>NC_051226.1:6693700-7031200 GCF_015220715.1 Pygocentrus nattereri
TACATTTGATAGCTCAGTTGGTAGAGCGGAGGACTGTAGATGTTGCAAATGGCCATCCTTAGGTCGCTGGTTCAAATCCGGCTCGAAGGACTTCACGTTTTAGTTAGATGCCAAAGAAGCAGGAGCGCAAGCCGACAGGTCATTTAGGATATGTTTTTGGCAGCAAGAAAAAGACGACTTCCCTGACCGGGAATCGAACCCGGGCCGCGGCGGTGAGAGCGCCGAATCCTAGCCACTAGACCACCAGGGACTGCACGGGAGCGAAAAAGATTTTTTCAAGCTCACAAATGCTAAGGGGTGAGGGGTGATATAGCCGAAGTTTTTGTATTTTATTTCATTCAAAACAAGCAGGAATGCACCTCACAAATTTACCTTAATTGATCGCATCTGCAGCAGGAGAGCCTGGCATGGCAAGGGTTTGTGTGTGTAAAGATTTTTACTCAAAACAAGCAGCTCATTCTTTGCACCTCCTTCAACTTCTTCAGTCAGTGTCAGTCGTCCAACACCTCAACGTTCCATCTCCGGCTTTGTTTGAAATGAAAGCTTGTAAGCAAGTCTGCTCTCTGCATACAGGACTGGACATACCTGCTTCACGGTGACACGGCTGAAGGACTTTAGCCCACATGCATGGTCTTAATGTCCATTCGTTTATGTATCATTGTACACTGAGTGATGAAGTGCTCTTTCTGGAGTTCGACTGAAATGCATCTGTGAATAATCATCAATTGCAGCAAGTTCTCTGCTAACTTTCATGGCTCCGTTGGTAGCTGTTATAGAGAAAGGATGCCTTGCATTCTAGGGAATCTGGCCAAAAGCCAGAATCTGTGAAAGTCGCAGGGTCGCGTGTTGGCGTGTGGCAGAATTTCAAGCATATCCCATGAAAGATGGAGCCCAGACAGGCACACTGTGTACCTTCGATAGCTCAGTTGGTAGAGCGGAGGACTGTAGATGTTGCAAATGGCCATCCTTAGGTCGCTGGTTCAAATCCGGCTCGAAGGACTTCACGTTTTAGTTAGATGCCAAAGAAGCAGGAGCGCAAGCCAACAGGTCATTTAGGATATGTTTTTGGCAGCAAGAAAAAGACGACTTCCCTGACCGGGAATCGAACCCGGGCCGCGGCGGTGAGAGCGCCGAATCCTAGCCACTAGACCACCAGGGACTGCACGGGAGCGAAAAAGATTTTTTCAAGCTCACAAATGCTAAGGGGTGAGGGGTGATATAGCCGAAGTTTTTGTATTTTATTTCATTCAAAACAAGCAGGAATGCACCTCACAAATTTTGCTTAATTGATCGCATCTGCAGCAGGAGAGCCTGGCATGGCAAGGGTTTGTGTGTGTAAAGATTTTTACTCAAAACAAGCAGCTCATTCTTTGCACCTCCTTCAACTTCTTCAGTCAGTCAGTCAGTGTCAGTCGTCCAACACCTCAACGTTCCATCTCCGGCTTTGTTTGAAATGAAAGCTTGTAAGCAAGTCTGCTCTCTGCATACAGGACTGGACATACCTGCTTCACGGTGACACGGCTGAAGGATTTTAGCCCACATGCATGGTCTTAATGTCCATTCGTTTATGTATCATTGTACACTGAGTGATGAAGTGCTGCTTCTGGAGTTCGACTGGAAATGCATCTTGTAATATCATCAATTTTGCAGCAGTTCTCTGCTAACTTTACATGGCTCCGTTTGCAGCTGTTATAGAGTAAAGGTGTCCTTGCATATCTAGGGAAAAAATATGCGCCAAAACAAGAATCTGTAAAGTCGCAGGGGTCGAGCTTTGGCGTGTGCAGGTTTCAAGCTATCCCATGAAAGATGGAGCCCAGACCGAAGGTCACACTGTGTAACATTCGAATAGGCCAGTTGGTAGACTAGGTCTGTAGATGTTGCAAATGGGCCATCCTTAGGTCGCTGGTTCAAATCCGTCTCGAGTAACTTCACGTTTTAGTTAGATGCCAACGAATCAGGACGCAAGCCCACAGGCTTTAGGGATATGTTTTTGGCAGCAAGAAACAGACGACTTCCCTGACCGGGAATCGAACCCGGGCCGCGGCGGTGAGAGCGCCGAATCCTAGCCACTAGACCACCAGGGACTGCACGGCTGAAGCTCACAAATGCTAAGGGGTGAGGGGTGATATAGCCGAAGTTTTTGTATTTTATTTCATTCAAAACAAGCAGGAATGCACCTCACAAATTTAACTTTATTGATCGCATCTGCAGCAGGAGAGCCTGGCATGGCAAGGGTTTGTGTGTGTAAAGATTTTTACTCAAAACAAGCAGCTCATTCTTTGCACCTCCTTCAACTTCTTCAGTCAGTCAATCAGTGTCAGTCGTCCAACACCTCAACGTTCCATCTCCGGCTTTGTTTGAAATGAAAGCTTGTAAGCAAGTCTGCTCTCTGCATACAGGACTGGACATACCTGCTTCACGGTGACACGGCTGAAGGATTTTAGCCCACATGCATGGTCTTAATGTCCATTCGTTTATGTATCATTGTACACTGAGTGATGAAGTGCTCTTTCTGGAGTTCGACTGAAATGCATCTGTGAATAATCATCAATTGCAGCAAGTTCTCTGCTAACTTTCATGGCTCCGTTGGTAGCTGTTATAGAGAAAGGATGCCTTGCATTCTAGGGAATCTGGCCAAAAGCCAGAATCTGTGAAAGTCGCAGGGTCGCGTGTTGGCGTGTGGCAGAATTTCAAGCATATCCCATGAAAGATGGAGCCCAGACAGGCACACTGTGTACCTTCGATAGCTCAGTTGGTAGAGCGGAGGACTGTAGATGTTGCAAATGGCCATCCTTAGGTCGCTGGTTCAAATCCGGCTCGAAGAACTTCAGGTTTTAGTTAGATGCCAAAGAAGCAGGACCGCAAGCCAACAGGTCATTTAGGATATGTTTTTGGCAGCAAGAAACAGACGACTTCCCTGACCGGGAATCGAACCCGGGCCGCGGCGGTGAAAGCGCCGAATCCTAGCCACTAGACCACCAGGGACTGCACGGGAGCGAAAAAGATTTTTTCAAGCTCACAAATGCTAAGGGGTGAGGGGTGATATAGCCGAAGTTTTTGTATTTTATTTCATTCAAAACAAGCAGGAATGCACCTCACAAATTTACCTTAATTGATCGCATCTGCAGCAGGAGAGCCTGGCATGGCAAGGGTTTGTGTGTGTAAAGATTTTTACTCAAAACAAGCAGCTCATTCTTTGCACCTCCTTCAACTTCTTCAGTCAGTCAGTCAGTGTCAGTCGTCCAACACCTCAACGTTCCATCTCCGGCTTTGTTTGAAATGAAAGCTTGTAAGCAAGTCTGCTCTCTGCATACAGGACTGGACATACCTGCTTCACGGTGACACGGCTGAAGGATTTTAGCCCACATGCATGGTCTTAATGTCCATTCGTTTATGTATCATTGTACACTGAGTGATGAAGTGCTCTTTCTGGAGTTCGACTGAAATGCATCTGTGAATAATCATCAATTGCAGCAAGTTCTCTGCTAACTTTCATGGCTCCGTTGGTAGCTGTTATAGAGAAAGGATGCCTTGCATTCTAGGGAATCTGGCCAAAAGCCAGAATCTGTGAAAGTCGCAGGGTCGCGTGTTGGCGTGTGGCAGAATTTCAAGCATATCCCATGAAAGATGGAGCCCAGACAGGCACACTGTGTACCTTCGATAGCTCAGTTGGTAGAGCGGAGGACTGTAGATGTTGCAAATGGCCATCCTTAGGTCGCTGGTTCAAATCCGGCTCGAAGAACTTAAGGTTTTAGTTAGATGCCAAAGAAGCAGGACCGCAAGCCAACAGGTCATTTAGGATATGTTTTTGGCAGCAAGAAACAGACGACTTCCCTGACCGGGAATCGAACCCGGGCCGCGGCGGTGAAAGCGCCGAATCCTAGCCACTAGACCACCAGGGACTGCACGGCTGAAAGCTTCAGCCAAATGCTAAGGGGTGAGGGGTGATATAGCCGAAGTTTTTGTATTTTATTTCATTCAAAACAAGCAGGAATGCACCTCACAAATTTTGCTTAATTGATCGCATCTGCAGCAGGAGAGCCTGGCATGGCAAGGGTTTGTGTGTGTAAAGATTTTTACTCAAAACAAGCAGCTCATTCTTTGCACCTCCTTCAACTTCTTCAGTCAGTCAGTCAGTGTCAGTCGTCCAACACCTCAACGTTCCATCTCCGGCTTTGTTTGAAATGAAAGCTTGTAAGCAAGTCTGCTCTCTGCATACAGGACTGGACATACCTGCTTCACGGTGACACGGCTGAAGGACTTTAGCCCACATGCATGGTCTTAATGTCCATTCGTTTATGTATCATTGTACACTGAGTGATGAAGTGCTCTTTCTGGAGTTCGACTGAAATGCATCTGTGAATAATCATCAATTGCAGCAAGTTCTCTGCTAACTTTCATGGCTCCGTTGGTAGCTGTTATAGAGAAAGGATGCCTTGCATTCTAGGGAATCTGGCCAAAAGCCAGAATCTGTGAAAGTCGCAGGGTCGCGTGTTGGCGTGTGGCAGAATTTCAAGCATATCCCATGAAAGATGGAGCCCAAACAGGCACACTGTGTACCTTCGATAGCTCAGTTGGTAGAGCGGAGGACTGTAGATGTTGCAAATGGCCATCCTTAGGTCGCTGGTTCAAATCCGGCTCGAAGAACTTCACGTTTTAGTTAGATGCCAAAGAAGCAGGACCGCAAGCCAACAGGTCATTTAGGATATGTTTTTGGCAGCAAGAAACAGACGACTTCCCTGACCGGGAATCGAACCCGGGCCGCGGCGGTGAGAGCGCCGAATCCTAGCCACTAGACCACCAGGGACTGCACGGCTGAAGCTCAGCAAATGCTAAGGGGTGAGGGGTGATATAGCCGAAGTTTTTGTATTTTATTTCATTCAAAACAAGCAGGAATGCACCTCACAAATTTTGCTTAATTGATCGCATCTGCAGCAGGAGAGCCTGGCATGGCAAGGGTTTGTGTGTGTAAAGATTTTTACTCAAAACAAGCAGCTCATTCTTTGCACCTCCTTCAACTTCTTCAGTCAGTCAGTCAGTGTCAGTCGTCCAACACCTCAACGTTCCATCTCCGGCTTTGTTTGAAATGAAAGCTTGTAAGCAAGTCTGCTCTCTGCATACAGGACTGGACATACCTGCTTCACGGTGACACGGCTGAAGGATTTTAGCCCACATGCATGGTCTTAATGTCCATTCGTTTATGTATCATTGTACACTGAGTGATGAAGTGCTCTTTCTGGAGTTCGACTGAAATGCATCTGTGAATAATCATCAATTGCAGCAAGTTCTCTGCTAACTTTCATGGCTCCGTTTGCAGCTGTTATAGAGAAAGGATGCCTTGCATTCTAGGGAATCTGGCCAAAAGCCAGAATCTGTGAAAGTCGCAGGGTCGCGTGTTGGCGTGTGGCAGAATTTCAAGCATATCCCATGAAAGATGGAGCCCAAACAGGCACACTGTGTACCTTCGATAGCTCAGTTGGTAGAGCGGAGGACTGTAGATGTTGCAAATGGCCATCCTTAGGTCGCTGGTTCAAATCCGGCTCGAAGGACTTCACGTTTTAGTTAGATGCCAAAGAAGCAGGACCGCAAGCCAACAGGTCATTTAGGATATGTTTTTGGCAGCAAGAAAAAGACGACTTCCCTGACCGGGAATCGAACCCGGGCCGCGGCGGTGAGAGCGCCGAATCCTAGCCACTAGACCACCAGGGACTGCACGGCTGAAGCTCACAAATGCTAAGGGGTGAGGGGTGATATAGCCGAAGTTTTTGTATTTTATTTCATTCAAAACAAGCAGGAATGCACCTCACAAATTTTGCTTAATTGATCGCATCTGCAGCAGGAGAGCCTGGCATGGCAAGGGTTTGTGTGTGTAAAGATTTTTACTCAAAACAAGCAGCTCATTCTTTGCACCTCCTTCAACTTCTTCAGTCAGTCAGTCAGTGTCAGTCGTCCAACACCTCAACGTTCCATCTCCGGCTTTGTTTGAAATGAAAGCTTGTAAGCAAGTCTGCTCTCTGCATACAGGACTGGACATACCTGCTTCACGGTGACACGGCTGAAGGATTTTAGCCCACATGCATGGTCTTAATGTCCATTCGTTTATGTATCATTGTACACTGAGTGATGAAGTGCTCTTTCTGGAGTTCGACTGAAATGCATCTGTGAATAATCATCAATTGCAGCAAGTTCCCTGCTAACTTTCATGGCTCCGTTGGTAGCTGTTATAGAGAAAGGATGCCTTGCATTCTAGGGAATCTGGCCAAAAGCCAGAATCTGTGAAAGTCGCAGGGTCGCGTGTTGGCGTGTGGCAGAATTTCAAGCATATCCCATGAAAGATGGAGCCCAAACAGGCACACTGTGTACCTTCGATAGCTCAGTTGGTAGAGCGGAGGACTGTAGATGTTGCAAATGGCCATTCTTAGGTCGCTGGTTCAAATCCGGCTCGAAGAACTTAAGGTTTTAGTTAGATGCCAAAGAAGCAGGACCGCAAGCCAACAGGTCATTTAGGATATGTTTTTGGCAGCAAGAAACAGACGACTTCCCTGACCGGGAATCGAACCCGGGCCGCGGCGGTGAAAGCGCCGAATCCTAGCCACTAGACCACCAGGGACTGCACGGAGCGAAAAGATTTTTTCAAGCTCACAAATGCTAAGGGGTGAGGGGTGATATAGCCGAAGTTTTTGTATTTTATTTCATTCAAAACAAGCAGGAATGCACCTCACAAATTTTGCTTAATTGATCGCATCTGCAGCAGGAGAGCCTGGCATGGCAAGGGTTTGTGTGTGTAAAGATTTTTACTCAAAACAAGCAGCTCATTCTTTGCACCTCCTCCAACTTCTTCAGTCAGTCAGTCAGTGTCAGTCGTCCAACACCTCAACGTTCCATCTCCGGCTTTGTTTGAAATGAAAGCTTGTAAGCAAGTCTGCTCTCTGCATACAGGACTGGACATACCTGCTTCACGGTGACACGGCTGAAGGACTTTAGCCCACATGCATGGTCTTAATGTCCATTCGTTTATGTATCATTGTACACTGAGTGATGAAGTGCTCTTTCTGGAGTTCGACTGAAATGCATCTGTGAATAATCATCAATTGCAGCAAGTTCTCTGCTAACTTTCATGGCTCCGTTGGTAGCTGTTATAGAGAAAGGATGCCTTGCATTCTAGGGAATCTGGCCAAAAGCCAGAATCTGTGAAAGTCGCAGGGTCGCGTGTTGGCGTGTGGCAGAATTTCAAGCATATCCCATGAAAGATGGAGCCCAGACAGGCACACTGTGTACCTTCGATAGCTCAGTTGGTAGAGCGGAGGACTGTAGATGTTGCAAATGGCCATCCTTAGGTCGCTGGTTCAAATCCGGCTCGAAGGACTTCACGTTTTAGTTAGATGCCAAAGAAGCAGGACCGCAAGCCAACAGGTCATTTAGGATATGTTTTTGGCAGCAAGAAACAGACGACTTCCCTGACCGGGAATCGAACCCGGGCCGCGGCGGTGAGAGCGCCGAATCCTAGCCACTAGACCACCAGGGACTGCACGGGAGCGAAAAGATTTTTCAAGCTCACAAATGCTAAGGGGTGAGGGGTGATATAGCCGAAGTTTTTGTATTTTATTTCATTCAAAACAAGCAGGAATGCACCTCACAAATTTTGCTTAATTGA
Organism: Pygocentrus nattereri; assembly: GCF_015220715.1. Lineage (NCBI taxonomy): Eukaryota > Metazoa > Chordata > Actinopteri > Characiformes > Serrasalmidae > Pygocentrus > Pygocentrus nattereri. Next base: position 6,701,355 of record NC_051226.1, read on the forward strand.
TCGCATCTGCAGCAGGAGAGCCTGGCATGGCAAGGGTTTGTGTGTGTAAAGATTTTTACTCAAAACAAGCAGCTCATTCTTTGCACCTCCTTCAACTTCTTCAGTCAGTCAGTCAGTGTCAGTCGTCCAACACCTCAACGTTCCATCTCCGGCTTTGTTTGAAATGAAAGCTTGTAAGCAAGTCTGCTCTCTGCATACAGGACTGGACATACCTGCTTCACGGTGACACGGCTGAAGGACTTTAGCCCACATGCATGGTCTTAATGTCCATTCGTTTATGTATCATTGTACACTGAGTGATGAAGTGCTCTTTCTGGAGTTCGACTGAAATGCATCTGTGAATAATCATCAATTGCAGCAAGTTCTCTGCTAACTTTCATGGCTCCGTTGGTAGCTGTTATAGAGAAAGGATGCCTTGCATTCTAGGGAATCTGGCCAAAAGCCAGAATCTGTGAAAGTCGCAGGGTCGCGTGTTGGCGTGTGGCAGAATTTCAAGCATATCCCATGAAAGATGGAGCCCAGACAGGCACACTGTGTACCTTCGATAGCTCAGTTGGTAGAGCGGAGGACTGTAAATGTTGCAAATGGCCATTCTTAGGTCGCTGGTTCAAATCCGGCTCGAAGAACTTAAGGTTTTAGTTAGATGCCAAAGAAGCAGGACCGCAAGCCAACAGGTCATTTAGGATATGTTTTTGGCAGCAAGAAACAGACGACTTCCCTGACCGGGAATCGAACCCGGGCCGCGGCGGTGAAAGCGCCGAATCCTAGCCACTAGACCACCAGGGACTGCACGGCTGAAAAGCTTCAAGCCAAATGCTAAGGGGTGAGGGGTGATATAGCCGAAGTTTTTGTATTTTATTTCATTCAAAACAAGCAGGAATGCACCTCACAAATTTTGCTTAATTGATCGCATCTGCAGCAGGAGAGCCTGGCATGGCAAGGGTTTGTGTGTGTAAAGATTTTTACTCAAAACAAGCAGCTCATTCTTTGCACCTCCTTCAACTTCTTCAGTCAGTCAGTCAGTGTCAGTCGTCCAACACCTCAACGTTCCATCTCCGGCTTTGTTTGAAATGAAAGCTTGTAAGCAAGTCTGCTCTCTGCATACAGGACTGGACATACCTGCTTCACGGTGACACGGCTGAAGGATTTTAGCCCACATGCATGGTCTTAATGTCCATTCGTTTATGTATCATTGTACACTGAGTGATGAAGTGCTCTTTCTGGAGTTCGACTGAAATGCATCTGTGAATAATCATCAATTGCAGCAAGTTCTCTGCTAACTTTCATGGCTCCGTTGGTAGCTGTTATAGAGAAAGGATGCCTTGCATTCTAGGGAATCTGGCCAAAAGCCAGAATCTGTGAAAGTCGCAGGGTCGCGTGTTGGCGTGTGGCAGAATTTCAAGCATATCCCATGAAAGATGGAGCCCAGACAGGCACACTGTGTACCTTCGATAGCTCAGTTGGTAGAGCGGAGGACTGTAGATGTTGCAAATGGCCATTCTTAGGTCGCTGGTTCAAATCCGGCTCGAAGAACTTAAGGTTTTAGTTAGATGCCAAAGAAGCAGGACCGCAAGCCAACAGGTCATTTAGGATATGTTTTTGGCAGCAAGAAACAGACGACTTCCCTGACCGGGAATCGAACCCGGGCCGCGGCGGTGAAAGCGCCGAATCCTAGCCACTAGACCACCAGGGACTGCACGGAGCTGAAAGATTTTTCAAGCTCACAAATGCTAAGGGGTGAGGGGTGATATAGCCGAAGTTTTTGTATTTTATTTCATTCAAAACAAGCAGGAATGCACCTCACAAATTTTGCTTAATTGATCGCATCTGCAGCAGGAGAGCCTGGCATGGCAAGGGTTTGTGTGTGTAAAGATTTTTACTCAAAACAAGCAGCTCATTCTTTGCACCTCCTTCAACTTCTTCAGTCAGTCAGTCAGTGTCAGTCGTCCAACACCTCAACGTTCCATCTCCGGCTTTGTTTGAAATGAAAGCTTGTAAGCAAGTCTGCTCTCTGCATACAGGACTGGACATACCTGCTTCACGGTGACACGGCTGAAGGATTTTAGCCCACATGCATGGTCTTAATGTCCATTCGTTTATGTATCATTGTACACTGAGTGATGAAGTGCTCTTTCTGGAGTTCGACTGAAATGCATCTGTGAATAATCATCAATTGCAGCAAGTTCTCTGCTAACTTTCATGGCTCCGTTGGTAGCTGTTATAGAGAAAGGATGCCTTGCATTCTAGGGAATCTGGCCAAAAGCCAGAATCTGTGAAAGTCGCAGGGTCGCGTGTTGGCGTGTGGCAGAATTTCAAGCATATCCCATGAAAGATGGAGCCCAGACAGGCACACTGTGTACCTTCGATAGCTCAGTTGGTAGAGCGGAAGACTGTAGATGTTGCAAATGGCCATCCTTAGGTCGCTGGTTCAAATCCGGCTCGAAGAACTTCAGGTTTTAGTTAGATGCCAAAGAAGCAGGACCGCAAGCCAACAGGTCATTTAGGATATGTTTTTGGCAGCAAGAAACAGACGACTTCCCTGACCGGGAATCGAACCCGGGCCGCGGCGGTGAGAGCGCCGAATCCTAGCCACTAGACCACCAGGGACTGCACGGGAGCGAAAAAGATTTTTTCAAGCTCACAAATGCTAAGGGGTGAGGGGTGATATAGCCGAAGTTTTTGTATTTTATTTCATTCAAAACAAGCAGGAATGCACCTCACAAATTTTGCTTAATTGATCGCATCTGCAGCAGGAGAGCCTGGCATGGCAAGGGTTTGTGTGTGTAAAGATTTTTACTCAAAACAAGCAGCTCATTCTTTGCACCTCCTTCAACTTCTTCAGTCAGTCAGTCAGTGTCAGTCGTCCAACACCTCAACGTTCCATCTCCGGCTTTGTTTGAAATGAAAGCTTGTAAGCAAGTCTGCTCTCTGCATACAGGACTGGACATACCTGCTTCACGGTGACACGGCTGAAGGACTTTAGCCCACATGCATGGTCTTAATGTCCATTCGTTTATGTATCATTGTACACTGAGTGATGAAGTGCTCTTTCTGGAGTTCGACTGAAATGCATCTGTGAATAATCATCAATTGCAGCAAGTTCTCTGCTAACTTTCATGGCTCCGTTGGTAGCTGTTATAGAGAAAGGATGCCTTGCATTCTAGGGAATCTGGCCAAAAGCCAGAATCTGTGAAAGTGGCAGGGTCGCGTGTTGGCGTGTGGCAGAATTTCAAGCATATCCCATGAAAGATGGAGCCCAGACAGGCACACTGTGTACCTTCGATAGCTCAGTTGGTAGAGCGGAGGACTGTAGATGTTGCAAATGGCCATCCTTAGGTCGCTGGTTCAAATCCGGCTCGAAGGACTTCACGTTTTAGTTAGATGCCAAAGAAGCAGGAGCGCAAGCCAACAGGTCATTTAGGATATGTTTTTGGCAGCAAGAAAAAGACGACTTCCCTGACCGGGAATCGAACCCGGGCCGCGGCGGTGAGAGCGCCGAATCCTAGCCACTAGACCACCAGGGACTGCACAGGAGCGAAAAATTTTTCAAGCTCACAAATGCTAAGGGGTGAGGGGTGATATAGCCAAAGTTTTTGTATTTTATTTCATTCAAAACAAGCAGGAATGCACCTCACAAATTTTGCTTAATTGATCGCATCTGCAGCAGGAGAGCCTGGCATGGCATGGGTTTGTGTGTGTAAAGATTTTTACTCAAAACAAGCAGCTCATTCTTTGCACCTCCTTCAACTTCTTCAGTCAGTCAGTCAGTGTCAGTCGTCCAACACCTCAACGTTCCATCTCCGGCTTTGTTTGAAATGAAAGCTTGTAAGCAAGTCTGCTCTCTGCATACAGGACTGGACATACCTGCTTCACGGTGACACGGCTGAAGGACTTTAGCCCACATGCATGGTCTTAATGTCCATTCGTTTATGTATCATTGTACACTGAGTGATGAAGTGCTCTTTCTGGAGTTCGACTGAAATGCATCTGTGAATAATCATCAATTGCAGCAAGTTCTCTGCTAACTTTCATGGCTCCGTTGGTAGCTGTTATAGAGAAAGGATGCCTTGCATTCTAGGGAATCTGGCCAAAAGCCAGAATCTGTGAAAGTCGCAGGGTCGCGTGTTGGCGTGTGGCAGAATTTCAAGCATATCCCATGAAAGATGGAGCCCAGACAGGCACACTGTGTACCTTCGATAGCTCAGTTGGTAGAGCGGAGGACTGTAGATGTTGCAAATGGCCATCCTTAGGTCGCTGGTTCAAATCCGGCTCGAAGGACTTCACGTTTTAGTTAGATGCCAAAGAAGCAGGAGCGCAAGCCAACAGGTCATTTAGGATATGTTTTTGGCAGCAAGAAAAAGACGACTTCCCTGACCGGGAATCGAACCCGGGCCGCGGCGGTGAGAGCGCCGAATCCTAGCCACTAGACCACCAGGGACTGCACGGAGCGAAAAGATTTTTTCAAGCTCACAAATGCTAAGGGGTGAGGGGTGATATAGCCGAAGTTTTTGTATTTTATTTCATTCAAAACAAGCAGGAATGCACCTCACAAATTTTGCTTAATTGATCGCATCTGCAGCAGGAGAGCCTGGCATGGCAAGGGTTTGTGTGTGTAAAGATTTTTACTCAAAACAAGCAGCTCATTCTTTGCACCTCCTTCAACTTCTTCAGTCAGTCAGTCAGTGTCAGTCGTCCAACACCTCAACGTTCCATCTCCGGCTTTGTTTGAAATGAAAGCTTGTAAGCAAGTCTGCTCTCTGCATACAGGACTGGACATACCTGCTTCACGGTGACACGGCTGAAGGATTTTAGCCCACATGCATGGTCTTAATGTCCATTCGTTTATGTATCATTGTACACTGAGTGATGAAGTGCTCTTTCTGGAGTTCGACTGAAATGCATCTGTGAATAATCATCAATTGCAGCAAGTTCCCTGCCACCTTTCATGGCTCCGTTGGTAGCTGTTATAGAGAAAGGATGCCTTGCATTCTAGGGAATCTGGCCAAAAGCCAGAATCTGTGAAAGTCGCAGGGTCGCGTGTTGGCGTGTGGCAGAATTTCAAGCATATCCCATGAAAGATGGAGCCCAGACAGGCACACTGTGTACCTTCGATAGCTCAGTTGGTAGAGCGGAGGACTGTAGATGTTGCAAATGGCCATCCTTAGGTCGCTGGTTCAAATCCGGCTCGAAGAACTTCAGGTTTTAGTTAGATGCCAAAGAAGCAGGACCGCAAGCCAACAGGTCATTTAGGATATGTTTTTGGCAGCAAGAAAAAGACGACTTCCCTGACCGGGAATCGAACCCGGGCCGCGGCGGTGAGAGCGCCGAATCCTAGCCACTAGACCACCAGGGACTGCACGGGAGCTGAAAGATTTTTTCAAGCTCACAAATGCTAAGGGGTGAGGGGTGATATAGCCGAAGTTTTTGTATTTTATTTCATTCAAAACAAGCAGGAATGCACCTCACAAATTTTGCTTAATTGATCGCATCTGCAGCAGGAGAGCCTGGCATGGCAAGGGTTTGTGTGTGTAAAGATTTTTACTCAAAACAAGCAGCTCATTCTTTGCACCTCCTTCAACTTCTTCAGTCAGTCAGTCAGTGTCAGTCGTCCAACACCTCAACGTTCCATCTCCGGCTTTGTTTGAAATGAAAGCTTGTAAGCAAGTCTGCTCTCTGCATACAGGACTGGACATACCTGCTTCACGGTGACACGGCTGAAGGATTTTAGCCCACATGCATGGTCTTAATGTCCATTCGTTTATGTATCATTGTACACTGAGTGATGAAGTGCTCTTTCTGGAGTTCGACTGAAATGCATCTGTGAATAATCATCAATTGCAGCAAGTTCTCTGCTAACTTTCATGGCTCCGTTGGTAGCTGTTATAGAGAAAGGATGCCTTGCATTCTAGGGAATCTGGCCAAAAGCCAGAATCTGTGAAAGTCGCAGGGTCGCGTGTTGGCGTGTGGCAGAATTTCAAGCATATCCCATGAAAGATGGAGCCCAGACAGGCACACTGTGTACCTTCGATAGCTCAGTTGGTAGAGCGGAGGACTGTAGATGTTGCAAATGGCCATCCTTAGGTCGCTGGTTCAAATCCGGCTCGAAGAACTTCAGGTTTTAGTTAGATGCCAAAGAAGCAGGACCGCAAGCCAACAGGTCATTTAGGATATGTTTTTGGCAGCAAGAAAAAGACGACTTCCCTGACCGGGAATCGAACCCGGGCCGCGGCGGTGAGAGCGCCGAATCCTAGCCACTAGACCACCAGGGACTGCAGGGAGTGAAAAAGATTTTTTCAAGCTCACAAATGCTAAGGGGTGAGGGGTGATATAGCCGAAGTTTTTGTATTTTATTTCATTCAAAACAAGCAGGAATGCACCTCACAAATTTTGCTTAATTGATCGCATCTGCAGCAGGAGAGCCTGGCATGGCAAGGGTTTGTGTGTGTAAAGATTTTTACTCAAAACAAGCAGCTCATTCTTTGCACCTCCTTCAACTTCTTCAGTCAGTCAGTCAGTGTCAGTCGTCCAACACCTCAACGTTCCATCTCCGGCTTTGTTTGAAATGAAAGCTTGTAAGCAAGTCTGCTCTCTGCATACAGGACTGGACATACCTGCTTCACGGTGACACGGCTGAAGGACTTTAGCCCACATGCATGGTCTTAATGTCCATTCGTTTATGTATCATTGTACACTGAGTGATGAAGTGCTCTTTCTGGAGTTCGACTGAAATGCATCTGTGAATAATCATCAATTGCAGCAAGTTCTCTGCTAACTTTCATGGCTCCGTTGGTAGCTGTTATAGAGAAAGGATGCCTTGCATTCTAGGGAATCTGGCCAAAAGCCAGAATCTGTGAAAGTCGCAGGGTCGCGTGTTGGCGTGTGGCAGAATTTCAAGCATATCCCATGAAAGATGGAGCCCAGACAGGCACACTGTGTACCTTCGATAGCTCAGTTGGTAGAGCGGAGGACTGTAGATGTTGCAAATGGCCATCCTTAGGTCGCTGGTTCAAATCCGGCTCGAAGAACTTCAGGTTTTAGTTAGATGCCAAAGAAGCAGGACCGCAAGCCAACAGGTCATTTAGGATATGTTTTTGGCAGCAAGAAACAGACGACTTCCCTGACCGGGAATCGAACCCGGGCCGCGGCGGTGAAAGCGCCGAATCCTAGCCACTAGACCACCAGGGACTGCACGGGCTGAAGCTTCAGCCAAATGCTAAGGGGTGAGGGGTGATATAGCCGAAGTTTTTGTATTTTATTTCATTCAAAACAAGCAGGAATGCACCTCACAAATTTAGCTTTATTGATCGCATCTGCAGCAGGAGAGCCTGGCATGGCAAGGGTTTGTGTGTGTAAAGATTTTTACTCAAAACAAGCAGCTCATTCTTTGCACCTCCTTCAACTTCTTCAGTCAGTCAGTCAGTGTCAGTCGTCCAACACCTCAACGTTCCATCTCCGGCTTTGTTTGAAATGAAAGCTTGTAAGCAAGTCTGCTCTCTGCATACAGGACTGGACATACCTGCTTCACGGTGACACGGCTGAAGGATTTTAGCCCACATGCATGGTCTTAATGTCCATTCGTTTATGTATCATTGTACACTGAGTGATGAAGTGCTCTTTCTGGAGTTCGACTGAAATGCATCTGTGAATAATCATCAATTGCAGCAAGTTCTCTGCTAACTTTCATGGCTCCGTTGGTAGCTGTTATAGAGAAAGGATGCCTTGCATTCTAGGGAATCTGGCCAAAAGCCAGAATCTGTGAAAGTCGCAGGGTCGCGTGTTGGCGTGTGGCAGAATTTCAAGCATATCCCATGAAAGATGGAGCCCAGACAGGCACACTGTGTACCTTCGATAGCTCAGTTGGTAGAGCGGAGGACTGTAGATGTTGCAAATGGCCATTCTTAGGTCGCTGGTTCAAATCCGGCTCGAAGAACTTAAGGTTTTAGTTAGATGCCAAAGAAGCAGGACCGCAAGCCAACAGGTCATTTAGGATATGTTTTTGGCAGCAAGAAACAGACGACTTCCCTGACCGGGAATCGAACCCGGGCCGCGGCGGTGAAAGCGCCGAATCCTAGCCACTAGACCACCAGGGACTGCACGGGAGCGAAAAAGATTTTTTCAAGCTCACAAATGCTAAGGGGTGAGGGGTGATATAGCCGAAGTTTTTGTATTTTATTTCATTCAAAACAAGCAGGAATGCACCTCACAAATTTTGCTTAATTGATCGCATCTGCAGCAGGAGAGCCTGGCATGGCAAGGGTTTGTGTGTGTAAAGATTTTTACTCAAAACAAGCAGCTCATTCTTTGCACCTCCTTCAACTTCTTCAGTCAGTCAGTCAGTGTCAGTCGTCCAACACCTCAACGTTCCATCTCCGGCTTTGTTTGAAATGAAAGCTTGTAAGCAAGTCTGCTCTCTGCATACAGGACTGGACATACCTGCTTCACGGTGACACGGCTGAAGGACTTTAGCCCACATGCATGGTCTTAATGTCCATTCGTTTATGTATCATTGTACACTGAGTGATGAAGTGCTCTTTCTGGAGTTCGACTGAAATGCATCTGTGAATAATCATCAATTGCAGCAAGTTCTCTGCTAACTTTCATGGCTCCGTTGGTAGCTGTTATAGAGAAAGGATGCCTTGCATTCTAGGGAATCTGGCCAAAAGCCAGAATCTGTGAAAGTCGCAGGGTCGCGTGTTGGCGTGTGGCAGAATTTCAAGCATATCCCATGAAAGATGGAGCCCAGACAGGCACACTGTGTACCTTCGATAGCTCAGTTGGTAGAGCGGAGGACTGTAGATGTTGCAAATGGCCATCCTTAGGTCGCTGGTTCAAATCCGGCTCGAAGGACTTCACGTTTTAGTTAGATGCCAAAGAAGCAGGAGCGCAAGCCAACAGGTCATTTAGGATATGTTTTTGGCAGCAAGAAAAAGACGACTTCCCTGACCGGGAATCGAACCCGGGCCGCGGCGGTGAGAGCGCCGAATCCTAGCCACTAGACCACCAGGGACTGCACGGGAGCGAAAAAGATTTTTTCAAGCTCACAAATGCTAAGGGGTGAGGGGTGATATAGCCGAAGTTTTTGTATTTTATTTCATTCAAAACAAGCAGGAATGCACCTCACAAATTTTGCTTAATTGATCGCATCTGCAGCAGGAGAGCCTGGCATGGCAAGGGTTTGTGTGTGTAAAGATTTTTACTCAAAACAAGCAGCTCATTCTTTGCACCTCCTTCAACTTCTTCAGTCAGTCAGTCAGTGTCAGTCGTCCAACACCTCAACGTTCCATCTCCGGCTTTGTTTGAAATGAAAGCTTGTAAGCAAGTCTGCTCTCTGCATACAGGACTGGACATACCTGCTTCACGGTGACACGGCTGAAGGATTTTAGCCCACATGCATGGTCTTAATGTCCATTCGTTTATGTATCATTGTACACTGAGTGATGAAGTGCTCTTTCTGGAGTTCGACTGAAATGCATCTGTGAATAATCATCAATTGCAGCAAGTTCTCTGCTAACTTTCATGGCTCCGTTGGTAGCTGTTATAGAGAAAGGATGCCTTGCATTCTAGGGAATCTGGCCAAAAGCCAGAATCTGTGAAAGTCGCAGGGTCGCGTGTTGGCGTGTGGCAGAATTTCAAGCATATCCCATGAAAGATGGAGCCCAGACAGGCACACTGTGTACCTTCGATAGCTCAGTTGGTAGAGCGGAGGACTGTAGATGTTGCAAATGGCCATCCTTAGGTCGCTGGTTCAAATCCGGCTCGAAGGACTTCACGTTTTAGTTAGATGCCAAAGAAGCAGGAGCGCAAGCCAACAGGTCATTTAGGATATGTTTTTGGCAGCAAGAAAAAGACGACTTCCCTGACCGGGAATCGAACCCGGGCCGCGGCGGTGAAAGCGCCGAATCCTAGCCACTAGACCACCAGGGACTGCACGGCTGAAGCTCACAAATGCTAAGGGGTGAGGGGTGATATAGCCGAAGTTTTTGTATTTTATTTCATTCAAAACAAGCAGGAATGCACCTCACAAATTTAGCTTTATTGATCGCATCTGCAGCAGGAGAGCCTGGCATGGCAAGGGTTTGTGTGTGTAAAGATTTTTACTCAAAACAAGCAGCTCATTCTTTGCACCTCCTTCAACTTCTTCAGTCAGTGTCAGTCGTCCAACACCTCAACGTTCCATCTCCGGCTTTGTTTGAAATGAAAGCTTGTAAGCAAGTCTGCTCTCTGCATACAGGACTGGACATACCTGCTTCACGGTGACACGGCTGAAGGATTTTAGCCCACATGCATGGTCTTAATGTCCATTCGTTTATGTATCATTGTACACTGAGTGATGAAGTGCTCTTTCTGGAATGTTCGACTGTAATGTATCTTGTACAATCGAGTGATGAAGTGGACTTCACGTTTTAGTTAGATGCCAAAGAGGCAGGACTGCAAGCCAGGAGATGGACATTTAGGATATGTTTTTGGCAGCAAGAAACAGACGACTTCCCTGACCGGGAATCGAATCCGGGCCGCGGCGGTGAAAGCGCCGAATCCTAGCCACTAGACCACCAGGGACTGCACGGCTGAAGCTCACAAATGCTAAGGGGTGAGGGGTGATATAGCCGAAGTTTTTGTATTTTATTTCATTCAAAACAAGCAGGAATGCACCTCACAAATTTTGCTTAATTGATCGCATCTGCAGCAGGAGAGCCTGGCATGGCAAGGGTTTGTGTGTGTAAAGATTTTTACTCAAAACAAGCAGCTCATTCTTTGCACCTCCTTCAACTTCTTCAGTCAGTCAGTCAGTGTCAGTCGTCCAACACCTCAACGTTCCATCTCCGGCTTTGTTTGAAATGAAAGCTTGTAAGCAAGTCTGCTCTCTGCATACAGGACTGGACATACCTGCTTCACGGTGACACGGCTGAAGGATTTTAGCCCACATGCATGGTCTTAATGTCCATTCGTTTATGTATCATTGTACACTGAGTGATGAAGTGCTCTTTCTGGAGTTCGACTGAAATGCATCTGTGAATAATCATCAATTGCAGCAAGTTCTCTGCTAACTTTCATGGCTCCGTTGGTAGCTGTTATAGAGAAAGGATGCCTTGCATTCTAGGGAATCTGGCCAAAAGCCAGAATCTGTGAAAGTCGCAGGGTCGCGTGTTGGCGTGTGGCAGAATTTCAAGCATATCCCATGAAAGATGGAGCCCAGACAGGCACACTGTGTACCTTCGATAGCTCAGTTGGTAGAGCGGAGGACTGTAGATGTTGCAAATGGCCATCCTTAGGTCGCTGGTTCAAATCCGGCTCGAAGGACTTCACGTTTTAGTTAGATGCCAAAGAAGCAGGAGCGCAAGCCGACAGGTCATTTAGGATATGTTTTTGGCAGCAAGAAAAAGACGACTTCCCTGACCGGGAATCGAACCCGGGCCGCGGCGGTGAGAGCGCCGAATCCTAGCCACTAGACCACCAGGGACTGCACGGCTGAAGCTCTCAAATGCTAAGGGGTGAGGGGTGATATAGCCGAAGTTTTTGTATTTTATTTCATTCAAAACAAGCAGGAATGCACCTCACAAATTTAGCTTTATTGATCGCATCTGCAGCAGGAGAGCCTGGCATGGCAAGGGTTTGTGTGTGTAAAGATTTTTACTCAAAACAAGCAGCTCATTCTTTGCACCTCCTTCAACTTCTTCAGTCAGTCAGTCAGTGTCAGTCGTCCAACACCTCAACGTTCCATCTCCGGCTTTGTTTGAAATGAAAGCTTGTAAGCAAGTCTGCTCTCTGCATACAGGACTGGACATACCTGCTTCACGGTGACACGGCTGAAGGATTTTAGCCCACATGCATGGTCTTAATGTCCATTCGTTTATGTATCATTGTACACTGAGTGATGAAGTGCTCTTTCTGGAGTTCGACTGAAATGCATCTGTGAATAATCATCAATTGCAGCAAGTTCTCTGCTAACTTTCATGGCTCCGTTGGTAGCTGTTATAGAGAAAGGATGCCTTGCATTCTAGGGAATCTGGCCAAAAGCCAGAATCTGTGAAAGTCGCAGGGTCGCGTGTTGGCGTGTGGCAGAATTTCAAGCATATCCCATGAAAGATGGAGCCCAGACAGGCACACTGTGTACCTTCGATAGCTCAGTTGGTAGAGCGGAGGACTGTAGATGTTGCAAATGGCCATCCTTAGGTCGCTGGTTCAAATCCGGCTCGAAGGACTTCACGTTTTAGTTAGATGCCAAAGAAGCAGGAGCGCAAGCCAACAGGTCATTTAGGATATGTTTTTGGCAGCAAGAAAAAGACGACTTCCCTGACCGGGAATCGAACCCGGGCCGCGGCGGTGAGAGCGCCGAATCCTAGCCACTAGACCACCAGGGACTGCACGGGAGCGAAAAAGATTTTTTCAAGCTCACAAATGCTAAGGGGTGAGGGGTGATATAGCCGAAGTTTTTGTATTTTATTTCATTCAAAACAAGCAGGAATGCACCTCACAAATTTTGCTTAATTGATCGCATCTGCAGCAGGAGAGCCTGGCATGGCAAGGGTTTGTGTGTGTAAAGATTTTTACTCAAAACAAGCAGCTCATTCTTTGCACCTCCTTCAACTTCTTCAGTCAGTCAGTCAGTGTCAGTCGTCCAACACCTCAACGTTCCATCTCCGGCTTTGTTTGAAATGAAAGCTTGTAAGCAAGTCTGCTCTCTGCATACAGGACTGGACATACCTGCTTCACGGTGACACGGCTGAAGGATTTTAGCCCACATGCATGGTCTTAATGTCCATTCGTTTATGTATCATTGTACACTGAGTGATGAAGTGCTCTTTCTGGAGTTCGACTGAAATGCATCTGTGAATAATCATCAATTGCAGCAAGTTCTCTGCTAACTTTCATGGCTCCGTTGGTAGCTGTTATAGAGAAAGGATGCCTTGCATTCTAGGGAATCTGGCCAAAAGCCAGAATCTGTGAAAGTCGCAGGGTCGCGTGTTGGCGTGTGGCAGAATTTCAAGCATATCCCATGAAAGATGGAGCCCAGACAGGCACACTGTGTACCTTCGATAGCTCAGTTGGTAGAGCGGAGGACTGTAGATGTTGCAAATGGCCATCCTTAGGTCGCTGGTTCAAATCCGGCTCGAAGGACTTCACGTTTTAGTTAGATGCCAAAGAAGCAGGAGCGCAAGCCAACAGGTCATTTAGGATATGTTTTTGGCAGCAAGAAAAAGACGACTTCCCTGACCGGGAATCGAACCCGGGCCGCGGCGGTGAGAGCGCCGAATCCTAGCCACTAGACCACCAGGGACTGCACGGGAGCGAAAAAGATTTTTTCAAGCTCACAAATGCTAAGGGGTGAGGGGTGATATAGCCAAAGTTTTTGTATTTTATTTCATTCAAAACAAGCAGGAATGCACCTCACAAATTTTGCTTAATTGATCGCATCTGCAGCAGGAGAGCCTGGCATGGCAAGGGTTTGTGTGTGTAAAGATTTTTACTCAAAACAAGCAGCTCATTCTTTGCACCTCCTTCAACTTCTTCAGTCAGTCAGTCAGTGTCAGTCGTCCAACACCTCAACGTTCCATCTCCGGCTTTGTTTGAAATGAAAGCTTGTAAGCAAGTCTGCTCTCTGCATACAGGACTGGACATACCTGCTTCACGGTGACACGGCTGAAGGACTTTAGCCCACATGCATGGTCTTAATGTCCATTCGTTTATGTATCATTGTACACTGAGTGATGAAGTGCTCTTTCTGGAGTTCGACTGAAATGCATCTGTGAATAATCATCAATTGCAGCAAGTTCTCTGCTAACTTTCATGGCTCCGTTGGTAGCTGTTATAGAGAAAGGATGCCTTGCATTCTAGGGAATCTGGCCAAAAGCCAGAATCTGTGAAAGTCGCAGGGTCGCGTGTTGGCGTGTGGCAGAATTTCAAGCATATCCCATGAAAGATGGAGCCCAGACAGGCACACTGTGTACCTTCGATAGCTCAGTTGGTAGAGCGGAGGACTGTAGATGTTGCAAATGGCCATCCTTAGGTCGCTGGTTCAAATCCGGCTCGAAGGACTTCACGTTTTAGTTAGATGCCAAAGAAGCAGGACCGCAAGCCGACAGGTCATTTAGGATATGTTTTTGGCAGCAAGAAAAAGACGACTTCCCTGACCGGGAATCGAACCCGGGCCGCGGCGGTGAGAGCGCCGAATCCTAGCCACTAGACCACCAGGGACTGCACGGCTGAAGCTCACAAATGCTAAGGGGTGAGGGGTGATATAGCCGAAGTTTTTGTATTTTATTTCATTCAAAACAAGCAGGAATGCACCTCACAAATTTAGCTTAATTGATCGCATCTGCAGCAGGAGAGCCTGGCATGGCAAGGGTTTGTGTGTGTAAAGATTTTTACTCAAAACAAGCAGCTCATTCTTTGCACCTCCTTCAACTTCTTCAGTCAGTCAGTCAGTGTCAGTCGTCCAACACCTCAACGTTCCATCTCCGGCTTTGTTTGAAATGAAAGCTTGTAAGCAAGTCTGCTCTCTGCATACAGGACTGGACATACCTGCTTCACGGTGACACGGCTGAAGGATTTTAGCCCACATGCATGGTCTTAATGTCCATTCGTTTATGTATCATTGTACACTGAGTGATGAAGTGCTCTTTCTGGAGTTCGACTGAAATGCATCTGTGAATAATCATCAATTGCAGCAAGTTCTCTGCTAACTTTCATGGCTCCGTTGGTAGCTGTTATAGAGAAAGGATGCCTTGCATTCTAGGGAATCTGGCCAAAAGCCAGAATCTGTGAAAGTCGCAGGGTCGCGTGTTGGCGTGTGGCAGAATTTCAAGCATATCCCATGAAAGATGGAGCCCAGACAGGCACACTGTGTACCTTCGATAGCTCAGTTGGTAGAGCGGAGGACTGTAGATGTTGCAAATGGCCATCCTTAGGTCGCTGGTTCAAATCCGGCTCGAAGGACTTCACGTTTTAGTTAGATGCCAAAGAAGCAGGAGCGCAAGCCGACAGGTCATTTAGGATATGTTTTTGGCAGCAAGAAAAAGACGACTTCCCTGACCGGGAATCGAACCCGGGCCGCGGCGGTGAGAGCGCCGAATCCTAGCCACTAGACCACCAGGGACTGCACGGGAGCGAAAAAGATTTTTTCAAGCTCACAAATGCTAAGGGGTGAGGGGTGATATAGCCGAAGTTTTTGTATTTTATTTCATTCAAAACAAGCAGGAATGCACCTCACAAATTTTGCTTAATTGATCGCATCTGCAGCAGGAGAGCCTGGCATGGCAAGGGTTTGTGTGTGTAAAGATTTTTACTCAAAACAAGCAGCTCATTCTTTGCACCTCCTTCAACTTCTTCAGTCAGTGTCAGTCGTCCAACACCTCAACGTTCCATCTCCGGCTTTGTTTGAAATGAAAGCTTGTAAGCAAGTCTGCTCTCTGCATACAGGACTGGACATACCTGCTTCACGGTGACACGGCTGAAGGATTTTAGCCCACATGCATGGTCTTAATGTCCATTCGTTTATGTATCATTGTACACTGAGTGATGAAGTGCTCTTTCTGGAGTTCGACTGAAATGCATCTGTGAATAATCATCAATTGCAGCAAGTTCTCTGCTAACTTTCATGGCTCCGTTGGTAGCTGTTATAGAGAAAGGATGCCTTGCATTCTAGGGAATCTGGCAAAAAGCCAGAATCTGTGAAAGTCGCAGGGTCGCGTGTTGGCGTGTGGCAGAATTTCAAGCATATCCCATGAAAGATGGAGCCCAGACAGGCACACTGTGTACCTTCGATAGCTCAGTTGGTAGAGCGGAGGACTGTAGATGTTGCAAATGGCCATCCTTAGGTCGCTGGTTCAAATCCGGCTCGAAGGACTTCACGTTTTAGTTAGATGCCAAAGAAGCAGGAGCGCAAGCCAACAGGTCATTTAGGATATGTTTTTGGCAGCAAGAAAAAGACGACTTCCCTGACCGGGAATCGAACCCGGGCCGCGGCGGTGAGAGCGCCGAATCCTAGCCACTAGACCACCAGGGACTGCACGGCTGAAGCTCACAAATGCTAAGGGGTGAGGGGTGATATAGCCGAAGTTTTTGTATTTTATTTCATTCAAAACAAGCAGGAATGCACCTCACAAATTTAGCTTAATTGATCGCATCTGCAGCAGGAGAGCCTGGCATGGCAAGGGTTTGTGTGTGTAAAGATTTTTACTCAAAACAAGCAGCTCATTCTTTGCACCTCCTTCAACTTCTTCAGTCAGTCAGTCAGTGTCAGTCGTCCAACACCTCAACGTTCCATCTCCGGCTTTGTTTGAAATGAAAGCTTGTAAGCAAGTCTGCTCTCTGCATACAGGACTGGACATACCTGCTTCACGGTGACACGGCTGAAGGATTTTAGCCCACATGCATGGTCTTAATGTCCATTCGTTTATGTATCATTGTACACTGAGTGATGAAGTGCTCTTTCTGGAGTTCGACTGAAATGCATCTGTGAATAATCATCAATTGCAGCAAGTTCTCTGCTAACTTTCATGGCTCCGTTTGCAGCTGTTATAGAGAAAGGATGCCTTGCATTCTAGGGAATCTGGCCAAAAGCCAGAATCTGTGAAAGTCGCAGGGTCGCGTGTTGGCGTGTGGCAGAATTTCAAGCATATCCCATGAAAGATGGAGCCCAGACAGGCACACTGTGTACCTTCGATAGCTCAGTTGGTAGAGCGGAGGACTGTAGATGTTGCAAATGGCCATCCTTAGGTCGCTGGTTCAAATCCGGCTCGAAGGACTTCACGTTTTAGTTAGATGCCAAAGAAGCAGGAGCCGCAAGCCGACAGGTCATTTAGGATATGTTTTTGGCAGCAAGAAAAAGACGACTTCCCTGACCGGGAATCGAACCCGGGCCGCGGCGGTGAGAGCGCCGAATCCTAGCCACTAGACCACCAGGGACTGCACGGCTGAAGATTTTTCAAGCTCACAAATGCTAAGGGGTGAGGGGTGATATAGCCGAAGTTTTTGTATTTTATTTCATTCAAAACAAGCAGGAATGCACCTCACAAATTTTGCTTAATTGATCGCATCTGCAGCAGGAGAGCCTGGCATGGCAAGGGTTTGTGTGTGTAAAGATTTTTACTCAAAACAAGCAGCTCATTCTTTGCACCTCCTTCAACTTCTTCAGTCAGTCAGTCAGTGTCAGTCGTCCAACACCTCAACGTTCCATCTCCGGCTTTGTTTGAAATGAAAGCTTGTAAGCAAGTCTGCTCTCTGCATACAGGACTGGACATACCTGCTTCACGGTGACACGGCTGAAGGACTTTAGCCCACATGCATGGTCTTAATGTCCATTCGTTTATGAATCATTGTACACTGAGTGATGAAGTGCTCTTTCTGGAGTTCGACTGAAATGCATCTGTGAATAATCATCAATTGCAGCAAGTTCTCTGCTAACTTTCATGGCTCCGTTGGTAGCTGTTATAGAGGAAGGATGCCTTGCATTCTAGGGAATCTGGCCAAAAGCCAGAATCTGTGAAAGTCGCAGGGTCACGTGTTGGCGTGTGGCAGAATTTCAAGCATATCCCATGAAAGATGGAGCCCAGACAGGCACACTGTGTACCTTCGATAGCTCAGTTGGTAGAGCGGAGGACTGTAGATGTTGCAAATGGCCATCCTTAGGTCGCTGGTTCAAATCCGGCTCGAAGGACTTCACGTTTTAGTTAGATGCCAAAGAAGCAGGAGCCGCAAGCCGACAGGTCATTTAGGATATGTTTTTGGCAGCAAGAAAAAGACGACTTCCCTGACCGGGAATCGAACCCGGGCCGCGGCGGTGAGAGCGCCGAATCCTAGCCACTAGACCACCAGGGACTGCACGGAGCTGAAAGATTTTTCAAGCTCACAAATGCTAAGGGGTGAGGGGTGATATAGCCGAAGTTTTTGTATTTTATTTCATTCAAAACAAGCAGGAATGCACCTCACAAATTTTGCTTAATTGATCGCATCTGCAGCAGGAGAGCCTGGCATGGCAAGGGTTTGTGTGTGTAAAGATTTTTACTCAAAACAAGCAGCTCATTCTTTGCACCTCCTTCAACTTCTTCAGTCAGTCAGTCAGTGTCAGTCGTCCAACACCTCAACGTTCCATCTCCGGCTTTGTTTGAAATGAAAGCTTGTAAGCAAGTCTGCTCTCTGCATACAGGACTGGACATACCTGCTTCACGGTGACACGGCTGAAGGATTTTAGCCCACATGCATGGTCTTAATGTCCATTCGTTTATGTATCATTGTACACTGAGTGATGAAGTGCTCTTTCTGGAGTTCGACTGAAATGCATCTGTGAATAATCATCAATTGCAGCAAGTTCTCTGCTAACTTTCATGGCTCCGTTGGTAGCTGTTATAGAGAAAGGATGCCTTGCATTCTAGGGAATCTGGCCAAAAGCCAGAATCTGTGAAAGTCGCAGGGTCGCGTGTTGGCGTGTGGCAGAATTTCAAGCATATCCCATGAAAGATGGAGCCCAGACAGGCACACTGTGTACCTTCGATAGCTCAGTTGGTAGAGCGGAGGACTGTAGATGTTGCAAATGGCCATCCTTAGGTCGCTGGTTCAAATCCGGCTCGAAGGACTTCACGTTTTAGTTAGATGCCAAAGAAGCAGGAGCGCAAGCCGACAGGTCATTTAGGATATGTTTTTGGCAGCAAGAAAAAGACGACTTCCCTGACCGGGAATCGAACCCGGGCCGCGGCGGTGAGAGCGCCGAATCCTAGCCACTAGACCACCAGGGACTGCACGGCTAAAGATTTTTTCAAGCTCACAAATGCTAAGGGGTGAGGGGTGATATAGCCGAAGTTTTTGTATTTTATTTCATTCAAAACAAGCAGGAATGCACCTCACAAATTTTGCTTAATTGATCGCATCTGCAGCAGGAGAGCCTGGCATGGCAAGGGTTTGTGTGTGTAAAGATTTTTACTCAAAACAAGCAGCTCATTCTTTGCACCTCCTTCAACTTCTTCAGTCAGTCAGTCAGTGTCAGTCGTCCAACACCTCAACGTTCCATCTCCGGCTTTGTTTGAAATGAAAGCTTGTAAGCAAGTCTGCTCTCTGCATACAGGACTGGACATACCTGCTTCACGGTGACACGGCTGAAGGATTTTAGCCCACATGCATGGTCTTAATGTCCATTCGTTTATGTATCATTGTACACTGAGTGATGAAGTGCTCTTTCTGAGTGATGAAGTGCATGGTCTTAATGTCCATTCGTTTATGTATCCTTGTACACTGTACACAAGATTTTTACTCAAAACAAGCAGCTCATTCTTTGCACCTCCTTCAACTTCTTCAGTCAGTCAGTCAGTGTCAGTCGTCCAACACCTCAACGTTCCATCTCCGGCTTTGTTTGAAATGAAAGCTTGTAAGCAAGTCTGCTCTCTGCATACAGGACTGGACATACCTGCTTCACGGTGACACGGCTGAAGGATTTTAGCCCACATGCATGGTCTTAATGTCCATTCGTTTATGTATCATTGTACACTGAGTGATGAAGTGCATGGTCTTAATGTCCATTCGTTTATGTATCTTTGTACACTGAGTGATGAAGTGGACTTCACGTTTTAGTTAGATGCAAAAGAGGCAGGACTGCAAGCCGGAGATGGAACATTTAGGATATGTTTTTGGCAGCAAGAAACAGACAACTTCCCTGAACGGGAATCGAACCCCGGCCGCGGCAGTGAGAGCGCCGCATCCTAGACACTAGACCACCAGGGACTGCACGGCTGAAGCTCACAAATGCTAAGGGGTGAGGGGTGATATAGCCAAAGTTTTTGTATTTTATTTCATTCAAAACAAGCAGGAATGCACCTCACAAATTTTGCTTAATTGATCGCATCTGCAGCAGGAGAGCCTGGCATGGCAAGGGTTTGTGTGTGTAAAGATTTTTACTCAAAACAAGCAGCTCATTCTTTGTACCTCCTTCAACTTCTTCAGTCAGTCAGTCAGTGTCAGTCGTCCAACACCTCAACGTTCCATCTCCGGCTTTGTTTGAAATGAAAGCTTGTAAGCAAGTCTGCTCTCTGCATACAGGACTGGACATACCTGCTTCACGGTGACACGGCTGAAGGATTTTAGCCCACATGCATGGTCTTAATGTCCATTCGTTTATGTATCATTGTACACTGAGTGATGAAGTGCATGGTCTTAATGTCCATTCGTTTATGTATCATTGTACACTGAGTGATGAAGTGGACTTCACGTTTTAGTTAGATGCCAAAGAGGCAGGACTGCAAGCCGACAGGTCATTTAGGATATGTTTTTGGCAGCAAGAAACAGACGACTTCCCTGACCGGGAATCGAACCCGGGCCGCGGCGGTGAAAGCGCCGAATCCTAGCCACTAGACCACCAGGGACTGCACGGCCGAAGCTCACAAATGCTAACGGGTGAGGGGTGATATAGCCGAAGTTTTTGTATTTTATTTCATTCAAAACAAGCAGGAATGCACCTCACAAATTTACCTTAATTGATCGCATCTGCAGCAGGAGAGCCTGGCATGGCAAGGGTTTGTGTGTGTAAAGATTTTTACTCAAAACAAGCAGCTCATTCTTTGCACCTCCTTCAACTTCTTCAGTCAGTCAGTCAGTGTCAGTCGTCCAACACCTCAACGTTCCATCTCCGGCTTTGTTTGAAATGAAAGCTTGTAAGCAAGTCTGCTCTCTGCATACAGGACTGGACATACCTGCTTCACGGTGACACGGCTGAAGGATTTTAGCCCACAAGCATGGTCTTAATGTCCATTCGTTTATGTATCATTGTACACTGAGTGATGAAGTGCATGGTCTTAATGTCCATTCGTTTATGTATCTTTGTACACTGAGTGATGAAGTGGACTTCACGTTTTAGTTAGATGCAAAAGAGGCAGGACTGCAAGCCGACAGATCATTTAGGATATGTTTTTGGCAGCAAGAAAAAGACGACTTCCCTGACCGGGAATCGAACCCGGGCCGTGGCGGTGAAAGCGCCGAATTCTAGCCACTAGACCACCAGGGACTGCACGGCTGAAGCTCACAAATGCTAAGGGGTGAGGGGTGATATAGCTGAAGTTTTTGTATTTTATTTCATTCAAAACAAGCAGGAATGCACCTCACAAATTTACCTTAATTGATCGCATCTGCAGCAGGAGAGCCTGGCATGGCAAGGGTTTGTGTGTGTAAAGATTTTTACTCAAAACAAGCAGCTCATTCTTTGCACCTCCTTCAACTTCTTCAGTCAGTCAGTCAGTGTCAGTCGTCCAACACCTCAACGTTCCATCTCCGGCTTTGTTTGAAATGAAAGCTTGTAAGCAAGTCTGCTCTCTGCATACAGGACTGGACATACCTGCTTCACGGTGACACGGCTGAAGGATTTTAGCCCACATGCATGGTCTTAATGTCCATTCGTTTATGTATCATTGTACACTGAGTGATGAAGTGCATGGTCTTAATGTCCATTCGTTTATGTATCTTTGTACACTGAGTGATGAAGTGGACTTCACGTTTTAGTTAGATGCCAAAGAGGCAGGACTGCAAGCCGGAGATGGAACATTTAGGATATGTTTTTGGCAGCAAGAAACAGACGACTTCCCTGACCGGGAATCGAACCCGGGCCGCGGCGGTGAAAGCGCCGAATCCTAGCCACTAGACCACCAGGGACTGCACGGCTGAAGCTCACAAATGCTAAGGGGTGAGGGGTGATATAGCCGAAGTTTTTGTATTTTATTTCATTCAAAACAAGCAGGAATGCACCTCACAAATTTACCTTAATTGATCGCATCTGCAGCAGGAGAGCCTGGCATGGCAAGGGTTTGTGTGTGTAAAGATTTTTACTCAAAACAAGCAGCTCATTCTTTGCACCTCCTTCAACTTCTTCAGTCAGTCAGTCAGTGTCAGTCGTCCAACACCTCAACGTTCCATCTCCGGCTTTGTTTGAAATGAAAGCTTGTAAGCAAGTCTGCTCTCTGCATACAGGACTGGACATACCTGCTTCACGGTGACACGGCTGAAGGATTTTAGCCCACATGCATGGTCTTAATGTCCATTCGTTTATGTATCATTGTACACTGAGTGATGAAGTGCATGGTCTTAATGTCCATTCGTTTATGTATCTTTGTACACTGAGTGATGAAGTGGACTTCACGTTTTAGTTAGATGCCAAAGAGGCAGGACTGCAATCCGACAGGTACATTTAGGATATGTTTTTGGCAGCAAGAAAAAGACGACTTCCCTGACCGGGAATCGAACCCGGGCCGCGGCGGTGAAAGCGCCGAATCCTAGCCACTAGACCACCAGGGACTGCACGGCCTGAAGCTCACAAATGCTAACGGGGTGAGGGGTGATATAGCCGAAGTTTTTGTATTTTATTTCATTCAAAACAAGCAGGAATGCACCTCACAAATTTACCTTAATTGATCGCATCTGCAGCAGGAGAGCCTGGCATGGCAAGGGTTTGTGTGTGTAAAGATTTTTACTCAAAACAAGCAGCTCATTCTTTGCACCTCCTTCAACTTCTTCAGTCAGTCAGTCAGTGTCAGTCGTCCAACACCTCAACGTTCCATCTCCGGCTTTGTTTGAAATGAAAGCTTGTAAGCAAGTCTGCTCTCTGCATACAGGACTGGACATACCTGCTTCACGGTGACACGGCTGAAGGATTTTAGCCCACATGCATGGTCTTAATGTCCATTCGTTTATGTATCATTGTACACTGAGTGATGAAGTGCTCTTTCTGGAGTTCGACTGAAATGCATCTGTGAATAATCATCAATTGCAGCAAGTTCTCTGCTAACTTTCATGGCTCCGTTGGTAGCTGTTATAGAGAAAGGATTCCTTGCATTCTAGGAAATCTGGCAAAAAGCCAGAATCTGTGAAAGTCGCAGGGTCGCGTGTTGGCGTGTGGCAGAATTTCAAGCATATCCCATGAAAGATGGAGCCCAAACAGGTACACTGTGTACCATCGATAGCTCAGTTGGTAGAGCGGAGGACTGTAGATGTTGCAAATGGCCATCCTTAGGTCGCTGGTTCAAATCCAGCTTGAAGGACTTCACGTTTTAGTTAGATGCCAAAGAAGCAGGACCGCAAGCCGACAGGTCATTTAGGATATGTTTTTGGCAGCAAGAAACAGACGACTTCCCTGACCGGGAATCGAACCCCGGCCGCGGCGGTGAAAGCACCGAATCCTAGCCACTAGACCACCAGGGACTGCACGGCTGAAGCTCACAAATGCTAAGGGGTGAGGGGTGATATAGCCGAAGTTTTTGTATTTTATTTCATTCAAAACAAGCAGGAATGCACCTCACAAATTTACCTTAATTGATCGCATCTACAGCAGGAGAGCCTGGCATAGCAAGGGTTTGTGTGTGTAAAGATTTTTACTCAAAACAAGCAGCTCATTCTTTGCACCTCCTTCAACTTCTTCAGTCAGTCAGTCAGTGTCAGTCGTCCAACACCTCAACGTTCCATCTCCGGCTTTGTTTGAAATGAAAGCTTGTAAGCAAGTCTGCTCTCTGCATACAGGACTGGACATACCTGCTTCACGGTGACACGGCTGAAGGATTTTAGCCCACATGCATGGTCTTAATGTCCATTCGTTTATGTATCATTGTACACTGAGTGATGAAGTGCATGGTCTTAATGTCCATTCGTTTATGTATCTTTGTACACTGAGTGATGAAGTGGACTTCACGTTTTAGTTAGATGCCAAAGAGGCAGGACTGCAAGCCGGAGATGGAACATTTAGGATATGTTTTTGGCAGCAAGAAACAGACAACTTCTCTGACCGGGAATCGAACCCGGGCCGCGGCGGTGAAAGCGCCGAATCCTAGCCACTAGACCACCAGGGACTGCACGGCTGAAGCTCACAAATGCTAAGGGGTGAGGGGTGATATAGCCGAAGTTTTTGTATTTTATTTCATTCAAAACAAGCAGGAATGCACCTCACAAATTTACCTTAATTGATCGCATCTGCAGCAGGAGAGCCTGGCATGGCAAGGGTTTGTGTGTGTAAAGATTTTTACTCAAAACAAGCAGCTCATTCTTTGCACCTCCTTCAACTTCTTCAGTCAGTCAGTCAGTGTCAGTCGTCCAACACCTCAACGTTCCATCTCCGGCTTTGTTTGAAATGAAAGCTTGTAAGCAAGTCTGCTCTCTGCATACAGGACTGGACATACCTGCTTCACGGTGACACGGCTGAAGGATTTTAGCCCACATGCATGGTCTTAATGTCCATTCGTTTATGTATCATTGTACACTGAGTGATGAAGTGCATGGTCTTAATGTCCATTCGTTTATGTATCTTTGTACACTGAGTGATGAAGTGGACTTCACGTTTTAGTTAGATGCCAAAGAGGCAGGACTGCAAGCCGGAGATGGAACATTTAGGATATGTTTTTGGCAGCAAGAAACAGACAACTTCCCTGACCGGGAATCGAACCCGGGCCGCGGCGGTGAAAGCGCCGAATCCTAGCCACTAGACCACCAGGGACTGCACGGCTGAAGCTCACAAATGCTAAGGGGTGAGGGGTGATATAGCCGAAGTTTTTGTATTTTATTTCATTCAAAACAAGCAGGAATGCACCTCACAAATTTACCTTAATTGATCGCATCTGCAGCAGGAGAGCCTGGCATGGCAAGGGTTTGTGTGTGTAAAGATTTTTACTCAAAACAAGCAGCTCATTCTTTGCACCTCCTTCAACTTCTTCAGTCAGTCAGTCAGTGTCAGTCGTCCAACACCTCAACGTTCCATCTCCGGCTTTGTTTGAAATGAAAGCTTGTAAGCAAGTCTGCTCTCTGCATACAGGACTGGACATACCTGCTTCACGGTGACACGGCTGAAGGATTTTAGCCCACATGCATGGTCTTAATGTCCATTCGTTTATGTATCATTGTACACTGAGTGATGAAGTGCTCTTTCTGGAGTTCGACTGAAATGCATCTGTGAATAATCATCAATTGCAGCAAGTTCTCTGCTAACTTTCATGGCTCCGTTGGTAGCTGTTATAGAGAAAGGATGCCTTGCATTCTAGGGAATCTGGCAAAAAGCCAGAATCTGTGAAAGTCGCAGGGTCGCGTGTTTGCGTGTGGCAGAATTTCAAGCATATCCCATGAAAGATGGAGCCCAAACAGGCACACTGTGTACCTTCGATAGCTCAGTTGGTAGAGCGGAGGACTGTAGATGTTGCAAATGGCCATCCTTAGGTCGCTGGTTCAAATCCGGCTCGAAGGACTTCACGTTTTAGTTAGATGCCAAAGAAGCAGGAGCACAAGCCGACAGGTCATTTAGGATATGTTTTTGGCAGCAAGAAAAAGACGACTTCCCTGACCGGGAATCGAACCCGGGCCGCGGCGGTGAGAGCGCCGAATCCTAGCCACTAGACCACCAGGGACTGCACGGCTGAAGCTCACAAATGCTAAGGGGTGAGGTGTGATATAGCCGAAGTTTTTGTATTTTATTTCATTCAAAACAAGCAGGAATGCACCTCACAAATTTTGCTTAATTGATCGCATCTGCAGCAGGAGAGCCTGGCATGGCAAGGGTTTGTGTGTGTAAAGATTTTTACTCAAAACAAGCAGCTCATTCTTTGCACCTCCTTCAACTTCTTCAGTCAGTCAGTCAGTGTCAGTCGTCCAACACCTCAACGTTCCATCTCCGGCTTTGTTTGAAATGAAAGCTTGTAAGCAAGTCTGCTCTCTGCATACAGGACTGGACATACCTGCTTCACGGTGACACGGCTGAAGGATTTTAGCCCACATGCATGGTCTTAATGTCCATTCGTTTATGTATCATTGTACACTGAGTGATGAAGTGCATGGTCTTAATGTCCATTCGTTTATGTATCTTTGTACACTGAGTGATGAAGTGGACTTCACGTTTTAGTTAGATGCCAAAGAGGCAGGACTGCAATCCGACAGGTCATTTAGGATATGTTTTTGGCAGCAAGAAACAGACGACTTCCCTGACCGGGAATCGAACCCGGGCCGCGGCGGTGAAAGCGCCGAATCCTAGCCACTAGACCACCAGGGACTGCACGGCTGAAGCTCACAAATGCTAAGGAGTGAGGGGTGATATAGCCGAAGTTTTTGTATTTTATTTCATTCAAAACAAGCAGGAATGCACCTCACAAATTTTGCTTAATTGATCGCATCTGCAGCAGGAGAGCCTGGCATGGCAAGGGTTTGTGTGTGTAAAGATTTTTACTCAAAACAAGCAGCTCATTCTTTGCACCTCCTTCAACTTCTTCAGTCAGTCAGTCAGTGTCAGTCGTCCAACACCTCAACGTTCCATCTCCGGCTTTGTTTGAAATGAAAGCTTGTAAGCAAGTCTGCTCTCTGCATACAGGACTGGACATACCTGCTTCACGGTGACACGGCTGAAGGATTTTAGCCCACATGCATGGTCTTAATGTCCATTCGTTTATGTATCATTGTACAGTGAGTGATGAAGTTCTCTTTCTGAGTGATGAAGTGCATGGTCTTAATGTCCATTCGTTTATGTATCCTTGTACACTGTACACAAGATTTTTACTCAAAACAAGCAGCTCATTCTTTGCACCTCCTTCAACTTCTTCAGTCAGTCAGTCAGTGTCAGTCGTCCAACACCTCAACGTTCCATCTCCGGCTTTGTTTGAAATGAAAGCTTGTAAGCAAGTCTGCTCTCTGCATACAGGACTGGACATACCTGCTTCACGGTGACACGGCTGAAGGATTTTAGCCCACATGCATGGTCTTAATGTCCATTCGTTTATGTATCATTGTACACTGAGTGATGAAGTGCATGGTCTTAATGTCCATTCGTTTATGTATCTTTGTACACTGAGTGATGAAGTGGACTTCACGTTTTAGTTAGATGCAAAAGAGGCAGGACTGCAAGCCGACAGGTACATTTAGGATATGTTTTTGGCAGCAAGAAACAGACGACTTCCCTGACCGGGAATCGAACCCCGGGCCGCGGCGGTGAGAGCGCCGAATCCTAGCCACTAGACCACCAGGGACTGCACGGCTGAAGCTCACAAATGCTAAGGGGTGAGGGGTGATATAGCCGAAGTTTTTGTATTTTATTTCATTCAAAACAAGCAGGAATGCACCTCACAAATTTTACCTTAATTGATCGCATCTGCAGCAGGAGAGCCTGGCATGGCAAGGGTTTGTGTGTGTAAAGATTTTTACTCAAAACAAGCAGCTCATTCTTTGTACCTCCTTCAACTTCTTCAGTCAGTCAGTCAGTGTCAGTCGTCCAACACCTCAACGTTCCATCTCCGGCTTTGTTTGAAATGAAAGCTTGTAAGCAAGTCTGCTCTCTGCATACAGGACTGGACATACCTGCTTCACGGTGACACGGCTGAAGGATTTTAGCCCACATGCATGGTCTTAATGTCCATTCGTTTATGTATCATTGTACACTGAGTGATGAAGTGCATGGTCTTAATGTCCATTCGTTTATGTATCATTGTACACTGAGTGATGAAGTGGACTTCACGTTTTAGTTAGATGCCAAAGAGGCAGGACTGCAAGCCGACAGGTCATTTAGGATATGTTTTTGGCAGCAAGAAACAGACGACTTCCCTGACCGGGAATCGAACCCGGGCCATGGCGGTGAAAGCGCCGAATCCTAGCCACTAGACCACCAGGGACTGCACGGCTGAAGCTCACAAATGCTAACGGGTGAGGGGTGATATAGCCGAAGTTTTTGTATTTTATTTCATTCAAAACAAGCAGGAATGCACCTCACAAATTTACCTTAATTGATCGCATCTGCGGCAGGAGAGCCTGGCATGGCAAGGGTTTGTGTGTGTAAAGATTTTTACTCAAAACAAGCAGCTCATTCTTTGCACCTCCTTCAACTTCTTCAGTCAGTCAGTCAGTGTCAGTCGTCCAACACCTCAACGTTCCATCTCCGGCTTTGTTTGAAATGAAAGCTTGTAAGCAAGTCTGCTCTCTGCATACAGGACTGGACATACCTGCTTCACGGTGACACGGCTGAAGGATTTTAGCCCACATGCATGGTCTTAATGTCCATTCGTTTATGTATCATTGTACACTGAGTGATGAAGTGCTCTTTCTGGAGTTCGACTGAAATGCATCTGTGAATAATCATCAATTGCAGCAAGTTCTCTGCTAACTTTCATGGCTCCGTTGGTAGCTGTTATAGAGAAAGGATGCCTTGCATTCTAGGAAATCTGGCAAAAAGCCAGAATCTGTGAAAGTCGCAGGGTCGCGTGTGGCAGAATTTCAAGCATATCCCATGAAAGATGGAGCCCAGACAGGCCCACTGTGTACCTTTGATAGCTCAGTTGGTAGGGCGGAGGACTGCAGATGTTGCAAATGGCAATCCTTAGGTCGCTGGTTCAAATCCGGCTCGAAGGACTTCACGTTTTAGTTAGATGCCAAAGAAGCAGGGCCGACAGGTCATTTAGGATACGTTTTTGGCAGCAAGAAACAGACGACTTCCCTGACCGGGAATCGAACCCGGGCCGCGGCGGTGAAAGCGCCGAATCCTAGCCACTAGACCACCAGGGACTGCACGGCTGAAGCTCACAAATGCTAAGGGGTGAGGGGTGATATAGCTGAAGTTTTTGTATTTTATTTCATTCAAAACAAGCAGGAATGCACCTCACAAATTTACCTTAATTGATCGCATCTGCAGCAGGAGAGCCTGGCATGGCAAGGGTTTGTGTGTGTAAAGATTTTTACTCAAAACAAGCAGCTCATTCTTTGCACCTCCTTCAACTTCTTCAGTCAGTCAGTCAGTGTCAGTCGTCCAACACCTCAACGTTCCATCTCCGGCTTTGTTTGAAATGAAAGCTTGTAAGCAAGTCTGCTCTCTGCATACAGGACTGGACATACCTGCTTCACGGTGACACGGCTGAAGGATTTTAGCCCACATGCATGGTCTTAATGTCCATTCGTTTATGTATCATTGTACACTGAGTGATGAAGTGCATGGTCTTAATGTCCATTCGTTTATGTATCTTTGTACACTGAGTGATGAAGTGGACTTCACGTTTTAGTTAGATGCCAAAGAGGCAGGACTGCAATCCGACAGGTCATTTAGGATATGTTTTTGGCAGCAAGAAAAAGACGACTTCCCTGACCGGGAATCGAACCCGGGCCGCGGCGGTGAAAGCGCCGAATCCTAGCCACTAGACCACCAGGGACTGCACGGCCGAAGCTCACAAATGCTAAGGGGTGAGGGGTGATATAGCCGAAGTTTTTGTATTTTATTTCATTCAAAACAAGCAGGAATGCACCTCACAAATTTACCTTAATTGATCGCATCTGCAGCAGGAGAGCCTGGCATGGCAAGGGTTTGTGTGTGTAAAGATTTTTACTCAAAACAAGCAGCTCATTCTTTGCACCTCCTTCAACTTCTTCAGTCAGTCAGTCAGTGTCAGTCGTCCAACACCTCAACGTTCCATCTCCGGCTTTGTTTGAAATGAAAGCTTGTAAGCAAGTCTGCTCTCTGCATACAGGACTGGACATACCTGCTTCACGGTGACACGGCTGAAGGATTTTAGCCCACATGCATGGTCTTAATGTCCATTCGTTTATGTATCATTGTACACTGAGTGATGAAGTGCTCTTTCTGGAGTTCGACTGAAATGCATCTGTGAATAATCATCAATTGCAGCAAGTTCTCTGCTAACTTTCATGGCTCCGTTGGTAGCTGTTATAGAGAAAGGATGCCTTGCATTCTAGGGAATCTGTGTACAGATTCTGTGTACAAATCTGTGTACAGGGAATCAGTGTACAGTCAGTCAGTGTCAGTCGTCCAACACCTCAACGTTCCATCTCCGGCTTTGTTTGAAATGAAAGCTTGTAAGTAAGTCTGCTCTCTGCATACAGGACTGGACATACCTGCTTCACGGTGACACGGCTGAAGGATTTTAGCCCACATGCATGGTCTTAATGTCCATTCGTTTATGTATCATTGTACACTGAGTGATGAAGTGCTCTTTCTGGAGTTCGACTGAAATGCATCTGTGAATAATCATCAATTGCAGCAAGTTCTCTGCTAACTTTCATGGCTCCGTTGGTAGCTGTTATAGAGAAAGGATTCCTTGCATTCTAGGAAATCTGGCAAAAAGCCAGAATCTGTGAAAGTCGCAGGGTCGCGTGTTGGCGTGTGGCAGAATTTCAAGCATATCCCATGAAAGATGGAGCCCAAACAGGTACACTGTGTACCATCGATAGCTCAGTTGGTAGAGCGGAGGACTGTAGATGTTGCAAATGGCCATCCTTAGGTCGCTGGTTCAAATCCAGCTTGAAGGACTTCACGTTTTAGTTAGATGCCAAAGAAGCAGGACCGCAAGCCGACAGGTCATTTAGGATATGTTTTTGGCAGCAAGAAACAGACGACTTCCCTGACCGGGAATCGAACCCCGGCCGCGGCGGTGAGAGCGCCGAATCCTAGCCACTAGACCACCAGGGACTGCACGGCTGAAGCTCACAAATGCTAAGGGGTGAGGGGTGATATAGCCGAAGTTTTTGTATTTTATTTCATTCAAAACAAGCAGGAATGCACCTCACAAATTTACCTTAATTGATCGCATCTGCAGCAGGAGAGCCTGGCATGGCAAGGGTTTGTGTGTGTAAAGATTTTTACTCAAAACAAGCAGCTCATTCTTTGCACCTCCTTCAACTTCTTCAGTCAGTCAGTCAGTGTCAGTCGTCCAACACCTCAACGTTCCATCTCCGGCTTTGTTTGAAATGAAAGCTTGTAAGCAAGTCTGCTCTCTGCATACAGGACTGGACATACCTGCTTCACGGTGACACGGCTGAAGGATTTTAGCCCACATGCATGGTCTTAATGTCCATTCGTTTCTGTATCATTGTACACTGAGTGATGAAGTTCTCTTTCTGAGTGATGAAGTGCATGGTCTTAATGTCCATTCGTTTATGTATCTTTGTACACTGAGTGATGAAGTGGACTTCACGTTTTAGTTAGATGCCAAAGAGGCAGGACTGCAAGCCGACAGGTCATTTAGGATATGTTTTTGGCAGCAAGAAACAGACGACTTCCTTGACCGGGAATCGAACCCGGGCCGCGGCGGTGAAAGCGCCGAATCCTAGCCACTAGACCACCAGGGACTGCACGGCTGAAGCTCACAAATGCTAAGGGGTGAGGGGTGATATAGCCGAAGTTTTTGTATTTTATTTCATTCAAAACAAGCAGGAATGCACCTCACAAATTTACCTTAATTGATCGCATCTGCAGCAGGAGAGCCTGGCATGGCAAGGGTTTGTGTGTGTAAAGATTTTTACTCAAAACAAGCAGCTCATTCTTTGCACCTCCTTCAACTTCTTCAGTCAGTCAGTCAGTGTCAGTCGTCCAACACCTCAACGTTCCATCTCCGGCTTTGTTTGAAATGAAAGCTTGTAAGCAAGTCTGCTCTCTGCATACAGGACTGGACATACCTGCTTCACGGTGACACGGCTGAAGGATTTTAGCCCACATGCATGGTCTTAATGTCCATTCGTTTATGTATCATTGTACACTGAGTGATGAAGTGCTCTTTCTGGAGTTCGACTGAAATGCATCTGTGAATAATCATCAATTGCAGCAAGTTCTCTGCTAACTTTCATGGCTCCGTTGGTAGCTGTTATAGAGAAAGGATGCCTTGCATTCTAGGAAATCTGGCAAAAAGCCAGAATCTGTGAAAGTCGCAGGGTCGCGTGTTGGCGTGTGGCAGAATTTCAAGCATATCCCATGAAAGATGGAGCCCAAACAGGTACACTGTGTACCTTTGATAGCTCAGTTGGTAGAGCGGAGGACTGCAGATGTTGCAAATGGCAATCCTTAGGTCGCTGGTTCAAATCCGGCTCGAAGGACTTCACGTTTTAGTTAGATGCCAAAGAAGCAGGGCCGACAGGTCATTTAGGATACGTTTTTGGCAGCAAGAAACAGACGACTTCCCTGACCGGGAATCAAACCCGGGCCGCGGCGGTGAAAGCGCCGAATCCTAGCCACTAGACCACCAGGGACTGCACGGCTGAAGCTCACAAATGCTAAGGGGTGAGGGGTGATATAGCCGAAGTTTTTGTATTTTATTTCATTCAAAACAAGCAGGAATGCACCTCACAAATTTACCTTAATTGATCGCATCTGCAGCAGGAGAGCCTGGCATGGCAAGGGTTTGTGTGTGTAAAGATTTTTACTCAAAACAAGCAGCTCATTCTTTGCACCTCCTTCAACTTCTTCAGTCAGTCAGTCAGTGTCAGTCGTCCAACACCTCAACGTTCCATCTCCGGCTTTGTTTGAAATGAAAGCTTGTAAGCAAGTCTGCTCTCTGCATACAGGACTGGACATACCTTCTTCACGGTGACACGGCTGAAGGATTTTAGCCCACATGCATGGTCTTAATGTCCATTCTTTTATGTATCATTGTACACTGAGTGATGAAGTGCATGGTCTTAATGTCCATTCGTTTATGTATCTTTGTACACTGAGTGATGAAGTGGACTTCACGTTTTAGTTAGATGCCAAAGAGGCAGGACTGCAATCCGACAGGTCATTTAGGATATGTTTTTGGCAGCAAGAAACAGACAACTTCCCTGACCGGGAATCGAACCCCGGCCGCGGCGGTGAGAGCGCCGAATCCTAGCCACTAGACCACCAGGGACTGCACGGCTGAAGCTCACAAATGCTAAGGGGTGAGGGGTGATATAGCCTAAGTTTTTGTATTTTATTTCATTCAAAACAAGCAGGAATGCACCTCACAAATTTACCTTAATTGATCGCATCTGCAGCAGGAGAGCCTGGCATGGCAAGGGTTTGTGTGTGTAAAGATTTTTACTCAAAACAAGCAGCTCATTCTTTGCACCTCCTTCAACTTCTTCAGTCAGTCAGTCAGTGTCAGTCGTCCAACACCTCAACGTTCCATCTCCGGCTTTGTTTGAAATGAAAGCTTGTAAGCAAGTCTGCTCTCTGCATACAGGACTGGACATACCTGCTTCACGGTGACACGGCTGAAGGATTTTAGCCCACATGCATGGTCTTAATGTCCATTCGTTTATGTATCATTGTACACTGAGTGATGAAGTGCTCTTTCTGGAGTTCGACTGAAATGCATCTGTGAATAATCATCAATTGCAGCAAGTTCTCTGCTAACTTTCATGGCTCCGTTGGTAGCTGTTATAGAGAAAGGATGCCTTGCATTCTAGGAAATCTGGCAAAAAGCCAGAAACTGTGAAAGTCGCAGGGTCGCGTGTTGGCGTGTGGCAGAATTTCAAGCATATCCCATGAAAGATGGAGCCCAGACAGGCCCGCTGTGTACCTTTGATAGCTCAGTTGGTAGAGCGGAGGACTGCAGATGTTGCAAATGGCAATCCTTAGGTCGCTGGTTCAAATCCGGCTCGAAGGACTTCACGTTTTAGTTAGATGCCAAAGAAGCAGGGCCAACAGGTCATTTAGGATACGTTTTTGGCAGCAAGAAACAGACGACTTCCCTGACCGGGAATCGAACCCGGGCCGCGGCGGTGAAAGCGCCGAATCCTAGCCACTAGACCACCAGGGACTGCACGGCTGAAGCTCACAAATGCTAAGGGGTGAGGGGTGATATAGCCGAGCAGCTCATTCTTTGCACCTCCTTCAACTTCTTCAGTCAGTCAGTCAGTGTCAGTCGTCCAACACCTCAACGTTCCATCTCCGGCTTTGTTTGAAATGAAAGCTTGTAAGCAAGTCTGCTCTCTGCATACAGGACTGGACATACCTGCTTCACGGTGACACGGCTGAAGGATTTTAGCCCACATGCATGGTCTTAATTTCCATTCGTTTATGTATCATTGTACACTGAGTGATGAAGTGCATGGTCTTAATGTCCATTCGTTTATGTATCTTCGTACACTGAGTGATGAAGTGGACTTCACGTTTTAGTTAGATGCCAAAGAGGCAGGACTGCAATCCGACAGGTCATTTAGGATATGTTTTTGGCAGCAAGAAACAGACGACTTCCCTGACCGGGAATCGAACCCGGGCCGCGGCGGTGAAAGCGCCGAATCCTAGCCACTAGACCACCAGGGACTGCACGGCCGAAGCTCACAAATGCTAAGGGGTGAGGGGTGATATAGCCGAGCAGCTCATTCTTTGCACCTCCTTCAACTTCTTCAGTCAGTCAGTCAGTGTCAGTCGTCCAACACCTCAACGTTCCATCTCCGGCTTTGTTTGAAATGAAAGCTTGTAAGCAAGTCTGCTCTCTGCATACAGGACTGGACATACCTGCTTCACGGTGACATGGCTGAAGGATTTTAGCCCACATGCATGGTCTTAATGTCCATTCGTTTATGTATCATTGTACACTGAGTGATGAAGTGCTCTTTCTGGAGTTCGACTGAAATGCATCTGTGAATAATCATCAATTGCAGCAAGTTCTCTGCTAACTTTCATGGCTCCGTTGGTAGCTGTTATAGAGAAAGGATTCCTTGCATTCTAGGAAATCTGGCAAAAAGCCAGAATCTGTGAAAGTCGCAGGGTCGCGTGTTGGCGTGTGGCAGAATTTCAAGCATATCCCATGAAAGATGGAGCCCAAACAGGTACACTGTGTACCTTCGATAGCTCAGTTGGTAGAGCGGAGGACTGTAGATGTTGCAAATGGCCATCCTTAGGTCGCTGGTTCAAATCCAGCTTGAAGGACTTCACGTTTTAGTTAGATGCCAAAGAAGCAGGACCGCAAGCCGACAGGTCATTTAGGATATGTTTTTGGCAGCAAGAAACAGACGACTTCCCTGACCGGGAATCGAACCCGGGCCGCGGCGGTGAGAGCGCCGAATCCTAGCCACTAGACCACCAGGGACTGCACGGCTGAAGCTCACAAATGCTAAGGGGTGAGGGGTGATATAGCCGAAGTTTTTGTATTTTATTTCATTCAAAACAAGCAGGAATGCACCTCACAAATTTTGCTTAATTGATCGCATCTGCAGCAGGAGAGCCTGGCATGGCAAGGGTTTGTGTGTGTAAAGATTTTTACTCAAAACAAGCAGCTCATTCTTTGCACCTCCTTCAACTTCTTCAGTCAGTCAGTCAGTGTCAGTCGTCCAACACCTCATCGTTCCATCTCCAGCTTTGTTTGAAATGAAAGCTTGTAAGCAAGTCTGCTCTCTGCATACAGGACTGGACATACCTGCTTCACGGTGACACGGCTGAAGGATTTTAGCCCACATGCATGGTCTTAATGTCCATTCGTTTCTGTATCATTGTACACTGAGTGATGAAGTTCTCTTTCTGAGTGATGAAGTGCATGGTCTTAATGTCCATTCGTTTATGTATCTTTGTACACTGAGTGATGAAGTGGACTTCACGTTTTAGTTAGATGCCATAGAGGCAGGACTGCAAGCCGACAGGTCATTTAGGATATGTTTTTGGCAGCAAGAAACAGACGACTTCCCTGACCGGGAATCGAACCCGGGCCGCGGCGGTGAAAGCGCCGAATCCTAGCCACTAGACCACCAGGGACTGCATGGCTGAAGCTCACAAATGCTAAGGGGTGAGGGGTGATATAGCCGAAGTTTTTGTATTTTATTTCATTCAAAACAAGCAGGAATGCACCTCACAAATTTAGCGTTAATTGATCGCATCTGCAGCAGGAGAGCCTGGCATGGCAAGGGTTTGTGTGTGTAAAGATTTTTACTCAAAACTAGCAGCTCATTCTTTGCACCTCCTTCAACTTCTTCAGTCAGTCAGTCAGTGTCAGTCGTCCAACACCTCAACGTTCCATCTCCGGCTTTGTTTGAAATGAAAGCTTGTAAGCAAGTCTGCTCTCTGCATACAGGCCTGGACATACCTGCTTCACGGTGACATGGCTGAAGGATTTTAGCCCACATGCATGGTCTTAATGTCCATTCGTTTATGTATCATTGTACACTGAGTGATGAAGTGCTCTTTCTGGAGTTCGACTGAAATGCATCTGTGAATAATCATCAATTGCAGCAAGTTCTCTGCTAACTTTCATGGCTCCGTTGGTAGCTGTTATAGAGAAAGGATGCCTTGCATTCTAGGGAATCTGGCAAAAAGCCAGAATCTGTGAAAGTCGCAGGGTCGCGTGTTGGCGTGTGCCAGAATTTCAAGCATATCCCATGAAAGATGGAGCCCAGACAGGCACACTGTGTACCTTCGATAGCTCAGTTGGTAGAGCGGAGGACTGTAGATGTTGCAAATGGCCATCCTTAGGTCGCTGGTTCAAATCCGGCTCGAAGGACTTCACGTTTTAGTTAGATGCCAAAGAAGCAGGACCGCAAGCCAACAGGTCATTTAGGATATGTTTTTGGCAGCAAGAAACAGACGACTTCCCTGACCGGGAATCGAACCCGGGCCGCGGCGGTGAAAGCGCCGAATCCTAGCCACTAGACCACCAGGGACTGCACGGCTGAAGCTCACAAATGCTAAGGGGTGAGGGGTGATATAGCCGAAGTTTTTGTATTTTATTTCATTCAAAACAAGCAGGAATGCACCTCACAAATTTTGCTTAATTGATCGCATCTGCAGCAGGAGAGCCTGGCATGGCAAGGGTTTGTGTGTGTAAAGATTTTTACTCAAAACAAGCAGCTCATTCTTTGCACCTCCTTCAACTTCTTCAGTCAGTCAGTCAGTGTCAGTCGTCCAACACCTCAACGTTCCATCTCCGGCTTTGTTTGAAATGAAAGCTTGTAAGCAAGTCTGCTCTCTGCATACAGGACTGGACATACCTGCTTCACGGTGACACGGCTGAAGGATTTTAGCCCACATGCATGGTCTTAATGTCCATTCGTTTATGTATCATTGTACACTGAGTGATGAAGTGCTCTTTCTGGAGTTCGACTGAAATGCATCTGTGAATAATCATCAATTGCAGCAAGTTCTCTGCTAACTTTCATGGCTCCGTTGGTAGCTGTTATAGAGAAAGGATGCCTTGCATTCTAGGGAATCTGGCCAAAAGCCAGAATCTGTGAAAGTCGCAGGGTCGCGTGTTGGCGTGTGGCAGAATTTCAAGCATATCCCATGAAAGATGGAGCCCAGACAGGCACACTGTGTACCTTCGATAGCTCAGTTGGTAGAGCGGAGGACTGTAGATGTTGCAAATGGCCATCCTTAGGTCGCTGGTTCAAATCCGGCTCGAAGGACTTCACGTTTTAGTTAGATGCCAAAGAAGCAGGAGCGCAAGCCGACAGGTCATTTAGGATATGTTTTTGGCAGCAAGAAAAAGACGACTTCCCTGACCGGGAATCGAACCCGGGCCGCGGCGGTGAGAGCGCCGAATCCTAGCCACTAGACCACCAGGGACTGCACGGGAGCGAAAAAGATTTTTTCAAGCTCACAAATGCTAAGGGGTGAGGGGTGATATAGCCGAAGTTTTTGTATTTTATTTCATTCAAAACAAGCAGGAATGCACCTCACAAATTTTGCTTAATTGATCGCATCTGCAGCAGGAGAGCCTGGCATGGCAAGGGTTTGTGTGTGTAAAGATTTTTACTCAAAACAAGCAGCTCATTCTTTGCACCTCCTTCAACTTCTTCAGTCAGTCAGTCAGTGTCAGTCGTC
The DNA here is from genome assembly GCF_015220715.1 of Pygocentrus nattereri. Taxonomy (NCBI): domain Eukaryota; kingdom Metazoa; phylum Chordata; class Actinopteri; order Characiformes; family Serrasalmidae; genus Pygocentrus; species Pygocentrus nattereri. The sequence continues at coordinate 6,738,829 of NC_051226.1, forward strand.
CAACACCTCAACGTTCCATCTCCGGCTTTGTTTGAAATGAAAGCTTGTAAGCAAGTCTGCTCTCTGCATACAGGACTGGACATACCTGCTTCACGGTGACACGGCTGAAGGATTTTAGCCCACATGCATGGTCTTAATGTCCATTCGTTTATGTATCATTGTACACTGAGTGATGAAGTGCTCTTTCTGGAGTTCGACTGAAATGCATCTGTGAATAATCATCAATTGCAGCAAGTTCTCTGCTAACTTTCATGGCTCCGTTTGCAGCTGTTATAGAGAAAGGATGCCTTGCATTCTAGGGAATCTGGCCAAAAGCCAGAATCTGTGAAAGTCGCAGGGTCGCGTGTTGGCGTGTGGCAGAATTTCAAGCATATCCCATGAAAGATGGAGCCCAGACAGGCACACTGTGTACCTTCGATAGCTCAGTTGGTAGAGCGGAGGACTGTAGATGTTGCAAATGGCCATCCTTAGGTCGCTGGTTCAAATCCGGCTCGAAGAACTTAAGGTTTTAGTTAGATGCCAAAGAAGCAGGAGCGCAAGCCAACAGGTCATTTAGGATATGTTTTTGGCAGCAAGAAACAGACGACTTCCCTGACCGGGAATCGAACCCGGGCCGCGGCGGTGAAAGCGCCGAATCCTAGCCACTAGACCACCAGGGACTGCACGGCTGAAGCTCACAAATGCTAAGGGGTGAGGGGTGATATAGCCGAAGTTTTTGTATTTTATTTCATTCAAAACAAGCAGGAATGCACCTCACAAATTTAGCTTTATTGATCGCATCTGCAGCAGGAGAGCCTGGCATGGCAAGGGTTTGTGTGTGTAAAGATTTTTACTCAAAACAAGCAGCTCATTCTTTGCACCTCCTCCAACTTCTTCAGTCAGTCAGTCAGTGTCAGTCGTCCAACACCTCAACGTTCCATCTCCGGCTTTGTTTGAAATGAAAGCTTGTAAGCAAGTCTGCTCTCTGCATACAGGACTGGACATACCTGCTTCACGGTGACACGGCTGAAGGATTTTAGCCCACATGCATGGTCTTAATGTCCATTCGTTTATGTATCATTGTACACTGAGTGATGAAGTGCTCTTTCTGGAGTTCGACTGAAATGCATCTGTGAATAATCATCAATTGCAGCAAGTTCTCTGCTAACTTTCATGGCTCCGTTTGCAGCTGTTATAGAGAAAGGATGCCTTGCATTCTAGGGAATCTGGCCAAAAGCCAGAATCTGTGAAAGTCGCAGGGTCGCGTGTTGGCGTGTGGCAGAATTTCAAGCATATCCCATGAAAGATGGAGCCCAGACAGGCACACTGTGTACCTTCGATAGCTCAGTTGGTAGAGCGGAGGACTGTAGATGTTGCAAATGGCCATCCTTAGGTCGCTGGTTCAAATCCGGCTCGAAGAACTTCAGGTTTTAGTTAGATGCCAAAGAAGCAGGACCGCAAGCCGACAGGTCATTTAGGATATGTTTTTGGCAGCAAGAAACAGACGACTTCCCTGACCGGGAATCGAACCCGGGCCGCGGCGGTGAGAGCGCCGAATCCTAGCCACTAGACCACCAGGGACTGCACGGCTGAAGCTCACAAATGCTAAGGGGTGAGGGGTGATATAGCCGAAGTTTTTGTATTTTATTTCATTCAAAACAAGCAGGAATGCACCTCACAAATTTTGCTTAATTGATCGCATCTGCAGCAGGAGAGCCTGGCATGGCAAGGGTTTGTGTGTGTAAAGATTTTTACTCAAAACAAGCAGCTCATTCTTTGCACCTCCTTCAACTTCTTCAGTCAGTCAGTCAGTGTCAGTCGTCCAACACCTCAACGTTCCATCTCCGGCTTTGTTTGAAATGAAAGCTTGTAAGCAAGTCTGCTCTCTGCATACAGGACTGGACATACCTGCTTCACGGTGACACGGCTGAAGGACTTTAGCCCACATGCATGGTCTTAATGTCCATTCGTTTATGTATCATTGTACACTGAGTGATGAAGTGCTCTTTCTGGAGTTCGACTGAAATGCATCTGTGAATAATCATCAATTGCAGCAAGTTCTCTGCTAACTTTCATGGCTCCGTTGGTAGCTGTTATAGAGAAAGGATGCCTTGCATTCTAGGGAATCTGGCCAAAAGCCAGAATCTGTGAAAGTCGCAGGGTCGCGTGTTGGCGTGTGGCAGAATTTCAAGCATATCCCATGAAAGATGGAGCCCAGACAGGCACACTGTGTACCTTCGATAGCTCAGTTGGTAGAGCGGAGGACTGTAGATGTTGCAAATGGCCATCCTTAGGTCGCTGGTTCAAATCCGGCTCGAAGGACTTCACGTTTTAGTTAGATGCCAAAGAAGCAGGACCGCAAGCCGACAGGTCATTTAGGATATGTTTTTGGCAGCAAGAAACAGACGACTTCCCTGACCGGGAATCGAACCCGGGCCGCGGCGGTGAGAGCGCCGAATCCTAGCCACTAGACCACCAGGGACTGCACGGCTGTATTAAGCTCACAAATGCTAAGGGGTGAGGGGTGATATAGCCGAAGTTTTTGTATTTTATTTCATTCAAAACAAGCAGGAATGCACCTCACAAATTTTGCTTAATTGATCGCATCTGCAGCAGGAGAGCCTGGCATGGCAAGGGTTTGTGTGTGTAAAGATTTTTACTCAAAACAAGCAGCTCATTCTTTGCACCTCCTTCAACTTCTTCAGTCAGTCAGTCAGTGTCAGTCGTCCAACACCTCAACGTTCCATCTCCGGCTTTGTTTGAAATGAAAGCTTGTAAGCAAGTCTGCTCTCTGCATACAGGACTGGACATACCTGCTTCACGGTGACACGGCTGAAGGATTTTAGCCCACATGCATGGTCTTAATGTCCATTCGTTTATGTATCATTGTACACTGAGTGATGAAGTGCATGGTCTTAATGTCCATTCGTTTATGTATCTTTGTACACTGAGTGATGAAGTGGACTTCACGTTTTAGTTAGATGCCAAAGAGGCAGGACTGCAAGCCGACAGGTCATTTAGGATATGTTTTTGGCAGCAAGAAACAGACGACTTCCCTGACCGGGAATCGTACCCGGGCCGCGGCGGTGAAAGCGCCGAATCCTAGCCACTAGACCACCAGGGACTGCACGGCTGAAGCTCACAAATGCTAAGGGGTGAGGGGTGATATAGCCGAAGTTTTTGTATTTTATTTCATTCAAAACAAGCAGAAATGCACCTCACAAATTTACCTTAATTGATCGCATCTGCAGCAGGAGAGCCTGGCATGGCAAGGGTTTGTGTGTGTAAAGATTTTTACTCAAAACTAGCAGCTCATTCTTTGCACCTCCTTCAACTTCTTCAGTCAGTCAGTCAGTGTCAGTCGTCCAACACCTCAACGTTCCATCTCCGGCTTTGTTTGAAATGAAAGCTTGTAAGCAAGTCTGCTCTCTGCATACAGGACTGGACATACCTGCTTCACGGTGACACGGCTGAAGGATTTTAGCCCACATGCATGGTCTTAATGTCCATTCGTTTATGTATCATTGTACACTGAGTGATGAAGTGCATGGTCTTAATGTCCATTCGTTTATGTATCTTTGTACACTGAGTGATGAAGTGGACTTCACGTTTTAGTTAGATGCCAAAGAGGCAGGACTGCAAACCGGAGATGGAACATTTAGGATACGTTTTTGGCAGCAAGAAACAGACGACTTCCCTGACCGGGAATCGAACCCGGGCCGCGGCGGTGAAAGCGCCGAATCCTAGCCACTAGACCACCAGGGACTGCACTGCTGAAGCTCACAAATGCTAAGGGGTGAGGGGTGATATAGCCGAAGTTTTTGTATTTTATTTCATTCAAAACAAGCAGGAATGCACCTCACAAATTTTGCTTAATTGATCGCATCTGCAGCAGGAGAGCCTGGCATGGCAAGGGTTTGTGTGTGTAAAGATTTTTACTCAAAACAAGCAGCTCATTCTTTGCACCTCCTTCAACTTCTTCAGTCAGTCAGTCAGTGTCAGTCGTCCAACACCTCAACGTTCCATCTCCGGCTTTGTTTGAAATGAAAGCTTGTAAGCAAGTCTGCTCTCTGCATACAGGACTGGACATACCTGCTTCACGGTGACACGGCTGAAGGATTTTAGCCCACATGCATGGTCTTAATGTCCATTCGTTTATGTATCATTGTACACTGAGTGATGAAGTGCATGGTCTTAATGTCCATTCGTTTATGTATCTTTGTACACTGAGTGATGAAGTGGACTTCAAGTTTTCGTTAGATGCCAAAGAGGCAGGACTGCAAGCCGACAGGTCATTTAGGATATGTTTTTGGCAGCAAGAAACAGACGACTTCCCTGACCGGGAATCGAACCCGGGCCGCGGCGGTGAAAGCGCCGAATCCTAGCCACTAGACCACCAGGGACTGCACGGCTGAAGCTCACAAATGCTAAGGGGTGAGGGGTGATATAGCCGAAGTTTTTGTATTTTATTTCATTCAAAACAAGCAGGAATGCACCTCACAAATTTACCTTAATTGATCGCATCTGCAGCAGGAGAGCCTGGCATGGCAAGGGTTTGTGTGTGTAAAGATTTTTACTCAAAACAAGCAGCTCATTCTTTGCACCTCCTTCAACTTCTTCAGTCAGTCAGTGTCAGTCGTCCAACACCTCAACGTTCCATCTCCGGCTTTGTTTGAAATGAAAGCTTGTAAGCAAGTCTGCTCTCTGCATACAGGACTGGACAAACCTGCTTCACGGTGACATGGCTGAAGGATTTTAGCCCACATGCATGGTCTTAATGTCCATTCGTTTATGTATCTTTGTACACTGAGTGATGAAGTGGACTTCACGTTTTAGTTAGATGCCAAAGAGGCAGGACTGCAATCCGACAGGTCATTTAGGATATGTTTTTGGCAGCAAGAAACAGACGACTTCCCTGACCGGGAATCGAACCCGGGCCGCGGCGGTGAAAGCGCCGAATCCTAGCCACTAGACCACCAGGGACTGCACGGCCGAAGCTCACAAATGCTAAGGGGTGAGGGGTGATATAGCCGAAGTTTTTGTATTTTATTTCATTCAAAACAAGCAGGAATGCACCTCACAAATTTACCTTAATTGATCGCATCTGCAGCAGGAGAGCCTGGCATGGCAAGGGTTTGTGTGTGTAAAGATTTTTACTCAAAACAAGCAGCTCATTCTTTGCACCTCCTTCAACTTCTTCAGTCAATCAGTCAGTGTCAGTCGTCCAACACCTCAACGTTCCATCTCCGGCTTTGTTTGAAATGAAAGCTTGTAAGCAAGTCTGCTCTCTGCATACAGGACTGGACATACCTGCTTCACGGTGACACGGCTGAAGGATTTTAGCCCACATGCATGGTCTTAATGTCCATTCGTTTCTGTATCATTGTACACTGAGTGATGAAGTTCTCTTTCTGAGTGATGAAGTGCATGGTCTTAATGTCCATTCGTTTATGTATCTTTGTACACTGAGTGATGAAGTGGACTTCACGTTTTAGTTAGATGCCAAAGAGGCAGGACTGCAAGCCGGAGATGGAACATTTAGGATATGTTTTTGGCAGCAAGAAACAGACGACTTCCCTGACCGGGAATCGAACCCGGGCCGCGGCGGTGAAAGCGCCGAATCCTAGCCACTAGACCACCAGGGACTGCACGGCTGAAGCTCACAAATGCTAAGGGGTGAGGGGTGATATAGCCGAAGTTTTTGTATTTTATTTCATTCAAAACAAGCAGGAATGCACCTCACAAATTTACCTTAATTGATCGCATCTGCAGCAGGAGAGCCTGGCATGGCAAGGGTTTGTGTGTGTAAAGATTTTTACTCAAAACAAGCAGCTCATTCTTTGCACCTCCTTCAACTTCTTCAGTCAGTCAGTCAGTGTCAGTCGTCCAACACCTCAACGTTCCATCTCCGGCTTTGTTTGAAATGAAAGCTTGTAAGCAAGTCTGCTCTCTGCATACAGGACTGGACATACCTGCTTCACGGTGACACGGCTGAAGGATTTTAGCCCACATGCATGGTCTTAATGTCCATTCGTTTATGTATCATTGTACACTGAGTGATGAAGTGCTCTTTCTGGAGTTCGACTGAAATGCATCTGTGAATAATCATCAATTGCAGCAAGTTCTCTGCTAACTTTCATGGCTCCGTTGGTAGCTGTTATAGAGAAAGGATGCCTTGCATTCTAGGAAATCTGGCAAAAAGCCAGAATCTGTGAAAGTCGCAGGGTCGCGTGTTGGCGTGTGGCAGAATTTCAAGCATATCCCATGAAAGATGAAGCCCAGACAGGCCCCCTGTGTACCTTTGATAGCTCAGTTGGTAGAGCGGAGGACTGCAGATGTTGCAAATGGCAATCCTTAGGTCGCTGGTTCAAATCCGGCTCGAAGGACTTCACGTTTTAGTTAGATGCCAAAGAAGCAGGGCCGACAGGTCATTTAGGATACGTTTTTGGCAGCAAGAAACAGACGACTTCCCTGACCGGGAATCGAACCCGGGCCGCGGCGGTGAAAGCGCCGAATCCTAGCCACTAGACCACCAGGGACTGCACGGCTGAAGCTCACAAATGCTAAGGGGTGAGGGGTGATATAGCCGAAGTTTTTGTATTTTATTTCATTCAAAACAAGCAGGAATGCACCTCACAAATTTACCTTAATTGATCGCATCTGCAGCAGGAGAGCCTGGCATGGCAAGGGTTTGTGTGTGTAAAGATTTTTACTCAAAACAAGCAGCTCATTCTTTGCACCTCCTTCAACTTCTTCAGTCAGTCAGTCAGTGTCAGTCGTCCAACACCTCAACGTTCCATCTCCGGCTTTGTTTGAAATGAAAGCTTGTAAGCAAGTCTGCTCTCTGCATACAGGACTGGACAAACCTGCTTCACGGTGACATGGCTGAAGGATTTTAGCCCACATGCATGGTCTTAATGTCCATTCGTTTATGTATCTTTGTACACTGAGTGATGAAGTGGACTTCACGTTTTAGTTAGATGCCAAAGAGGCAGGACTGCAATCCGACAGGTCATTTAGGATATGTTTTTGGCAGCAAGAAACAGACGACTTCCCTGACCGGGAATCGAACCCGGGCTGCGGCGGTGAAAGCGCCGAATCCTAGCCACTAGACCACCAGGGACTGCACTGCTGAAGCTCACAAATGCTAAGGGGTGAGGGGTGATATAGCCGAAGTTTTTGTATTTTATTTCATTCAAAACAAGCAGGAATGCACCTCACAAATTTTGCTTAATTGATCGCATCTGCAGCAGGAGAGCCTGGCATGGCAAGGGTTTGTGTGTGTAAAGATTTTTACTCAAAACAAGCAGCTCATTCTTTGCACCTCCTTCAACTTCTTCAGTCAGTCAGTCAGTGTCAGTCGTCCAACACCTCAACGTTCCATCTCCGGCTTTGTTTGAAATGAAAGCTTGTAAGCAAGTCTGCTCTCTGCATACAGGACTGGACATACCTGCTTCACGGTGACACGGCTGAAGGATTTTAGCCCACATGCATGGTCTTAATGTCCATTCGTTTATGTATCATTGTACACTGAGTGATGAAGTGCATGGTCTTAATGTCCATTCGTTTATGTATCTTTGTACACTGAGTGATGAAGTGGACTTCACGTTTTAGTTAGATGCCAAAGAGGCAGGACTGCAATCTGGAGATGGAACATTTAGGATATGTTTTTGGCAGCAAGAAACAGACGACTTCCCTGACCGGGAATCGAACCCGGGCCGCGGCGGTGAAAGCGCCGAATCCTAGCCACTAGACCACCAGGGACTGCACGGCCGAAGCTCACAAATGCTAAGGGGTGAGGGGTGATATAGCCGAAGTTTTTGTATTTTATTTCATTCAAAACAAGCAGGAATGCACCTCACAAATTTACCTTAATTGATCGCATCTGCAGCAGGAGAGCCTGGCATGGCAAGGGTTTGTGTGTGTGAAGATTTTTACTCAAAACAAGCAGCTCATTCTTTGCACCTCCTTCAACTTCTTCAGTCAATCAGTCAGTGTCAGTCGTCCAACACCTCAACGTTCCATCTCCGGCTTTGTTTGAAATGAAAGCTTGTAAGCAAGTCTGCTCTCTGCATACAGGACTGGACATACCTGCTTCACGGTGACACGGCTGAAGGATTTTAGCCCACATGCATGGTCTTAATGTCCATTCGTTTCTGTATCATTGTACACTGAGTGATGAAGTTCTCTTTCTGAGTGATGAAGTGCATGGTCTTAATGTCCATTCGTTTATGTATCTTTGTACACTGAGTGATGAAGTGGACTTCACGTTTTAGTTAGATGCCAAAGAGGCAGGACTGCAAGCCGGAGATGGAACATTTAGGATATGTTTTTGGCAGCAAGAAACAGACGACTTCCCTGACCGGGAATCGAACCCGGGCCGCGGCGGTGAAAGCGCCGAATCCTAGCCACTAGACCACCAGGGACTGCACGGCTGAAGCTCACAAATGCTAAGGGGTGAGGGGTGATATAGCCGAAGTTTTTGTATTTTATTTCATTCAAAACAAGCAGGAATGCACCTCACAAATTTACCTTAATTGATCGCATCTGCAGCAGGAGAGCCTGGCATGGCAAGGGTTTGTGTGTGTAAAGATTTTTACTCAAAACAAGCAGCTCATTCTTTGCACCTCCTTCAACTTCTTCAGTCAGTCAGTCAGTGTCAGTCGTCCAACACCTCAACGTTCCATCTCCGGCTTTGTTTGAAATGAAAGCTTGAAAGCAAGTCTGCTCTCTGCATACAGGACTGGACATACCTGCTTCACGGTGACACGGCTGAAGGATTTTAGCCCACATGCATGGTCTTAATGTCCATTCGTTTATGTATCATTGTACACTGAGTGATGAAGTGCTCTTTCTGGAGTTCGACTGAAATGCATCTGTGAATAATCATCAATTGCAGCAAGTTCTCTGCTAACTTTCATGGCTCCGTTGGTAGCTGTTATAGAGAAAGGATGCCTTGCATTCTAGGAAATCTGGCAAAAAGCCAGAATCTGTGAAAGTCGCAGGGTCGCGTGTTGGCGTGTGGCAGAATTTCAAGCATATCCCATGAAAGATGGAGCCCAGACAGGCCCACTGTGTACCTTTGATAGCTCAGTTGGTAGAGCGGAGGACTGCAGATGTTGCAAATGGCAATCCTTAGGTCGCTGGTTCAAATCCGGCTCGAAGGACTTCACGTTTTAGTTAGATGCCAAAGAAGCAGGGCCGACAGGTCATTTAGGATACGTTTTTGGCAGCAAGAAACAGACGACTTCCCTGACCGGGAATCGAACCCGGGCCGCGGCGGTGAAAGCGCCGAATCCTAGCCACTAGACCACCAGGGACTGCACGGCTGAAGCTCACAAATGCTAAGGGGTGAGGGGTGATATAGCCGAAGTTTTTGTATTTTATTTCATTCAAAACAAGCAGGAATGCACCTCACAAATTTACCTTAATTGATCGCATCTGCAGCAGGAGAGCCTGGCATGGCAAGGGTTTGTGTGTGTAAAGATTTTTACTCAAAACAAGCAGCTCATTCTTTGCACCTCCTTCAACTTCTTCAGTCAGTCAGTCAGTGTCAGTCGTCCAACACCTCAACGTTCCATCTCCGGCTTTGTTTGAAATGGAAGCTTGTAAGCAAGTCTGCTCTCTGCATACAGGACTGGACATACCTGCTTCACGGTGACACGGCTGAAGGATTTTAGCCCACATGCATGGTCTTAATGTCCATTCGTTTATGTATCATTGTACACTGAGTGATGAAGTGCATGGTCTTAATGTCCATTCGTTTATGTATCTTTGTACACTGAGTGATGAAGTGGACTTCACGTTTTAGTTAGATGCCAAAGAGGCAGGACTGCAAGCCGACAGGTCATTTAGGATATGTTTTTGGCAGCAAGAAACAGACGACTTCCCTGACCGGGAATCGAACCCGGGCCGCGGCGGTGAAAGCGCCGAATCCTAGCCACTAGACCACCAGGGACTGCACGGCTGAAGCTCACAAATGCTAAGGGGTGAGGGGTGATATAGCCGAAGTTTTTGTATTTTATTTCATTCAAAACAAGCAGGAATGCACCTCACAAATTTACCTTAATTGATCGCATCTGCAGCAATAGAGCCTGGCATGGCAAGGGTTTGTGTGATAAAGATTTTTACTCAAAACAAGCAGCTCATTCTTTGCACCTCCTTCAACTTCTTCAGTCAGTCAGTCAGTGTCAGTCGTCCAACACCTCAACGTTCCATCTCCGGCTTTGTTTGAAATGAAAGCTTGTAAGCAAGTCTGCTCTCTGCATACAGGACTGGACATACCTGCTTCACGGTGACACGGCTGAAGGATTTTAGCCCACATGCATGGTCTTAATGTCCATTCGTTTATGTATCATCCTTAGGTCGCTGGTTCAAATCCGACTCGAAGGACTTCACGTTTTAGTTAGATGCCAAAGAAGCAGGACCGCAAGCCGACAGGTCATTTAGGATATGTTTTTGGCAGCAAGAAACAGACGACTTCCCTGACCGGGAATCGAACCCGGGCCGCGGCGGTGAAAGCGCCGAATCCTAGCCACTAGACCACCAGGGACTGCACGGCCGAAGCTCACAAATGCTAAGGGGTGAGGGGTGATATAGCCGAAGTTTTTGTATTTTATTTCATTCAAAACAAGCAGGAATGCACCTCACAAATTTTGCTTAATTGATCGCATCTGCAGCAGGAGAGCCTGGCATGGCAAGGGTTTGTGTGTGTAAAGATTTTTACTCAAAACAAGCAGCTCATTCTTTGCACCTCCTTCAACTTCTTCAGTCAATCAGTCAGTGTCAGTCGTCCAACACCTCAACGTTCCATCTCCGGCTTTGTTTGAAATGAAAGCTTGTAAGCAAGTCTGCTCTCTGCATACAGGACTGGACATACCTGCTTCACGGTGACACGGCTGAAGGATTTTAGCCCACATGCATGGTCTTAATGTCCATTCGTTTATGTATCATTGTACACTGAGTGATGAAGTGCATGGTCTTAATGTCCATTCGTTTATGTATCTTTGTACACTGAGTGATGAAGTGGACTTCACGTTTTCGTTAGATGCCAAAGAGGCAGGACTGCAAGCCGACAGGTCATTTAGGATATGTTTTTGGCAGCAAGAAACAGACGACTTCCCTGACCGGGAATCGAACCCGGGCCGCGGCGGTGAAAGCGCCGAATCCTAGCCACTAGACCACCAGGGACTGCACGGCTGAAGCTCACAAATGCTAAGGGGTGAGGGGTGATATAGCCGATGTTTTTGTATTTTATTTCATTCAAAACAAGCAGGAATGCACCTCACAAATTTACCTTAATTGATCGCATCTGCAGCAGGAGAGCCTGGCATGGCAAGGGTTTGTGTGTGTAAAGATTTTTACTCAAAACAAGCAGCTCATTCTTTGCACCTCCTTCAACTTCTTCAGTCAGTCAGTCAGTGTCAGTCGTCCAACACCTCAACGTTCCATCTCCGGCTTTGTTTGAAATGAAAGCTTGTAAGCAAGTCTGCTCTCTGCATACAGGACTGGACATACCTGCTTCACGGTGACACGGCTGAAGGATTTTAGCCCACATGCATGGTCTTAATGTCCATTCGTTTATGTATCATTGTACACTGAGTGATGAAGTGCATGGTCTTAATGTCCATTCGTTTATGTATCTTTGTACACTGAGTGATGAAGTGGACTTCACGTTTTAGTTAGATGCCAAAGAGGCAGGACTGCAAGCCGACAGGTCATTTAGGATATGTTTTTGGCAGCAAGAAACAGACGACTTCCCTGACCGGGAATCGAACCCGGGCCGCGGCGGTGAAATCGCCGAATCCTAGCCACTAGACCACCAGGGACTGCACGGCTGAAGCTCACAAATGCTAAGGGGTGAGGGGTGATATAGCCGAAGTTTTTGTATTTTATTTCATTCAAAACAAGCAGGAATGCACCTCACAAATTTACCTTAATTGATCGCATCTGCAGCAGGAGAGCCTGGCATGGCAAGGGTTTGTGTGTGTAAAGATTTTTACTCAAAACAAGCAGCTCATTCTTTGCACCTCCTTCAACTTCTTCAGTCAGTCAGTCAGTGTCAGTCGTCCAACACCTCAACGTTCCATCTCCGGCTTTGTTTGAAATGAAAGCTTGTAAGCAAGTCTGCTCTCTGCATACAGGACTGGACATACCTGCTTCACGGTGACACGGCTGAAGGATTTTAGCCCACATGCATGGTCTTAATGTCCATTCGTTTATGTATCATCCTTAGGTCGCTGGTTCAAATCCGACTCGAAGGACTTCACGTTTTAGTTAGATGCCAAAGAAGCAGGACCGCAAGCCGACAGGTCATTTAGGATATGTTTTTGGCAGCAAGAAACAGACGACTTCCCTGACCGGGAATCGAACCCGGGCCGCGGCGGTGAAAGCGCCGAATCCTAGCCACTAGACCACCAGGGACTGCACGGCCGAAGCTCACAAATGCTAAGGGGTGAGGGGTGATATAGCCGAAGTTTTTGTATTTTATTTCATTCAAAACAAGCAGGAATGCACCTCACAAATTTTGCTTAATTGATCGCATCTGCAGCAGGAGAGCCTGGCATGGCAAGGGTTTGTGTGTGTAAAGATTTTTACTCAAAACAAGCAGCTCATTCTTTGCACCTCCTTCAACTTCTTCAGTCAATCAGTCAGTGTCAGTCGTCCAACACCTCAACGTTCCATCTCCGGCTTTGTTTGAAATGAAAGCTTGTAAGCAAGTCTGCTCTCTGCATACAGGACTGGACATACCTGCTTCACGGTGACACGGCTGAAGGCTTTTAGCCCACATGCATGGTCTTAATGTCCATTCGTTTCTGTATCATTGTACACTGAGTGATGAAGTTCTCTTTCTGAGTGATGAAGTGCATGGTCTTAATGTCCATTCGTTTATGTATCTTTGTACACTGAGTGATGAAGTGGACTTCACGTTTTAGTTAGATGCCAAAGAGGCAGGACTGCAAGCCGGAGATGGAACATTTAGGATATGTTTTTGGCAGCAAGAAACAGACGACTTCCCTGACCGGGAACCGAACCCGGGCCGCGGCGGTGAAAGCGCCGAATCCTAGCCACTAGACCACCAGGGACTGCACGGCTGAAGCTCACAAATGCTAAGGGGTGAGGGGTGATATAGCCGAAGTTTTTGTATTTTATTTCATTCAAAACAAGCAGGAATGCACCTCACAAATTTACCTTAATTGATCGCATCTGCAGCAGGAGAGCCTGGCATGGCAAGGGTTTGTGTGTGTAAAGATTTTTACTCAAAACAAGCAGCTCATTCTTTGCACCTCCTTCAACTTCTTCAGTCAGTCAGTCAGTGTCAGTCGTCCAACACCTCAACGTTCCATCTCCGGCTTTGTTTGAAATGAAAGCTTGTAAGCAAGTCTGCTCTCTGCATACAGGACTGGACATACCTGCTTCACGGTGACATGGCTGAAGGATTTTAGCCCACATGCATGGTCTTAATGTCCATTCGTTTATGCATCATCCTTAGGTCGCTGGTTCAAATCCGGCTCGAAGGACTTCACGTTTTAGTTAGATGCCAAAGAAGCAGGACCGCAAGCTGACAGGTCATTTAGGATATGTTTTTGGCAGCAAGAAACAGACGACTTCCCTGACCGGGAATCGAACCCGGGCCGCGGCGGTGAAAGCGCCGAATCCTAGCCACTAGACCACCAGGGACTGCACGGCTGAAGCTCACAAATGCTAAGGGGTGAGGGGTGATATAGCCGAAGTTTTTGTATTTTATTTCATTCAAAACAAGCAGGAATGCACCTCACAAATTTACCTTAATTGATCGCATCTGCAGAAGGAGAGCCTGGCATGGCAAGGGTTTGTGTGTGTAAAGATTTTTACTCAAAACAAGCAGCTCATTCTTTGCACCTCCTTCAACTTCTTCAGTCAGTCAGTCAGTCAGTGTCAGTCGTCCAACACCTCAACGTTCCATCTCCGGCTTTGTTTGAAATGAAAGCTTGTAAGCAAGTCTGCTCTCTGCATACAGGACTGGACATAGCTGCTTCACGGTGACACGGCTGAAGGATTTTAGCCCACATGCATGGTCTTAATGTCCATTCGTTTATGTATCATCCTTAGGTCGCTGGTTCAAATCTGGCTTGAAGGACTTCACGTTTTAATTAGATGCCAAAGAAGCAGGGCCGACAGGTCATTTAGGATATGTTTTTGGCAGCAAGAAACAGACGACTTCCCTGACCGGGAATCGAATCCGGGCCGCGGCGGTGAAAGCGCCGAATCCTAGCCACTAGACCACCAGGGACTGCACGGCTGAAGCTCACAAATGCTAAGGGGTGAGGGGTGATATAGCCGAAGTTTTTGTATTTTATTTCATTCAAAACAAGCAGGAATGCACCTCACAAATTTACCTTAATTGATCGCATCTGCAGCAGGAGAGCCTGGCATGGCAAGGGTTTGTGTGTGTAAAGATTTTTACTCAAAACAAGCAGCTCATTCTTTGCACCTCCTTCAACTTCTTCAGTCAGTCAGTCAGTGTCAGTCGTCCAACACCTCAACGTTCCATCTCCGGCTTTGTTTGAAATGAAAGCTTGTAAGCAAGTCTGCTCTCTGCATACAGGACTGGACATACCTGCTTCACGGTGACATGGCTGAAGGATTTTAGCCCACATGCATGGTCTTAATGTCCATTCGTTTATGTATCATCCTTAGGTCGCTGGTTCAAATCCGGCTCGAAGGACTTCACGTTTTAGTTAGATGCCAAAGAAGCAGGACCGCAAGCTGACAGGTCATTTAGGATATGTTTTTGGCAGCAAGAAAAAGACGACTTCCCTGACCGGGAATCGAACCCGGGCCGCGGCGGTGAAAGCGCCGAATCCTAGCCACTAGACCACCAGGGACTGCACTGCTGAAGCTCACAAATGCTAAGGGGTGAGGGGTGATATAGCCGAAGTTTTTGTATTTTATTTCATTCAAAACAAGCAGGAATGCACCTCACAAATTTACCTTAATTGATCGCATCTGCAGCAGGAGAGCCTGGCATGGCAAGGGTTTGTGTGTGTAAAGATTTTTACTCAAAACAAGCAGCTCATTCTTTGCACCTCCTTCAACTTCTTCAGTCAGTCAGTCAGTGTCAGTCGTCCAACACCTCAACGTTCCATCTCCGGCTTTGTTTGAAATGAAAGCTTGTAAGCAAGTCTGCTCTCTGCATACAGGACTGGACATAGCTGCTTCACGGTGACACGGCTGAAGGATTTTAGCCCACATGCATGGTCTTAATGTCCATTCGTTTATGTATCATCCTTAGGTCGCTGGTTCAAATCCGGCTTGAAGGACTTCACGTTTTAGTTAGATGCCAAAGAAGCAGGGCCAACAGGTCATTTAGGATATGTTTTTGGCAGCAAGAAACAGACGACTTCCCTGACCGGGAATCGAATCCGGGCCGCGGCGGTGAAAGCGCCGAATCCTAGCCACTAGACCACCAGGGACTGCACGGCTGAAGCTCACAAATGCTAAGGGTTGAGGGGTGATATAGCCGAAGTTTTTGTATTTTATTTCATTCAAAACAAGCAGGAATGCACCTCACAAATTGTGCTTAATTGATCGCATCTGCAGCAGGAGAGCCTGGCATGGCAAGGGTTTGTGTGTGTAAAGATTTTTACTCAAAACAAGCAGCTCATTCTTTGCACCTCCTTCAACTTCTTCAGTCAGTCAGTCAGTGTCAGTCGTCCAACACCTCAACGTTCCATCTCCGGCTTTGTTTGAAATGAAAGCTTGTAAGCAAGTCTGCTCTCTGCATACAGGACTGGACATACCTGCTTCACGGTGACACGGCTGAAGGATTTTAGCCCACATGCATGGTCTTAATGTCCATTCGTTTATGTATCATCCTTAGGTCGCTGGTTCAAATCCGGCTCGAAGGACTTCACGTTTTAGTTAGATGCCAAAGAAGCAGGGCCGACAGGTCATTTAGGATATGTTTTTGGCAGCAAGAAACAGACGACTTCCCTGACCGGGAATCGAACCCGGGCCGTGGCGGTGAAAGCGCCGAATCCTAGCCACTAGACCACCAGGGACTGCACGGCTGAAGCTCACAAATGCTAAGGGGTGAGGGGTGATATAGCCGAAGTTTTTGTATTTTATTTCATTCAAAACAAGCAGGAATGCACCTCACAAATTTACCTTAATTGATCGCATCTGCGGCAGGAGAGCCTGGCATGGCAAGGGTTTGTGTGTGTAAAGATTTTTACTCAAAACAAGCAGCTCATTCTTTGCACCTCCTTCAACTTCTTCAGTCAGTCAGTCAGTCAGTGTCAGTCGTCCAACACCTCAATGTTCCATCTCCGGCTTTGTTTGAAATGAAAGCTTGTAAGCAAGTCTGCTCTCTGCATACAGGACTGGACATACGTACTAGACCAGCAGGGACTGCACGGCTGAAGCTCAAAAATGCTAAGGGGTGAGGGGTGATATAGCCGAAGTTTTTGTATTTGATTTCATTCAAAACAAGCAGGAATGCACCTCACAAATTTTGCTTAATTGATCGCATCTGCAGCAGGAGAGCCTGGCATGGCAAGGGTTTGTGTGTGTAAAGATTTTTACTCAAAACAAGCAGCTCATTCTTTGCACCTCCTTCAACTTCTTCAGTCAGTCAGTCAGTGTCAGTCGTCCAACACCTCAACGTTCCATCTCCGGCTTTGTTTGAAATGAAAGCTTGTAAGCAAGTCTGCTCTCTGCATACAGGACTGGACATACCTGCTTCACGGTGACACAGCTGAAGGATTTTAGCCCACATGCATGGTCTTAATGTCCATTCGTTTATGTATCATTGTACACTGAGTGATGAAGTGCTCTTTCTGGAGGTCGACTGAAATGCATCTGTGAATAATCATCAATTGCAGCAAGTTCTCTGCTAACTTTCATGGCTCCGTTGGTAGCTGTTATAGAGAAAGGATGCCTTGCATTCTAGGGAATCTGGCCAAAAGCCAGAATCTGTGAAAGTCGCGGGGTCACGTGTTGGCGTGTGGCAGAATTTCAAGCATATCCCATGAAAGATGGAACCCAGACAGGCACACTGTGTACCTTCGATAGCTCAGTTGGTAGAGCGGAGGACTGTAGATGTTGCAAATGGCCATCCATAGGTCGCTGGTTCAAATCCGGCTCGAAGGACTTCACGTTTTAGTTAGATGCCAAAGAAGCAGGGCCGACAGGTCATTTAGGATATGTTTTTGGCAGCAAGAAACAGACGACTTCCCTGACCGGGAATCGAACCCGGGCCGTGGCGGTGAAAGCGCCGAATCCTAGCCACTAGACCACCAGGGACTGCACGGCTGAAGCTCACAAATGCTAAGGGGTGAGGGGTGATATAGCCGAAGTTTTTGTATTTTATTTCATTCAAAACAAGCAGGAATGCACCTCACAAATTTACCTTAATTGATCGCATCTGCGGCAGGAGAGCCTGGCATGGCAAGGGTTTGTGTGTGTAAAGATTTTTACTCAAAACAAGCAGCTCATTCTTTGCACCTCCTTCAACTTCTTCAGTCAGTCAGTCAGTGTCAGTCGTCCAACACCTCAACGTTCCATCTCCGGCTTTGTTTGAAATGAAAGCTTGTAAGCAAGTCTGCTCTCTGCATACAGGACTGGACATACATACTAGACCAGCAGGGACTGCACGGCTGAAGCTCAAAAATGCTAAGGGGTGAGGGGTGATATAGCCGAAGTTTTTGTATTTTATTTCATTCAAAACAAGCAGGAATGCACCTCACAAATTTTGCTTAATTGATCGCATCTGCAGCAGGAGAGCCTGGCATGGCAAGGGTTTGTGTGTGTAAAGATTTTTACTCAAAACAAGCAGCTCATTCTTTGCACCTCCTTCAACTTCTTCAGTCAGTCAGGCAGTGTCAGTCGTCCAACACCTCAACGTTCCATCTCCGGCTTTATTTGAAATGAAAGCTTGTAAGCAAGTCTGCTCTCTGCATACAGGACTGGACATACGTACTAGACCACCAGGGACTGCACGGCTGAAGCTCAAAAATGCTAAGGGGTGAGGGGTGATATAGCCGAAGTTTTTGTATTTTATTTCATTCAAAACAAGCAGGAATGCACCTCACAAATTTTGCTTAATTGATCGCATCTGCAGCAGGAGAGCCTGGCATGGCAAGGGTTTGTGTGTGTAAAGATTTTTACTCAAAACAAGCAGCTCATTCTTTGCACCTCCTTCAACTTCTTCAGTCAGTCAGTCAGTGTCAGTCGTCCAACACCTCAACGTTCCATCTCCGGCTTTGTTTGAAATGAAAGCTTGTAAGCAAGTCTGCTCTCTGCATACAGGACTGGACATACCTGCTTCACGGTGACACAGCTGAAGGATTTTAGCCCACATGCATGGTCTTAATGTCCATTCGTTTATGTATCATTGTACACTGAGTGATGAAGTGCTCTTTCTGGAGGTCGACTGAAATGCATCTGTGAATAATCATCAATTGCAGCAAGTTCTCTGCTAACTTTCATGGCTCCGTTGGTAGCTGTTATAGAGAAAGGATGCCTTGCATTCTAGGGAATCTGGCCAAAAGCCAGAATCTGTGAAAGTCGCAGGGTCACGTGTTGGCGTGTGGTAGAATTTCAAGCATATCCCATGAAAGATGGAGCCCAAACAGTCACACTGTGTACCTTCGATAGCTCAGTTGGTAGAGCGGAGGACTGTAGATGTTGCAAATGGCCATCCTTAGGTCGCTGGTTCAAATCTGGCTCAAAGGACTTCACGTTTTAGTTAGATGCCAAAGAAGCAGGACCGCAAGCCGACAGGTCATTTAGGATATGTTTTTGGCAGCAAGAAAAAGACGACTTCCCTGACCGGGAATCGAACCCGGGCCGCTGCGGTGAGAGCGCCGAATCCTAGCCACTAGACCACCAGGGACTGCACGGCTGAAGCTCACAAATGCTAAGGGGTCAGGGGTGATATAGCCGAAGTTTTTGTATTTTATTTCATTCAAAACAAGCAGGAACGCCCCTCACAAATTTAGCTTTATTGATCGCATCTGCAGCAGGAGAGCCTGGCATGGCAAGGGTTTGTGTGTGTAAAGATTTTTACTCAAAACAAGCAGGAGCGCAGTACTAGAATGGAGCATAGAGAATTCAGCATCGCTGTCAGTCTTGCCAGCCCTGTGGTGGCTGAAGAGGATAGATGCACTTCTGTATAACCGTTGTTCTGGACACTGGGATATCCTACTTCTCTTGGTTTCTGGGGTCTGAGATACACCAGTTCCCTGGAGTTTGAGGGTCTGAGGTACAGCAGTGCCCTGATGTGCTCTTTGCTATGCCCTGGGGTTCTGCGTTTTGAGGGTTACGGTACACTGGTACTGAACTTTCCCACACTTTATTAAGTTGTGGCTAGGGGTGGGCGATATGGCCCTAAAATAATATCACGATATTTCTGTGTAATATCACGATAACGATATACTTGACAATATAACAATAAACTGAAAAATATTAATTTCAAGAAAACCTTATTGCAAAAATAAGAATGTTCAACTTGTATTTAGAATAAACAAAGCAAACATTTTGTAGAAATGTAAGAATTTTGCACTTCTCTATTTTGCATTTCCAAAAAAAGTGCATTAATGAACAAATCCTCAAAAAAAAACTAAGGTTTAAGAACAAGATTTTAGTGCATGTTTTTAAATTTTAATTTTAAATACTTTAAAGCAAACAGAACAACAAAAACACTGCCTTCCAAAAGAAGTAATATGTGCAACACTTGCACTTTCATTTCTGAGATTTATTTGTAAATAACACAAGTATGTTAATTGTAGCAGGTTTCAGTGCTAACTTTGGCATGTTATGATAAGTATGAAGGAAGACTCCTGTAACCAACAACAAAAAATCCTTCAATAAACTAAAGTGCAAAAAATACTGTGCATGTTGCTTGTTATACAAAACAATCTAAAGCTTTAGATTAAACAAAGAATGGAAAAAAATTTTATATACTAGACTGCCTTTAAAAAAGCATAATGTGCAAAACGGGCACGCTAATTTCTGAAATAATTCAGTTCTTTGCTAAAAAGACAAGCATGTTTACTGTAGCAGGCTTCAGTGCTGACCGCTGGCATGTTACAATATTGCCTAGTGTGTTAAAAAGCCTTTCAGAGGCTGCACTGGTAGCTGGGATGCACAGGTACTTTCTTGCTAAACGACTAACCCGAGGAAAGTTAATTTCGTGCAGCTTCCACCATGCAAGAGGATTGCTTTCACTGTCTGCTGGAGAGCACTGCAAGTAGCTGTTTAGCTCTGCTTCCATTGCGTGTACTCCCTTGTCAGGGACTGCCCTCTTGAAAAAGCTTCCAAGAGTCTTCTTTAGTCTCTTTGCATCACTTGCTGATGCTGAAGCTTGCTGAGGTGTTTCAAAGTCAGAGGTGCCACTCTGCACTGACACATAAGATTCCATCTCCTGAACTGCTCTGGCTTTCATAACCTCAATCTCTTCTGGACCCATGTACTGAGTGCGGAAGCGTGGGTCAAGCATAGTTGCCAAAGCTATCAGTTCATCCACCTCTGGGTCTTCATACTTGCTGTTCAAGTAATCCAGTACTGAGTTTTTTATGGTCTTCGTCAGGTCTGTGTCATTCTCTTTCACTTGAAGAATGTCACTGCTAAACAACTGAAGCACTGGCTTCAAACAAGAGACAGTAACATAGTCCTCAGCAGACAGTGCATTTGTAAATTCTAGAAGAGGACCAAGGGCCTTGTTCACAGAGTCAAGTACCTCTATATCTTGCCACGTAGGGACTAGGTGCCTTGTTGACCTGTCAGCAGCCAAGACCTGAGTGATGGCTTTTTCTTGTTCCAGTAGACGCTGGATCATCTTCTGCTTAGATCCCCATCTTGTGGGAGTTTCTGTTACAAGTTTGTGTTGAGGTAGGCCCATGTCTCTCTGTACTTCTTGAAGTGCTCGCTGCCTCTTCCAGCTGTGAGAAAAGGCACTCACAATCTTTTTGCCAACACTCACAGCTCTGTCAACCCTGGTGTCTTTCAGACTTCTCTCTGTAAATGAAATAATGGTGAGAACAAACAAAACAAAAACAAATCAGAAAGTTAACTTGGCTAAAAATATATGCTGCAGTTCAATTAATCACTGCTCAGCAGGTTAGATTTCACTGGTTTGACAGTGGTATTGACTTCATAGCAAAATTAGTTATATTCATTTTCAATTGGTTCAACCAAACGAATTAAACGTTCTATCACCATATATTAGTTTGAGAGTTAAATTTAAAGCAGTGTATCATGCATTTCAGACAATGTCTGACTTTAAGAGCACAGTGTGTAACATTTGTTAAAGTAATTAGCCAACTAATTATTAATTAATTATTAATTAGTTTTTTTAAGGTTTAAAGTAAAATTTGCTATTAATTAATAAAGGAACTTACCAATGGCAATGTAAAGACGATGGCCAAAACAAGACAGTCTGCTCCAGTTGTTCAGTTTGACTGCTTTAACGACATTTGCCCCGCTGTCCGTTGTCACACACACTTGGTTCTCCTCTTTGAGACGCCATGATTGAAGAAACTCACGCAAGTCGTTTGCTATGTTTTGCCCTGTGTGGTCCTCGGGGAGGTAACTCGTTTCAAGACAAGAGCTGCACAGTTTCCATTCACTGTTAAT
This sequence comes from Pygocentrus nattereri, assembly GCF_015220715.1. NCBI lineage: Eukaryota > Metazoa > Chordata > Actinopteri > Characiformes > Serrasalmidae > Pygocentrus > Pygocentrus nattereri. The sequence goes on from NC_051226.1 coordinate 6,760,426, forward strand.
GTAGTGTACTGTTAGGCTAAGATACGGCTCTGTGGTTCTGCTTGACCATATGTCCGTGGTCGAGGCGTAGAATTCAACACAAGCGAGTGAGGCCGCTAGCTGATCAATGGCTTTTTCATACATGTCCGGGAGTGCGGTCTTTGAGAAATAGTGCCTTGAAGGAATGTTATATCTCCGGTCTAACTTTTTAATAAGCTGGATAAAGCCTTGCTTCTGGACTGTTTGAACTGGCATCATATCTTTAGCCAAACAAAAAGCGATAGATTCGGTCATTTCTTTCCAGCGTTTGCTCTTTCTGTCATATGGAGTGCAGCTCTCCAAAGACGCTGTGATGCTGTGCTGTTTGCCTGGGTTAGCGTTACTCACTTTCGACGCTGGACTCTCTTCGCGGCTTTTCTGACTTTCCTCATACTGACATGGGTGCTTCTGACGGAGGTGGTGAAACAGATTACTCGTGTTTCCACCTTTTGTCATTATCTGCTTCTTGCATATCTTGCAAATCACCGCAGTTTGTAGTGTACTGATATTTTGTAACCAAACCACCTCCACACTACTGAACGAGCTCCTCCTCCACAGCGCTGCTTTCTGCCATACTTCTTTTTCTGTCCAAATGACTCATGTAATGAACGTACCGGTACTCTATATGTGTAGGTGCGTGGCGTCATCACGTAAACAACGCAGAACACTGCCATTATCGCGATATGGATTTATTTTATCGTTCACAAAATTGTACCGGTATTATCGTCAACAATACGATATAGAACACCCCTAGTTGTGGCCATGACTTAATCATCTCATTCCCATGCCTTACTAAGTCGTGGCCACGCATTATTTTTATTTATACAGGATGTCACCAGCAGGGCTCCATAACGTTCGACTCTCACCACAGATTTCACCAACTCTTGTTAGTGACTAATTCCTGTCAAGAAATCGTTTTTTCCATCTTTCAAGCAGAATTTGCAGTACAGTCTGCTTTATGTTATCACACACGAGTCACACCAATTCCCGAAGCCACGGAGTTCTTAAGTCTTTCTGTGGTTGTTCTGCATGAAGTGCTTGACCTGGACGGTCGTTTGGGTACCCGTTCATGTGGGTCTTTCACCAGTCCTGAGTCGGACTGGGGTTGGGCAGATGAGTCTTAAGGTCTGATAGAGGCGTAGCATGTGTGAAGAATCTGATATTCGTTCACGGCCGACTGGCTTAAACATTCTGCATTGCTGGTGTGAGCGTGTTGATCATCTGTTATATCTCATAATTCTGTTGAGGCCATTCTTGTGTAGTTAGGACAGAATGCAAGCTTTTTCCATTAAAGCTATTCAGCCAGCACTATACTAATACCAGACTGGTGCTGATGTGCAGGATAGACAGAGACTGAGCGTTTCTTTATGGATGAAATCAATATGAAAGTGTAACTCCACCAACTCAATGCCCCTCATTTAACTCGAGGAGGTGCTGCCTTCCTTTTGCAAAGCCTTTGGCCACAATACTGCAAACTTTTCCCAGTATCAATGCCACTTTAATGTCTTAATTCTACAGATTCTTTTTCCTCGAAATACAGGTCCTTCTCAAAAAATTAGCATATTGTGATAAAGTTCATTATTTTCTGTAATGTACTGATAAACATTAGACTTCCATATATTTTAGATTCATTACACACAACTGAAGTTGTTCAAGCCTTTTTTTTTTTTAATATTGATGATTTTGGCAAAAAAAGTAAGTTTGCAGAAATGACTGCTTCAATGCGGCGTGGCATGGAGGCAATCAGCCTGTGGCACTGCTGAGGTGTTATGGAGGCCCAGGATGCTTCGATAGCGGCCTTAAGCTCATCCAGAGTGTTGGGTCTTGCATCTCTCAACTTTCTCTTCACAATATCCCACAGATTCTCTATGGAGTTCAGGTCAGGAGAGTTGGCAGGCCAATTGAGCACAGTAATACCATGGTCAGTAAACCATTTACCAGTGCTTTTGGCAGTGTGAGCAGGTGCCAGGTCGTGCTGAAAAATGAAATCTTCATCTCCATAAAGCTTTTCAGCAGATGGAAGCATGAAGTGCTCCAAAATCTCCTGATAGCTAGCTGCATTGACCCTGCCCTTGATAAAACACAGTGGACCAACACCAGCAGCTGACATGGCACCCCAGACCATCACTGACTGTGGGTACTTGACACTGGACTTCAGGCATTTTGGCATTTCCTTCTCCCCAGTCTTCCTCCAGACTGGCACCTTGATTTCCGAATGACATGCAAAATTTGCTTTCATCCGAAAAAAGTACTTTGGACCACTGAGCAACAGTCCAGTGCTGCTTCTCATTTCCTGCACATGCCTGTGCACGGTGGCTCTGGATGTTTCTACTCCAGACTCAGTCCACAGCTTCCGCAAGTCCCCCAAGGTCTGGAATCGGCCCTTCTCCACAATCTTCCTCAAGGACTGTTCACCTCTTCTCGTTGTGCAGCGTTTTCTGCCACTTTTTCCTTCCCACAGACTTCCCACTGAGGTGCCTTGATACAGCACTCTGGGAACAGCCTATTCGTTCAGAAATTTCTTTCTGTGTCTTACCCTCTTGCTTGAGGGTGTCAATGATGCCCTTCTGGACAGCAGTCAGGTCGGCAGTCTTACCCATGATTGCGGTTTTGAGTAATGAACCAGGCTGGGTGTTTTTAAAAGCCTCAGGAATCTTTGGCAGGTGTTGAGTTAATTCGTTGATTCAGATGATTAGGTTAATAGCTCGTTTAGAGAACCTTTTCATGATATGCTAATTTTGTGAGATAGGAATTTTGGGTTTTCATGAGCTGTATGCCAAAATCATCAGTATTAAAACAATAAAACACCTGAAATATTTCAGTTGGTGTGCAATGAATCTAAAATACATGAAAGTTTAATTTTTATCATTACATTATGGAAAAGAATGAACTTTATCACAATATGCACATTTTTTGAGAAGGACCTGTAGTATGACCTTTCTCAAAAGGTGTTTTTTTCTCAAAATATTACCTTTTTCTCAAAAATCACACCGGGCGACTTTTTCCAAAAATATAAATTTTTTCTTTAAATGTACCATCTTTATTTTTATTAACAGTGGTCCTAATACACTGTTGTACAGAAGTGAAAACTACTGCACCATTTTAAATTTCTTTTTCATTTTTAAACATGAAAAGTGTCAGGTCACTAAAACAAAGGTGTTCCCAAAAATACTGTCCGGTTTCACAAACGTAACAGAGTACTTTGAAGTAAGGCTTTATTTAAGTTTAGAGAAAAAAAAAGAAAAAAAAAGTAATCATGTTAAAATGGCAGGAAATCAAGAAAATGAATAATGCTGTATTTGTAACAGTCTATTCTGTGAAGCCCCGCGACCCTGATGGAGAAGAGGCTTAGAAAATGGATGGATGGATGGATGGATATTCTGTGAAGAATTTCTTTAAGAAGTAACTTCTTTCTTAGACACTGAGCTTGTGAACACTAACAACTCCATGCAGCACAAGGTAAGCAGTGCACCACATATTAGCATCCGAATGGATTCCAATACTACAGTAAACAAAGGCCTTTGTCCCTTTTAAGATTAGAAATGGACAGATGTTTCAAATACTTGAGGAAAAACTGCAGTCTTGTTTACTTTGTAAGCTGTTGTAATAAAATTGTAGTTTAATAGGAATCTAAATGAAGGAGCACATAGAATATTGATTATATAATACAAACATAGTAAAAACATTTTAGAAAGCAAGCAAAAGATAAGTGTCTGTCAGCCTTGGGCTCATATCTATGGGTAAGTGAACCTGATTTATGAACTGGCCTCTCTATTCATAAGGGCAGTCAGGTCCTGCTTAGTTTTCTCCAGAGCAGCAGTTTTGGCCCGTCGGGTCAGTCGCACTGATGGAGGAGCAGCTTCTGGAACGTTCTCTTCATCGCTATATGTATACACACACACACACACACACACACACACACACACACACACACACACACACAGATTTACAGCCCATCTTCTTTGCTTACTCATTTTAGGTTCCCTTACCATACAGAAGCCCTTTGCAGTTCTACAACTGCAAATTGTAGTCAATCTATTTCTCCACATATTTTGTAGCCCCCTGTTTACTCCACCCATCAGTGGAGCCCAGCAAGACCACCACTTGCTCTGTGGTGGTCCTGACCACTGACGAATAAAGTAAAGGGGAGCTAACAAATCATGCTGACACACTGATAAATTACAGTTTGTAATTGTAGAACTACAAAAGGACTCCAGCACGATATGTGGAGTTGATAAAATGGACAATGAGTGTTTATACAAGGTAGGAGAAGCTAATAAAATCAAAAGAGCAAAAATCCTGGCAAGATGATGCTGCATTTTACTAGCATGAGACTCAGTACAACTCAAACTCAATTGCAAAAGCACAGGGAGAGCTCTTTCCCAAGAAATACAGTGATCAGCCAAAAACAAAATTCCTGCAACACTTGATTTTGACAGTTAGTTTATGCGAAAAATATTATGGTAGAGTATTTTGAACATGACAACAGACTGAAAAAAAGCAATGCTGCACAGCGGCAAAGCAGAACGTTTCAAAAACATCAAGCTTTTAATTTTCAGGCATATGCCCAGGGACTGTATTTTTAACACTATGCAGAAATAAACAGTGTTGGTTGTTCATGTTGAGAACGTCATGCTTTGTGAACGTGTGCATCCCTTTAATATACTATGTATATAGTATATTAAAAAATATTAAACACATCTGAATGATCTTTAGCTCAAATTAAAGGTATTGTAGTAATGTTCCTGGCTGTCAATGTGATGAAGCTTTATCGTACCTGGAAATTGTAACTACAAAACAAACCCACCTTTCATCAGATTTCTCCTTATTTTCACAACTCTTCTTAGAGGTCTTTGCTGTAGAAACTTTCTTCTGGCCTGTATTGTGAAGTTTTAGAAAATCAATTAAAAAAAATTGGAAGAATTCTAAAAAAAAAATAATTTCTAAAAAAAGAATTAAAAACGAGAGAAAGGATTGATGGTGTCATCTTTTTGTGCAGTACCTCTTCTCGGCCGTTTTGATTTGGTCTCATCCTCATTCACAGCTTCTGTAAAGGAAAAATAGGTCATTCTATTATGAAAGAAGTGGAGAGAGGATATCCAAAATTTTTTAATGGAAGAAAAGTTGTGAGTAGTTTTGACTCAATGTACAATTCAAGTTAAAAAGGAGAATATTCACTCCTCAGAATTACAACTACTCTGTTAACTGATGAATGTGTTTGTACCGCTGCTGACGTTCTCATCCACAGCTGTGAGAACTGGGTCCTGAGGAGCTGAAGGTTTAGACTGCTGACTTCCTTTCAGTTGATTGAGGACTTTCTCAACAGCTCTCACGCAGAACTTATCCTTCACCTCCTACACACATGCAAACAAACACACAGTGATGTGCTTAATCAGAAATCAACATAAAATATTTTTCTGTGGAAGCATCATGCCAGGAGTTCTGGATTATACCAACCTCAATCCTAACTAGTGATGTCAAAGTTAACTTAAATTTTTAATGCCACTGAGGTTTTTAACAAATTTTCAGATTTTGACCCATCGAACAGTCTGTAGTACCAGCCTGAAGCTCAGGCACTTGTGTGCTGTTAATGTGACTCTGCCACTCCCTACCTCACTTAGACTGTTTGACACTTAGACAAACAGATCATTTTATTAATCCCAGAGGGAAAGTCTTCTATTGCAGCAGTAAAAAACACAGTAAACAATAAGAGCAAAAATGAAAAGAAGCAAAGTATTGCTGTACAATATTTACAGGTATAAAAAAAGGAAAAGATAAATAATACAATATATTAAAACTATAAACAATACGAGTAATGTGCAGTAATACATAGCTTTTAAAATAGAAGCTTTTACTAATGCCTTTGTTATTTCAAGCTCTTGCATGCCATGAATTTCTTCTCAGGAGTACACGAAGTCTGACTAAACTTGAAATCATTGCATTTGTTTTATTGACAGTGCCTGTTAGCTACTTCAGTTAACATATATATGTCAACCCAAATAGTTGACCCAAATTAAACTGCCATAGGACTGTGACACGGTACATTTAGATTAAAATGGGTTCCCCATAAACTCAATAAAAATCCTGTTGACTCGAACTTGTATTATGATTACCTGCAGTATCTGTGAGAGTAGCTGCTGAAGCTCCTGATTGGCTGGTCCAGGTTCAGTGCTGATCTCTAGACTGCTGAGGGTTTTACAGTACAGACGAACCTCCGGAGCATCGATGTCTCGCAAGATCTCATTACAGACTCTCACTGCCAGAGAGTCGTGCACACACACACCCTAAACACACACATCACAGAGAGTCACATGCCATTAAAACACACTGAGGGTGTGGTGTGCTGAACTGATCATGTCAGCGGACACTGCGATACAGAATTTTAAGGTTGATGATCAGAATGTCACTGTTACAAACTCATTTTAAAACAAATTCATGCCTTAATTCACAGATGAAGTGCAGTGTGCACAAGATGGATTAACACGCTGATAATGCAAGCAACCTATGCTAACTGCCGCATTATCTAATGATGCTAGTGGTCTTTTTGAAAAGTAATTAGATTAATGCTGGCTGTTCAAAGTTTAGTATTTCCCTTCTGCAGTGTTTGTTCCAAAATGCAATTCAGTTGTTCTGCTGAAACTGAAAAAATCTTCCACACTGCTGACAGCATCGGAATGGGACCGTTCATTGAAACATGCACAAGTACAAAGTTATCAGCTACTACAATGTAACTGGTCATAAATATTTTCCTCTTTATCAATGAACATATTCTGTGTCAACATTCCACTCTCTGCTAAATCACACCAAGTCATGCTAAATCTGTAATGTATATAAAATTTCTTGTAACTTGTAAAAAATTTATACCTGAGATGACTGAACGAGAGCGCTGGGCCGCGTCAGCTCTATGAAGAGTTCAGCCACGTTGGAGGTGTCGATCTCAGACAGAGGAGATGTAGCTGGAGCATTGAACAGAGTTCTCATGGTGGGTAGAAAACTCTCCTCCACACATTCCTGATGGGCCCTATGAGAACAAAAACAACAGATTCACTAAATCTAAACTGACTGAAGCAGTTTAATTTATATTGTACAGAGACTTCACTGTATTGTATCACACTTTACATTTTGTGTATCATTACACCTCTAGTGTACAGTGTGTGTGCATGTACCTGCTCTCTCGAGCGTAAAGTTGTAGAAACACTCCGAGACAATGCCTGAGTCTTTGGTCCTCCTCTGTTACAGGGTTGTACCACAGCAGAACCAGACGAGACAGTAGCTTTGCACTAACAATCCTCCCACAGTACATTAGCTTCGCCAAACCTTCTGCCGTCTCAGTGCGCAGCTCACAGATCTAACAAACACATTCAGTTCTAATTCAACTCATAAAACCTCTGTGGTCATACAGGTCAATATAGGAAAAAGAAAGTTACTGTTACATTTCTACTCAGCAGTAAGCCAATCAGAACAGGAAGTGATAAACTCAGATTACTTTCATTCAGACTCTCCTTTTTCTTGAGTGGTTAACTTTCAGAAAAATCAATAATCAGAAAACAAATTCAAAAGACTGACAACACAGTTTTGCTTAAAACACTATAAAATCTAAACTTGATCTGCAGCTCAGACACTCAAAACTTAACAGTAAAATTTATAGTACAAAGATTTTTTTTATGTAAACATTTCTCTGTACTGTAAATAAACTATACACAGTAAACAGCCTAATACAAGTAGCTCAACAGAGCAACGCTGACTTCCTGTATAATACATATATTCCTCTATAACATATATATTATCAATATCTATGGACAGGGGAATTTGATCACCAAATCATGATCTATTAACATTCTCAAGAAACATCATACCTCACTGTCAAGGAACTCCGAGAGCATCTTCAGAATGTTATGCACCGGACTCTCCTCCTCTTCTGACTGTCCATCAGAATTCAGCAGGTCTGAGGGCTTATCCTGGAGGATTTTGAGTCCATTGAAGAGAAGCTGGTCAATTAGAGCTTTGAGAGCGCTGATCCTGATCTTTGGCTCATCTAGCTGAGTTATCTACACAAACACAACAGATAAATATTAATCCACTTCTGCTCTATAGAGAACCCTTCAATTACAAAGACGCTTATGTGTGTGTGTACCTGCAGAAGAAGAACCAGGTGTGTGTTTGCAAGATCTCTGCTGTGGAGTGCTGCTGTTCCCAAACACACCACAGCCATGTTTCTCACAGCAGAGTTTGAGTTAGATACACTTGGCAAGATCTACAGAGCAGAAGAAAATGAAGACCATCGTTACAACCTCTATAAAGAACCAGTCCAGAATTCCTAAACACTCCAGAGATCTTATAGAAACAATTCTTATTGCTTTCAGGAACACCCCAGTTTTCAAGGAAACAACGCACAGTTCTCAAAGAAATGCTCCAGAATTCTTAAAGAAACACTCGTCTTTGAAAAGCACTTCCAATGTTGATTCTTGTTTTAGTGCATTTTTTGGCAGAAGTGTGTTTTTCCTCCAAGAGTATAAGAATCTGCCAATTCAGGTCACTAACCAGATTCTGTCGAGCAGACAGATGGAGGTGGAGTTGTGTGGTGTAGGGAAGGGTCACATATAACGACTGACAGGAGGTCAGTGTAAACACAGACAAGCCCTTTCCTCCACGTTGCAGTTTTCCAAATAGGTTTCTCAGGCACATGATAGACTTGCGCTGGTGCCGTTACTTGAACCACTTTTTTTCTTTTGATTTATTTAAATCATATTCTACACATATCAGGTTATTTTATTTGGTAATAAAAAATAGACCAATTCCCCCCAAAAAAATATGGTATTGCTTTAATACTTTGTGTATGTGTGCATCATACCAGAGTCTCTATCAGAGCGGTGATGGTGGGACAGATTCCTCTACTGATGTTCATCTGTTTCAGAACTTCAGCACACATTGTCAGACACTTCAGCAGCGTCTCTGGATCATTCTACAACATAGAGAGGGGAAAAAAAAACACCCTGACAGTTTAACAAGACCAACCTTAGTTTTAAGATTTTTTTGTATTTACGCAGATTATCAAAGGTATTTTTCCCAATAACTTTTGTGTGTAGTTGTTGTGCTTAGAGCAGTTTTTGAAACTTCTGAAGCCTAATTTTAATAATGAAGACTGTTAAGTTTACCTTTGTAAAGTCTAGAGATGAAAAAGTGCAGGAAAACTCTGGACCTGAGACCCGAGACTGGACACACACACACAAACATACGTATGTAGAAACACTTATGGCGGTCCAGTTGACAGAAGAGACGACAACATGAAGGTCATGAAGTGGAAAAACAACTATTAGAACATCTAACAGCAGTAGAACAGTAGAATGCTTTGGGATCTGCAGCACAGCCAACATGAAAACAAGAAACCTTGTGCCCCTGCTAGAAACTTCAGAACAGTGCCTCACTATCAGCATCAGCGCACACACAGGAGAACCCAAGAGAATGCAGGGAACACAGCAAAGGAAGCACACAAACAGGCAGAAGCAGTCAGGCCTTAAAGTAAAAAATGGACCAATCAAAATTAAAACAACGTTCCTATCACTACATCTGTCACACACACTTGTGTCCTGCAGGGCTCTTCAAGTATTCAGCTCATCACTCCAGGTACCAGTATTCAGAATCAGAATCCAGAATCAGAATCAAGCTTTATTGGCCAGGTATGCTACGCATACAAGGAACTTCAGTTTGGTTACAGGAGCTCACAGTACACAGTATCAGACATACATTCACATGTAGGGAGTAAGATAAAATATATATAAAATATAACAAAATAAAATAAAACCTGCTTCTTACTACACACTCACTCACACACTCACGCACGCACGCACGCACTCACAGACCCTTACACTGTACAAAGTATGAGTCTAAAGTTAAAGTGCTGAGTGCAGCAGCACTTAAAGGGTGTACAGCGACAGAGAAAGGGATCAATGAGGTGACGGCCAGATAGGTGGGTAATATGGCAGGTGATGATGAAGATGTTAGAACAAACACTCGAAGACTGAAATCACTACTGTTCACTCATGAGACCAGTTAGTTTTATTTTTGCATTTGTTCTGCTGTTAAAACAGGGCTAGGAAACAGAGGGAAAGCTACACACAATTGCAGTTCTGCATTGACTTGTAGGCTAACAGCTCCACATCAAAACAGGTTCCATTCAGTGTGTTATTCCACTTAATTCCCTCAAATTAGAATCCTTATTATGTGAACTTGTGTCAGCATAGTATCAGCCAGAATCTCTACTTCGTATTGTAAGGACGTCAGCTTACTAGCTATGCTTGCACAACCTTACTAGCTGCCCCTGGACACTAGTGCTAGTCTAGTTCAGACCTACAATTAAAAAACAGGTTTGTTACCTTAACAAACTAGCATGGAACATCATTCACAGAGGAGAAAAAAAAAACTTTGTATAGAAGCTCACAAGTCTCACCTACCACTGCACCAGTTAGCTCTAGTGTTAGCATATGTTCATTTGAAGAGGCAGTCACCTTTACTTTTACCAACCCTACCAGTAAAACCTGCACTGACCAAAATATTTCCCTTCACTCTTTTTATACAATAAATCTTTTTTTTTTAATGTAATCTCAAGTCTTTTTGGTAACTTTACCATTCATGCTTACTTTAGCCTGATAGCACTAATTTGCCATATAAAATAACTACGTTAATCTCAGCTGTTCAGTCTTTGTCACCAAACCTCCACTTAATAAATGACAAAAATAAAACATGCCCTCTGACCAAAGCCATAACACCATACAGCCCAGCGAGATGCAGAAGCACAGAAGCAGCTTGCTGCGACACAACACAGTAAAGTTGTGAAATTAGGGGTGTGACCTGCATGAAGAAGTAGCTGCTGTGTTTTCTGCACACTTATGTCTGATGTGCAACTTATGTGCAACTGAGACAGAGTGAGTTAGCTCAGTGGAGGTATTAGCATTAGCTCAGGTATTTGACCAACTATAAAAACTATTATTGGTGTAATAGTTATAACTATATAATAGCATGTTATATAAAAAAAGACAAGGAATATGAGCATGTATTGTAACACTCCCTAAATAAGGATTGTTTTCTTTGTGGTATCCAGTTAGACACAGCCAAGCAAGCTCTTCCATGGGTTAAGACTTAAAGAGTTGAATTAAAGTTCTTACACATTAGATTAACTACCAACATAATCAGGAAGTGACACAGGAATCAACCAATCACACTTTGATTTACAAATTTTAATGAAAATTTTTATTATTTTTTTTAATTTTTGATTTTAAAATTTAATGAGACCCACCTACAAACTGAGCTGTGTAAGTGCATGTGTGTGTGCGAGAGCCTACCTTCTCAATGCGCTGCTCTTTATTGTGATCAGATTCAGGTTGGAGCTCCAGTTGTCTCCGGCGCTCCTCCAGCTGGGCAATCGACTCCTTCAGCTCGGCCGCTCTCGCAAAATCCTCACGGCTAATGCAGTCCTCTAACTCCTGCTTACATTCCATTATACAGACCTTCAATTCTGCCAGCTAGAGAAAGAGCAACAGAACAAGAACAAACAGAGAAAGAGACAGACACAGAGACAGACACACAGAGAGAGAGAGAGAGAGAGAGAGAGAGAGAGAGAGAGAGAGAGAGAGAGAGAGAGAGAGAGAGAGAGAGAGAAAGAAAAAGAGAGAGCGAGAGAGAGCAAAGAGAGAATAAAGACAATGTATGTACTCTTTCAAACAGCTAACATCTGCTCAGGAACACCATCTACAAACTGTGAGATCATCCGACAGTCAGTATAGATGTTGCCTTTTGACAAAGCACAGAAACTGAATTTGAGGCCACACAGCTCTGGTTTAAAATTGCCTTTAAGATAGCTGAAGGAGAAAAGGAGGAAGGTTTTAAACATCAAGTTTGTACTGTCTATTTTTCGTCTACATGCTCTACTAAGCCAGGGGTGCACAACTAAGATCCTGGAGGGCCGATGTCCGGCACAGTTTGGTGATAGTGGTGGTTTGGTTAGTGTAGTGGGTAACACCTCTGCCTTCTATGCTGTAGACTGGGATTCAATCCCCACCTGGGTAAGCACCCTACACTATACCAATTTGAGTCCTTGGGCAAGACTCCTAACACTGCCTTGGCCTACCAGTGTAAAATGATCAAATTGTAAGTCGCTCTGGATAAGAGCGTCAGCCAAATGCCATAAATGTAAATAAATGTGATATACCTGGTCAACCACACCTGATTATACTTGTCTTAGCTGGCAGGTTTAATAGCTGTGTTTGAGAAGGGAAACCTCAAAACTATGCCCTCTAGGGCCAGAATTGTGTAAGTTGTTCCTCTAGTTATATTTGTGTATTCATTTTTTTCGGTATTTGTGTATTCAGCATTAATAATTCAGTAATAATTCTGAATTTTGGATTAAAATAATCAAATCACTCTGAGAGCAGAGATTTACAGCCCTGCGCTAATGAGTCAAAACCACACTAAAATCTGGAAACTGAAATGGTGGAGTTATACAGTTATAGAATTACACGGTTAAACATAGATAGATCGTAGATGTAGACTTAGAGTAATACAGTCGGAGTAGTCAGTTTAATTCAATGTAACTCACTTTAACTTGTTTCTTCCGTTTCTCGTTTTCATCCACACACTCTGTGATCGGTACGATGGGCTCCCTCAAATCAGAGATAATCTCAGCCATCTGTTCATGACAACACAACACATGGACATCATAGAACAGAGACACAGGAGTAAACAGAAAGCAGGTCCTCCACTCTGACCTCAACGGTTCACAGCGTCACCTTGCTGTGATGGATCAATAAATCACTGTAACACACGCACCACTGTAATACGTTGTTGGTCGTCATGGAGAATTCCTACAAGCTTCTGCACCAGCTGACCAATGAGAGACAGTGGAGTATTGGGCAACAGCAGCATCTCCTTAAGCACCGCCAAAACACGCCTCCTAAAAACACACATACAACGAACAAACACAATGAAACGGCTTCTAATTATAATAATAAAAATTATTTAAAATAATAAGAATTATTATTATTATTATTACTAAATCTACGATAAAAAAAACCTAATGAACACCTTTAAAAGACAGAAACTGCATGACGCTGTATATGAATTTGTATACAAGACCGCATACAACACTGCAAAGGATGCTGTATGAGACTGTGTATCACTCTGTATATAGTCATATACAGTCCCACAAACAGCATTATACACAATCATATACAGTCTTGCATACAGCATCATATACAGTCGCATACAATCCTGTATACCAGGGGTATTTAATTAAAATTCAATAAGGTCCAGTCAAAGAAATTTCCTCAAGCAAAGGTCCAGATCATAACGTTTAACTTGCATCACGATTCAGTGCCGCATACTGTTTACTGGAGTAGTCTAGCAGTTATATCAACATCTTATGCAATTAATACCTGAATATCAAATCAAATAAAGTACAGTTCAGTCATATTTCCACAACATTTATTGTCAGTTTTTTCTTTTTAGATCACGCCATGTGAAATAACCTGGCTTACTTTCATCTCCGACCGCATGGTTCTCACCTCGTTCCTGCCCTGTGTGTGCGTCACTCATTCGAGTCTCAGTGCTTATTGTAATGCACAGATCTGATTGGCTGAGTAGCGATATATGTGATATTTAAGCAATTGGTCTGCGAGTCTCCTGAGCCACTAAAGCTCCCGTAAAGGCTAGAAAAGTTACGCTGATTAAAATAGGACCACCGCATCAAAATTATAACTTTTTCTCCATTTCTCGGATATAGGTCTACGTCCGCATAAGACAGCGCCTAGGTCCAGACTCGAACCACAGTCCACTTATTAGTGATCTCTGCCGTATACAGTACTGTATTTAGTCCTATATACAGCATCATAACATACTGCTCCAATTCTTTTTCTTTTTTTTTTTGATTACTTCACATGGGCACGCCTGTGCAATACTCTTGTATATATACTTATTTAAAATTTATTTATCTGCTGATATACATATGTTTACATATGCACTACACTACACTACATTGTATGCTTATATTTTTCTTTTTTCCTCAATATACTCTGAGCCAAAATTTCATTCTAATGCACACTGTACGGTGTTAATTTGAATGACAAGGTCTGTCCAAGTCCAAGTCTAATATCCAATCCTAAATACAGTCCCATATAAAGCCTTTTACACAAAAAGGACACTATCTTCTGGATAAAGTTGTCAATTTTTCTTTCTAACAGAGAGCAAATCTCACCGATTACATTTTTAGCAAACCATAAACCACAATGTTTGTGATCAAACCATACATAGATCAAAATGTCCAACAAGAAGGATTAAATAAAGGCAAAGCAATGAAAAAAAAAAATCATGCAGCATGTAAAGGATAATGAAGGAATGATCATTTGCTTAATATCATACTTAAATTATCACAATATTCTTTTTTTGAGTAATAATTTATTTGTCCAATGCTATTTTTTAATGTTTGTTTTGTTGTTTACTGTACCTGCCCCCTTCCTCAGTGGTGTCTAAGCAGCCCACCAGCAGAATGAGCTGTTGACCGATGAACTCCTTGGTCATGACAAGCTCCAGCTGAGTCATATCAGCCCGCTGTTCTTCTGAGAGTAGCGGGACACTCTTCAGATAACTAACACACAAAAACATCAATGTGCCAGATTAAACTGATTATCACAATAACAGTTTTAGAGGCTTTTCAACGCTCAGCTTTACAGCCTTCACTCATTTATCATCTTTATTGGAAATTGCAATCAATCATCAAAACTAGACATTTGGGTGCCGTTTTGAAAAATCAAAGAAGTGGGCTTTTTTGTAAAGCTTATGAATTCTAGAGATTGTAATTTTTGAGGTTTATTTTGTTATATGGCAGTTCTTAACCAAGAATATTAATTAACTGTGAACCTCAAAATCAAAAAAGCCAACAGAAAAACGTGTGAATTTACACCACTAACACACACTCAGTGCCACCACCCACCAGTGGAGTGTGAGTGTGCGTACATGTGCTTGTGTTCAAGTGTGAACAGCAGTCTGTTAAAGGTGAGTACTGACCTGTACAGATATTCAGCGAAGATGGCAGGCTCTGGCAGCAATTTCTCCAGAAGCTCCTCCCCCTCATCTCCCTTAGCCTTCACAAACTCACAAGCGGCCCTCCAGTACAGCACATTCTCACATGTCAGAGCATCCACAGGGATCAGCTTCCTGTACACGCACACAATAAATAGGCTGAAAATCTGAACTAGCGCAGAATATTTCGCACAGACCAACTTCAAAATGTGAAAATCACTGAACATAAATATTTCAGGTCGCTGTTCATGGACAGAATGTTTGATGCATTTGCAATGGGACATGTAACACAGTGAACGTCCCTTTCAGTAAAAGAAACCTAATAAATAAACCCTGCAACAATAAGCACTTTCAAGAAGCAGATTTTAAGGGTCTCATAAAGTGTGTAGAATGCTGCACTTAAAAACTGTCCATTCAAAATATTTTGCTATTGTAGATCTAAACAATAACGCTGAATACAAGATGTGATAAGCTCTGTGAGGTGAAATGAGGGGGGAAAAAAAAAAACCTAACAACGTCTTGATGAATTACTAACATGGCTATTAACATTTTATTTCCTCTATATAACCACTATTTATTAGTTAATGGAAATCCTCAAAGACAACACAACTGTTAGAACGGTCAATGATAAAGTGCTTATTGTAAATGTCCTGATGTGCGTACTGTCAAAGAATATGCGAAGATTAGTAATGTTTGTAGAAGATACCTTCAGGATTTAATTTGAAAAAGTTAGGATTAGTTTAAAGTTCAGCCAAGTTAGATAATTCACACATGCTGTTAATGAAGTGGGAAGGAGGGATCAGGGGGACCTAGTATCGAAATAAATCTGCAGACCAACGGTGGAAGTTACGAATGAGATGCCAAATGATGTTACAGAAGAAGCACATACAGTCAACTTCAGAATAACTGGCACTCTTCGAGAAAATAAGCTAAACACAATTAATTAACATACTATAAGTGATATTTCATGCTTAAATAGTAAGCTGCATTTTAAAGGGGGAGTGTAGGGGCTGGCAAAGTTCGCTTTAGAAACATGTTTTGAAAACACAGGTTTCAGAAATATTGGCACCCCACTTAAAAACATGTAGTGAAGCCTTTTTTGGCAACAATTACAGCACTGAACCACTTTCTGTAATGCTTAACAAGGTTAGAGAACACTTGTGGGACACTGGACCACTCCTCCTTCCAGAACATTCCAGATCCTTGATATTCTTGGGTCTTCGCATATGACCTTTTTCAATACACACCACAGGCTTTCAGTTGGGTTCAACTGTTCCTGCAATCAGTTCTGTGTGGATTTTAATGTGTTTGGGGCCATCGTCTTGCTTAAAGCTCCACACACCACCAAGTTTTAGTTTTTTGGCAGAGGCAGACAGATTCTGGGCTAAAACCACCTGCTATTTAGTGAAACTCATTATGCTATGGATTTTCACAAGTGGCCCTGGAGCACTAGCAGTAAAACAGTTTCACCGCTGTATGCGACCGTGGCTACTTGATGCTTTTAACTGTATGCAGCGCCTTTTTTCACAAAATGTGATTGTGTGCATGAACCAAAAGTTCAGCTCTGTCTCATCTGTCATCTGACCACATCACAATCTATTTTTAGCTCCAATGCCACAAAGTTCAGTAGCTGTACATTAGAAAAGGCTTAATTCGTGGAAGATGGAGATGAAATCTGACTGGATGAATTACTAATTCATCCAGTCAGTACATTGAATACATTGAATAATACATTGAAATCTGAAAACCTTAGGATTCAGCTAAACTGGAGTCAACTTACCGTTCATCAAGCTTCGCTCCATTCTGCAAGAGGTCGTCAAGAGTCGTTGCCGTGGAGAACAGAGCATGCAAGGCTAAAACGGCAGTCTCTGCGCAATTCTCAACATCCAGCCTGTGCAGCAGCTGCAGAATATCATTCTGTAGCAGGCGCAGCCAGGCAGGTAACAAAAACACCTTCACCACCTCCTTCACAGACTCTGAAACACAGGAAAATACAGTCAGAGCAACAGAAGATCCTAAAATTCAGGAGTTTGTAGAATCAAAACATGAGAAGACTGAAGGCTGTAACCACTGCTGATGAGCTTCAATGGAGCTCTGCTTAAGGCAGGGGAGTCAACCTTTTTTTTCTTCCCCAAAAGTGGCCAGATCAAAGCACTTCAAAATATTTGAGGGAATATTACTTGGAAATTAGCTGCAATATTTCTAAATCTGAAAAATACAACCATGAAGAGCATCAACTGACCAAGCAACTTGCTGGCAAACTATCATTAGAATCTGGCAATGACCACTGAAACGCATAAAAATCTGCTGTCAGAGAGGTTAGGGCACAGGCATGTTCATGCGTTGGTAAACCCAGCAGCAGTATTAGCACTGGTAACTTTCTGTGATCTACCATGTTTCCTATTACTGTATAAAAGAGGCACTGTGCTTCCTTTATTATTGGATTGCTCATTCAGTTATTTTGATCGTAGTACTTATACTACTAAGTACTTATATTAAAAAAAAAAAAACTGTTTAGTCACATTTTGTTGTTACTCTGAATAATGTATTAGGTATATTCCTATTCAAGTATTTACTTGATCAAAAATATACAGTATATATCAAAACCTATAAATATTTGGTTTTGTTATGTCATGTTCTTTGTGTGTCAAATAAATGCCGCAACTGCATTTGGAAGTCACTTCATTAAATGAGAAAAGCAAAGTGATGATAAACAGTCATAATATTGTTCCTTACCAGTTAATATTTACTAAACTACTGAATTTGCTCTGATAAGAAGCTCCTGTGGTGCGACCCGATTGGCTTTATTTTCTCTGCCCTCTCCTGCCCTGAATATTTATTGTAATATCCATGTTTTGTTTCATGTCTACTGATATTAATCAATTGTAGTCTTTTGACAGGTGATGCATATGCATTTGCTGTGGCTCAAAAAATTTGGTAAATTAAGATGGAAGTCTTATCAGAGAAGAAAAGTTCCTAATCTGGTGAATTACACTGTAAATTTACAGCACTGCAGCCACCATCAGGTGAAAGGAAAAACTGCAATGTCCTGGCTAGCAGGCCACTTATAACACACTCAAACAGAATTAACATTAAAATCTGTCCACAGGTTGCATTTGATCCTAGGCCTGGACTGTGGACACCCCTTGGTTAAAGGTTCTGGTTATTTGGTAGAATATATATATTTTAAATGTCATTTCTTCATTTCTTAAATGTTGTCAAATTCTTTGAATGTTTTTTATTATGGTGTATTACTGGTATAATGGAAGCAGATGTTTTCAGACTACTGTATGTGTACTGTATAATACAATTAAATAACTGATATCCCACTATGGTCTATGGCAGAAAAAAAGAGCAGGTTCACCTTGATTGTGGATATAGACAGTGAAGAGAAAAGATCCGACTGGCTTTGAAAAAGGGTGCATTGTTGGGGCACAAATGGGACAAGATTCGGTCTCAAATCCTGCTCAGTTATGTAGTCCCCAGTGTTTTAACAGAAACAGTGAATGAAGTGTCCTCGGCAATTAGATTTGAAAGTCATTAGTAAACAGGGCTGGAAATTGTAAATGAAAGTACACATTTAGTGAGCGATATGTAAGAAAAGACGGTACATATATATGCAAATGCTGCTTATGTGTACTGTATGTTCATGATTGTGTATCAGTAAAAAAAAAATCCATGGGCTCATGTCCATTTCTATCTCAATGACTCTTAGCTTAATAAACAATCATTTGTTTACCATCAGCGTGATAAAATCAGTGTACTTATATACTAGTACACTGGAACAACTTAACTGTGTGAGCAGTCACATTTTGAAATGTGGTGTTGGAGGAGCTCTTTCATACACCAATATGACGCCAATATCATCACACATTGCTCATCTCTAAAGCCAAATCCTTGCATTGACTGGATCTGCTGGATGGTGTATTTGACCCCTCGACTTGCTCTCATGCCGAAAAAATTGGCCACTGAAGAGTAACATTTCAACATTTCACATCCTCTACACAAATGAAGCAGGACTAATTATGCTTTGCACTTGCTTATTGTTCTTTAAGTAATGATGATACCCACTGTATGCTCAGAAAGTCATAAAGTTTATCATGACAAAAAAATAAAATTATCACAAGAATTCTAAAATATCCTTATACTGCCCACCACATCGATCTGTTTAAACCAATCTAATGGACTGTGCAGATGAAGTGTAGATTAGCGGGGATTTTACAAGGAAAGGAAAAACAGCATACTATACAAACAGCATAACAGGTTTTCAGAAGGCTCCTCTTCTCTAGTTAAAGGTGGAAGTTTGTTGAAATCTCAAACACTTGTAAAATTATACAAGTTTTACCACAACGTGAATACAACACCATTCACTTGCCGTTAAAGTACGAAACTGTACAAATATGGTGTGGAACCAAAGGTAGACTCATCCCTAATCTGACACACACACACATTCATACCTGCAGAGTCATTGAGGCCGTGCTGTAGCAAACTGACTCTCTGAGCGATAGTCAAAGCTCGAATGTGCACTTTTTCAGCAAGCACCTGTAATACACACATATACACAGTCTAGCATACAACTACAGGAAAAATAATAATTTTACTGCAGCTAACAGGTAACTTGAACTTAGAACAAACATTACACAGATAAAATATTTTCTCTTATTCAACATTGAGCTGCACTTCTAAATCAGGACCAGCACAATAAAACACATCTACAAAAAACAGAAGTAATTAAAGTCTCTGTTGTTGATGGAAACATTGATTAATTAACCTTTCACACACTTTCAAAAATAAGTATCATTTGAAATGAATAACCCATCCTAAATGTAAGTATTGTGATATAAACTGAGTTGTGTTCTACAGTTTCTCATTAGCCTGAATTTTTACCAGCGTTCTGTTCACAATAGTAGCTATGAAAAAAGACATTGGTTGGTGAAGCCTGGAGAGGTTTATGGTCCCGATGAAGGACGTACCTGATAGGATAATTTCCGCACTTTCTCTTTCACATCACGGGTGCGTTTGTAGATTTTGGGGAGAGTGAAAGCGGCTGGAGCAATACAGGACAGAACAGCCCGCCGAACTTCAGCATTAGAGTCATTCTCCAACAAAAGCATGTACGCTATTCACAAAACAGACAAAAACAGTGGGAGTCATTAGATAAAGTTATAGCTTTAACGGTGGGACAGTGGGGTCATCAGATAAAGTCAAACCTTTAATAGTGGGACACTCTGGGTCGTTGGGATCCTGCAGTCTTGCCATAGCAAGTGCTGCCTGAATCCGGACGTTGGGATATTTATCTGTCACTCTGATCAGCATGGCCTCATGGATCCGTTCACAGATTTCATCGTCAACCTGAGCATTCTCACTCAGACTGCCCAGCAGCTTATTGATCAGCTGACAAACACGGAACCGCACTGCGTGACTGTTCGCTGTGTGAGACTGAGAGCGGGAAAGAGAGAAAGTTCAGCCAAAAGAATAATTCTTTCTTGTTCTTGACTACTGACATTAGCTCAGTGTTTCAGTAATTTTTTTGCAGTGTTTTTAACTTCACAAAGCCCAAGACATTTTCATACACTATATTTCCAAAACTATTTGCTCGCCTGCCTTCACACGCATCTGAACTAGAGTGACATCCCATTCTTAATCTACAGGGTTTAATATGATGTCAGCCCACCCATTGCAGCTATAACAGCTTCTGTTCAATCTTCTAGGAAGGCTTTCCACAAGGGTTAGGAGTGTGTTTATGGGAATTTTTGTCCATTCTTCCAGAAGCGCATTTATGAGTTCAGACACTGATGTTGGACGAGAAGGCCTGGCTCACAGTCTCCGCTCTAATTCATCCCAAAGGTGTTCTATTGGGTTAAGGTCAGGACTCTGTGCAGGCCAGTCGAGTTCTTCCACACCAAACTGGCTCATCTATTTCTTTATCGACCTTGCTTTGTGCACTGGTGGACAGTCATGTTGGAACAGGAAGTGTGTCATCCCCAAACTGTTCCCACAAAGTTGGGAGCACGAAATTGTCCAAAATCTCTTGGTGCTGAAGCATTAAGGAGTTGCTTTCATGGACACTAAGGGGCCGAGCCCAACTCCTGAAAAACAACTCAGACCCGTCCATCAGATTGCCAGATGGAGAAGCGTGATTGGTCACTCCAGAGAACACGTCTCCACTGCTCTAGAGTTCAGTGGCACCGCTTTACACCACTGCATTCGATGCTTTGTGTTGCGCTTAGTGATGTAAGACTTGGATACAGCTGCTCAGCCTTGGAAACCCATTCCATGAAGCTCTCTACATTGTTCTTGAGCTAATCTGTAGGCCACATAAAGTTTGGAGGTCTGTAGCGATTGGACTGACTCTGCAGAAAGTTGGTGACCTCTGCACACTAAGCGCCTCAGCATCCACTGACCCCACTCTGTCATTTTACGTGACCTACCATTTCACGGCTGAGTTGCTGTCGTTCCCAATCACTTCCACTTTGTTATAATACCACTGACAGTTGACTGTGGAATATTTCGTAGGGAGGAAATTTCACTGGAAATTTGACTGGACTTGTTGCACAGGGGGCGTCCGATCACGGTACCACACTGGAATTCACTGAGCTTCTGAGAGCGCCCCATTCTTTCACTAATGTCTGTAGAAGCAGTCTGCAGGCCTAGGGGCTTGGATTTATACCCCTGTGGCCACGGAAGTGATTGGAACACCTGAATTTAATGATTTATGGATTGGGTATTATGGATGGGTGACTGAATACTTTTGGAAATAGTGTACATCTGCCTAATTATCCAACAGCGGTTTAGTCCTTCCCCCCAAAAAATAAACAATAACACAAGAGCAATATGAATAGAGTACAAGATTTTACAATTAATATGCAATATTTAATATAAAGAAAACAGAAAGAAAAAACCAGCCCATCACTAGAGGGAGGTATTTTGAGTAACCAGTGATCATCAATGACTGCTTTTAGAGGCCTATTAGAGTAATGGCAAGAAATAGATCTATGAAACCAGTGAAAAACAGTGACTATGTTCAGAAGCGTATCACAGTGAAAATGAGAGTAAAATCCAAAAACAACAGTGACTATGGTTCTGCTCAGTGTATTCTGAGGCAGGTGAATAGAGCCTAGAGTATATTAGCCCCATCCTTTCAGCCTACAGCAGTTTAGTGCCACTCATTCAGCTTATGGCAGTTTAGTTATGCCCATGATAGTGAAGTTATAAGGAGTGTTTCAGACTGCTTTTTGAACAAGACACAATACAAGACAGCCAATGAGGACAGAGCTCAGTTACATATATTGGTCCTAAAGGCACAGCAACATAAACAGCCTGTTTAATTCTAAAGGATAAAGAGAAGTTGGAAAGGATCATATAGAAATAAATGAGTGTTTCTGCTACACACAAAAAAATGTAATACAGAAAATGTATAATGTATGCTTCTTAAAGATAAACAGTTGCTGAACAGGTGTTTAAATCTTAGTGCTTAATGAAAGTGCATCCATCCTAATGAGCAGAATTTTATAATCTGATCTCAGTTTTTCTGCATGAAGTGATGCAATACACTTAATCAGAATTTTCTGGAACAGAGAGGTTCTTCAGTATTACCTCCAACAGGAAGTTGAGCAGGAAGTTCAGAAATGAGCCATCATCTTCCTCACTCTCTTCCTCCTCTTCTTCATTCATGGGAGTTTCAAAACTAACAGCAAACTTCACCACAAAATCAATCACGTTCTCCACAGCAGGTTCCCTGGTGTAGACAATCATGGCATACTTCAGACAGCGGAGAAACTCCTCGTGGAACTCCAACTTGTCCTCCAACTACACATGTGCACGCGCGCACACACACACACACACACACACACACACACAGTGTGTTTTAGCTCTGTTGCTCATGATCACACATTGTTGTAATAAACACTTCAGGACAGTTAGT
Source organism: Pygocentrus nattereri (assembly GCF_015220715.1). Lineage (NCBI taxonomy): Eukaryota > Metazoa > Chordata > Actinopteri > Characiformes > Serrasalmidae > Pygocentrus > Pygocentrus nattereri. Next base: position 6,783,437 of record NC_051226.1, read on the forward strand.
AAACTCAAAAGTCAAGCTTTAGCTTTGAAAATTGTGTGGAAGAAAAAAAAAGGTGTGATACTTGTGTGATCAAATGAGGAACATGTTCACAAAGATGGTCTGATTCCAACAGTGCTAGCCACAGCCCTTATCAACTCAATATAAGATAATTAATCACAAGTTTCCAAATATAAAATGGGAATATATGCCACTTCACACTAAAGGGTCACATTTGTCTTAAAAACCTTTTATGAGACAGCACTTCAGCAGGCACAAGACAAAAGAAATGAACTAAATATACTGTCAAAAAAAACACTCATGAACAATTCAGAGCATGTTTCAGTGCAGCTCGAACACTGCGTTGTGCAGTGGACCAATCACACCCATGTTTTCATGTTTCCTTCTAATCCATTTATCAGTACCGTAAAAGCATCAAAATCCAGTTACGCAGTAACTCACTCCCAACCCTAAAACCTTTCAAAGGCAACCACAGTTTATTTTACTGTTAGCTTGTTTCACCATTAAATTCACTTTGTCAATCAAGCTTAACAAAGTCAAGAGCTAAACTGTGTAATTTCATGTACCCAAAAAACAAGAGCACATAAAACCAGACTAAATTAAAACCTGTTTCAAGGTTCTGAGAAAACAGTGATGTTATCTTGGTTCTAATGATTTTTAATAACCAATCAGAACTAAGACAATATGCTTCAGATGTCTTCTGGGGAAAAAACGGATTAATCCGAGTTCTGTTTGGTTATCATAGACAAAACATTTTATCTGTTGATTTGCTGAATAAACGGCTGTGATGTTCTGAGGTCAGTGGGTTTCTCTTCAGATTTATACTTGTTGGCAGCAGTGCCAGATCAGAGAAACTGACTGGATTTAAATCTCTGTATGTTTTATTACTTTACCTTAATATATCTGTTCTTCAAAGTGGCAACCAGCTTGGCCTTGTTGTGGTGAGCTTTCTGAGCTCGTTGAAAAGCTTCTTGTATCTCTAGTTCATTATCAGCAGTCATGGTGAAGATCCTGAAACAGTAGAACAAACATTACTTCAGAGTGTTAAATTAGTGTTCATCATTTAACCTACATCTTTTACATATGTATCTAAACTGTTTAGCACATCCAGAAAGGCTGCTATTTCAGCAACAGAACACAAGAGGGAGTGTATTATCGGGAAATAACATCACGGCTGTGATTTGGTCACCGTAGATCATCAGATTCATGATGTTATATGTGATAACACACAATCTTGAGTTTTCCATTGCTTTTATACAACACTTAAATAAATACAGTAAGAAATGAATAAATTGGGCCTTGAATGCAGCATTTAATATGTTTTAATGTTCAGTTCCTTCCTCCAAATGATAGTTCCTTAACAAGCAGCTTGTTGCTACGTCAGACTAACGAGCTCCGCCCACTCGCTGCACAGCCAGCAGCTTGTTCTTAAATTGACTGTTGGTCAAATGTGATCTTAAGTGTCCATTTCCGTTTCTGCGCAAAGTAACAGGTAAAAACATTCAAATGGCTTGAGCGTCTCCTACAGATGTCAAACCCGTTGCTTAGCAACAGCGTCTCAGCAGAGTGATGGTGTGAAAAACTGGTGATTTTATGTGAAATAACAGTACGACTAGAAAGCTTTGCAAGCAATCAGCTTGCGTGACTGGAACTGTTGTATAAAACATTAATAAATACATCCCAATGAACACTATGCAAACACACAAATACTCTGATTCAGCAGAAGAAAGGGTTCAAGATGAACTGACTAGGACTAAATAGGACACTAGGGTTTAGAATTAGGGTTAACCTTAACCCTGGCTTAACAGCATCAGCTAAATTAGGGTTTAAATTCTGGGCCAAATTTTAGGGGTCTGGTTTAAGGGTCTAAAATTTAGGTTCTACACTTTTTAAAATAATGGTTCATCACGGGTTCTTTCGTTAAGGGAATGATTCTACATAGAACCATGGGTTGTATATAGAATAATTCCATCCATCCATTTTCTAAGCCGTCTTCTCCCTCAGGGTCACGGGGGTGCTGGAGCCTATCCCAGCAGTCTTCGGGTGGAAGGCAGGATACACCCTGGACAGGTCGCCAGTCCATCGCAGGGCAGACAGACAGTCACTCACACCTAGGGGCAATTTAGCATGTCCAATCGACCTGACTGCATGTCTTTAGACTGTGGGAGGAAACCAGAGAAGCCGGAGGAACCCCACGCAGACACAGGGAGAACATGCAAACTCCACACAGAAAGAATCCCGGTCACCCGGCTGGGGAATCGAACCCAGGCCCTCCTCGCTGTGAGGCGACAGCACCACCGCGCCGCCCTATATAGAACAATTTCATGATTAAATTGTTCTTTTCATGGTGAAAAGGTTCTGGAGAATGTGTTGTATATTGTTCAATACAGGACCCCTTTGAAAATGGTTCTACATGGTTCTCCCTTTTGGTGCTACACAGGACCCTTTTAAAAAGGGTTCTATACAGAACCATATACAACACATCAATCTGTACAACCACTTCACCATTTAAGCATGAAACTGGTTCTTAAGAGAATCATTCCCTGCACTAAAGGACTCTTAAAGAACCATCTATTTAAGAGGTGTAGGTCTAAGGTTTAGGAGTTAGGGCTAACACATGTTAGCTTTAGCGCTGGTTTCGGTCGGCTGGTTTCTTCCTCTATGGGATTATTGTCTAGATAACAGAGCTATCTGATTCGGTTCTCTTGGTCCTTTAGCTCTTTATTGGTTCTGCTGATCCAGAAAAGGACCAAAGCCCCAGACAGCCCGAATATAAAGCTGCGCCGATGTCTGAATTGAAATGGCTTTATCCATTGTAGCCGCACTAACACACACTTTATCGTTAACATTTTAATGTTAGTGAATTTCTCGGTGCACCTTAAACGGCGCAGCAGCTGCATTCAATTTTAAGGTGGAACGGGAAATTTGGAACAAGAAGTTGGTGAATAAGAAGCCGACCTGAATAAGTCAGTTTCGTAAAATTTAGCGAGACGTCGATGTCGCTAAAAATAAACAGAACAGATCCGAGCGAACATTCCTAGGTTAAGCACCAAAATGACCAACATTAAACACTTAAATCATATAAAAAGTTAACTTAGTAGAAACGTGTGTGTCTTAACCAGCTAACTAACTACGTCAACTGGCCAGCTAGTTAGCGTTAGCTTAAGTAACGGAAGACCTAAACGATTCCAAATCTCAAAACAACTAAAAATACGGCAACCAAACTAACTCTAATGCAAACATATCGCTGTAATACTCGTTAGCATTTTATCTCAGAACGTTCAGGTAAAGTAATAAATAAAAATACTCTAATAATAAAGAATAAGCTTGTACTTCGCGTCGCTGCTTTCAGTTTGTTTTCTTCTCCCTTGAATGGCGCGGCTTTTCAAAATTAAGTCTCGCGATATCTGCCGCTTGTCGCTTTTCAAATTCAGATCTCGTGGTCATTTCTCCTAAACGGGATTCTCGTGCGAGGCCGAGGCCGTCAATCCACGCAGACTTCAGAGAGGAATTCCTCCATTTTTTGAACATCTTTGATAATTCAGGCGTTGAGATGTAAACAGAGGCATTCAGAGTCGTTCTGAGTGGTTTGGTGTGAAATGGTTCAGGTTTCTTCACAGTGGTGGTGATAGGAACCAGGGGTCTCCATGACTGCAACACAAATATAGACATTTTATTAACTATCCAAAACCACAGTGAACCTACACAAGTCTGAGCTTTATATGAAATGTTGAGGATGGTAAAATAGTGGAAAATCTTTAAAAAGTGAGCTTTCAGACAACACAGCTGCACTTTACTGGTCAGACAACACAGCTGCACTTTACAGGAAGGGACAGAGCAGACTCTATCTGCTCAGGAGACAGGTCATTTGGGGTGCAGGGGCCACTCCTGCGGACCTTTTTTTGACACAGTGGTGGCATCAGCCATCCTCTATGGAGTGGTCTGCTGGGGTGGCAGCATCTCCACTGCAGACAGGAAGAAACTGGACAAACTGATCAGGAGGGCTGGCTCGGTCCTAGGGACTCCTCTAGACCCAGTGCAGGCGGTGGGAGAAAGGAGGATGCTGAACAAGCTAGCATCCATGCTGGAGAACGACTCCCACCCCATGCGTGAGACTCTGGCAGCACTGGGCAGTTCCTTCAGTGACCGGCTCCTTCACCCCAAGTGTGTGAAGGAGCGCTATCGTAGGTCCTTCCTTCCTGCTGCTGTGAGACTGTACAACCAGCACTGCTCCCAATAGACCACATACAATATACACTTACATTCAGAATGCGAACATTTTTCATTGTGCAATATGCTAAGTGCAATACAGATTCCTATGCAACTCTTATTTTATTTTATTATTATCCTTATTTTGTTGTAAATAGTCTAGAGATTTAGCTTTAATTTTTATTATTTATAATGTTGATAAGGTTTATACTATTTCCCGTTTCTATTACTAAGTGCCTCACTCCTGTTACTCTGCTGCTGCTGTAATACTGTGAATTTCCCCACTGTAGGACTAATAAAGGATTATCTTATCTTATCTTCTTTGGGGACTACTTCCTCACAACGCCCTACATGTATCTCTCCACCAACAGTGGATTTGAATAAATGAATTAAAATACATTTTAAGCCCAAACTGTATCACAACCCTGCTGAAAAAGGACCATGAAATTAAAACATAACGGTTTTGCTTGCTAGTTGGAATTGACTAACTGGTTTCCAATAGAGACCACTAGTTTCCTGTAGAACACCATTTCCCATTATAAAATTAATAGACATTTTTTAATCCCACCAACGGGGAAATTTCACCTCCGCATTTAACCCATCCGTGAAGTGAAACACCGCATACACACACTAGTGAGCACACACACACTAGGGGGCAGTGAGCACACTTGCCCGGAGCAGTGGGCAACCCTATCCACGGCACCCAGGGAGCAATTGGGGGTTAGGTGTCTTGCTCAAGGACAGAAGAGAAATCTAAGTTTCTATAATGAACAATTTCACACAAAACCACTCTGAATGATGCTGTTTACACCTCAAACACTGTATGATAAAGGAATTTGGAAAAATCTGTGGAATTCCCCTTTAATAATAATGTAGAGTCTGGCTTATTTAGTAAATCTTGACAAAACATTAGCAAACCTGCCCCCTATATCCTTGAAGCAGTATGAACACCTAACCTGGGGGAGCTGGCCACTTGTTGCCCCTCTGCCACAATTCTGACCTATCTATTCAGGCTGACAGTCAGCTATAGCTAATCCTAATCTGCTTGTTAGTTGTTGTTTTGATTAACTGGTCACGGGGCTGTGAAAGACATTCATCACTGCCAGGAAGCTGAGGAGCGTAAGGGCCGCAGGCTTCACAGCAGAATGACTGAGGTTTTAACAGAGGTCCCAGAGGTGTGCAGCTTCAGCTTCAGCTCCAGCTTTATCAGACTGTGAGGAAAGGAGCACTCTCTACTTCTGGTTATGATGCGCAGGTCCACTTTTCTATCCTTGTGCAGCAGGACATCTCATGTCTTCAAAGCCATCTGGGATTTCTGCTGACATGGCGGGATTTTGAGAAAACGCGGCTTGGTGAGTATTAAGAGTGTCAGCTGTCGACTGTCTTCGGTCCAGTCCTTTAGACAGCTTTCACTCATGTCCCACTTACTCATGTCCCACTACTCAACTGAGTATAGTGCAGAATGTCTGATTGGTCTAAAGCAATGATGTTTTGTTTTTATAGTTATGTCTTAGAAGAACATCTAAAAGTACATACCTTTATTCAGCATCAAGATGGAATTTCCATTGGATTTGTGAAAAATCTGTCCTGTGTGGCCAAATTATGGAGTTTAATAACACATTAAGTGATAAATCTCATGTTTTAGACAGATGAACTGATCAATTTGAGCATTTTCTTCAGATTTGTCCTCAGGCATGCTCTGAGAACCAGGAGCAATTCTCATATATGGACATCAGTGGCTTAATGAGTAGCCAGTTGTTACAGCAGGACCTCCAGTTACTGCTAATCGAATGGTGTGTGTTGGCGCACCATCATTTGTCGAATTGTGCTCTCAGTTAAGAATGTCATTCATTCTAGAAAACAAGAGAATGGGGCCTACGACCAATCAGGGAGCTCTAAAAAGTAGGTGGGGTATTGATAATCCCAGATTATTGGCTACAAGGCTCTCATTGAGGAGCTCATGCTTAGTCGTGTTTGGCATATGAGATTATGGACACACCTTTGGCTCTGAGTACGGCTGAGTTACGTTAGTAGAAGGTAAACAACAGGGTGTTTTTAATTGATGCTGTTCTTTCCATTCACGTGTATGTAAGACTAAAAAAGAGTGACTGAGTAAATACTGATCTGTATTCACTGTTCAAGGTGAAGACTCAGAAGGAGATGGGATGTGGATCTGCTAAACCCACTCAGCACAACCAGAACCACAAGCTACAGCTGAAAAAATGTGACAAAGGTACTCAATCTGAACACATATCGTAAACGTTTAGAGGTTTTGATATAAACACATTATTATTATTATTATTATTATTATTACTGCTATTTGAACCCACATAATTTATTAATAATTTCTTAATCTACTGTAAAAACACCATAAATTCCATAAATGCATCCACTATATTTTTGCTCCTTCCTAATAACTGATATTTCTTTTTTTTCTCCTCCTCTTTAGCAAATGTCCCAGTTCCAGGTAATTCAAAATGCTTATAAAACAGTAAATCAATTGTTGAATTAAGTAACATTGACATATTATGATTATATGTGTCTAATATTTATATTATTCATATTATGTTCTCTGAAGTGGCAACAGGTGAGTAGATTTAATTAGAGGTTAGTGTAGCTGAATGTATATAGTGTAATATAAGCATTCATCTTAGGTTAGATTTTATTCTTTAATTTCAAGGACAACAAATGTAGTGTATTCTACTGACTGAGGATCCTGGCAATGTGACCACTGCTTTGACTCATTTAAGTTGCAATTTCTTCAGGTTAACAAATACAGCATAGACAAACAAACAAAAAAAACATTCAGCAACTCAGATGAGTCCAATCAGCCTCTTTCCGTTTCCCACTTGAACTGAAACCACAGACTCAGACACAATCTCAGACTGACCCTAGACTCTTTCCCCTCCACCACTGACCGGTGGACAGCGATGCGCTCGGCCCTGCTGATCCAGCGCTGGTATCGGCAGTACGTGGCACGGCTGGAGATGAGGCGCCGCTGCACGTGGAACATTTTCCAGTCCATAGAGTATGCAGGACAGCAGGACCAGATCAAGGTGAGTCAGTCAAGACATCATCTCACAAAGGAGAAATCTGCATTTTACATCTTACTTTTCGCTTCCACAACCATGATTTGCATGATTATCTGCAACCTGAACACAAAAGTCAGCATCTGAAGTGTGCAAAATAACATCTAGATAAGTCACAGGCATTTTGAAAACAAGTGCAGTGGACTGATGAAGTAAAATGGAACTCACCGAATTTATGTGCAGAGAAAAAAACAAGCAGAATTTGATGAAAGGAACACCTTGCCAACTATTAAGCATAGGGGTGGATCTATTATGCTGTGATGTATTATGCTGCTGGAATGGCTCTCACAGTCTCCTGGCTTGAAAAATTGTTGAAAGTCTCTGGGTAGATCTTAGACATGCTGTGAAAGAATATGCTGTGCATGAAGTAAAAGCACTTTGCAGGGAAGAATGGGTGAACGTTCCTAAAACAAGAACAAAAAGACTCCTGCCTTGCTACAAAACGCCTTTGTACACTGTGATTTTTATGAAAGCTTTCTGTAGAGGTCATGTTTACTTCTTTTCTTCTTCAAATCTATAATTTGGCCAGAGGTGCTACAATGTTTTTGCATGAATTGTATGTTTTTCAGGTTTCATTGTAATAAGAATTTGTGAAATTTATTTAGATACGGAAACAGGAATAGTGTATGCCCATTTTTCTTTTCAAAGCAAACATTTAAAATGTAAAAAACATACATTTTTCTGCCAATACAGAATTCCGTAACTGTTTTGTGTTATGCTGTGACACCATCACACTTATTATAAAATGTAGAAAACGGTAAAAATGAAAAAAAGCCTTCAGCATATTGACTGGTTTATAGTTGTTTAAGCATGCATATGCCTAGAATATTGTGGCTTTATTGCATCATATACACTTATGAAAAATGGAAAATTATGTCCCTAAGATGAAAAGTGCTAATTACTTAAATTAAGGATTTATATTATTAGTTTATGTATTATTTCATTTTTCAATATTATTGTATTGAAAAAGGATAATAATGCTAATTTGATTTGTGCATTTTGACTTCACTAAAAATATTCACAGCAAAACCAAACAGCAATCTTCCTCTTATCTGAGATGAATCATTTGTGTAACGTTGGATCTCCTTCTTTCTTTCTCAGCTCTACAACTTCTTTGGCTTCCTCATGGATCACTTCACTCCAGCAAGCAGTGAAAGTAAGAGCTTTATACTCTTTGAAACACTCTTTAAAAAACCCTATTTACATATGTGTCGTGTATTTTGAGTTGCAGTGAATAATGTTTTCAAATGGAATAAACATGTGAAGTTAGAGCCACACAGACTGTTTCCTTAACTGTTTCCATTCAAAACAGCCATTAAGTACAAGTTATTCATGTTTCAGGAGGTGTTTCTGAGGAGCTAAAATAAGAAAGTGAAATAACTGAAAAACAGGATTTTCCAAAACTTGAGTTAAATTGATTAAAAGCTATAGAAAAATTGAGACCTATAACAACCACCTGGAAAACCTGAAAGACACCAAAACTGCCCCCATTAGATAAACATCTTTGAGAGAGAGGAGAAAATCAAGCTGCTCCAGATCTGAAAACATCCACAGGTGTTTCTGTCCATCCTTCCACTGTGAGAAGACCACTCAGCGCTGTGGGTCTGAAAGGACGTGTAGCTGATCAAGAAGAACCTCACTGAGAAAAGGAGATGGACACATCAAACAAAGAGGCTGAACAATGGACTGACCACCCCAGAGTCCATACCTCAACACCACAGAATGTGTTTGATTACTTCAGAAAATCATCAACCAGCTTCTAAGACTGAACTTTGGAGGTGTGTCTGCAGATTCTTTGAGGACCTGAAAGTGAGTCTCCTGAAAAGAATGGAAGCTGGAATAAAGGTGAAGAGAGACACACTGAACACTGAAAACCAGTATATTATATTTAGTTATCGAGGCCTCTGTGTAACTTTCTGTGTAACGCTTTCTGCTTTTTTCCTTACACTGAAAAATGAATAACTTGTACTTTATGTGGTAATTTTGACTGGAAATGACAAATATTAATAAATTAATAAATAAAAAGTTTAGTGTAGATCAAATTCCATCCAACAGTAAAAGAATAATAAAAAAACAATGAAATATTCAGAGCTCAGATATTTAGAAGGATTGTGTTATGATGTATCTAAACCCAAGGTATTAATAGAAATAGTAATAGGCTAAATATATACAGAATCACCATTTATAGGGTATTTTCTATTGAGAGGTGTTTGTCCCAAACCATAACCCCTAAATTTACAGATCTGGGAGTGTAAAATTAAGTTTAATTGATAAAAAAAAATGCTCTTCTAGGTTTTCATGTCACTACCAAAGTTTTAGACTGTAGGTGGAGTCTTATTTTAGGCACGCCCCTGCATTTTAGAGCAGGGAGTGAGGCTGCATCCCTGTCCCTCATGGCCACATGATGAGCAGTTAGATCCCATTTTTTAAGTAAATATATTCCAAAGTCTGAAAATCAGTGTGGAACACTAAGAACTGTCACTACCTAAACACATATTTTCTGCTGTTAAGTAAACTTTTTATGTTTTAATTGAACGTATTATGATTTTACTACTGAAAAGTTTTGTTAGTGTTACAATGTTTTGGTAGTGATAAAATAAATGTTCAATCATTTATTTTAATAAAATAAACATGATTAAGTTATAGAGTACTCAGACTTTGAACCGATTTGGTGAAAACATCCACATGTATGTTTATTTATATAAATCTCACTTCCACTCTCCCACACCTCAATCTTGCTCTCAGGGAACCTTATCTCCCACATATTCCGAGAGAATGAGGTTTTCCAGGATGTAGAATGGGAGCCGTACTTCTGCTACAAGAGCATTGAGGTGCCAGACACATACGCTGGGCCCCACCTCACTTTTCCACTGACTGTGAGCAACATCACTGAGCTGGTGGAGGCATTCAAACACAAAGAAGTAGGTTCTGTGATGTCAAATATTCAGATGTTGTTAATGTGGCTTATATCCATGAAAAACAAGGCAAACGATGACCAGTATTTTAGAGTGTGAATCATACAACATAGGAATCAGAACATCTAGAGGTCCTCGTCTACATGTCCTGCTGGCTCCATGTCTGTCTTCTCTGGTGTGTTGTATTCCTCCCAGTAGCAGCTCCATGCGCGATTTGTCCTGCAGCTCCTCGGGGAAACCTGGAGACTGCTGAGGGTCTTGCCAAACATCACTGAGGTGTCCACTTGCCACAGCAAGGAGATCACCATCTGCGGTAAGAGGAGAAGAGAGGATTTACCAGGAAAGGGATTAGAGCACAACAGAATGCTTTTCCTCAGTTAATTAAACCATTTAAAATCTAATTAGGTCACATTTTTATGGTACGCTGAACTTTTTACTATATTGTTATACAGTGGGATCAGTCTTCTTTCTTTTCACTGATGATGGCTACTGTAAGAAATGGCTCATCAGTTCAACCTAAAAACACACTTCATGCAGAAATAAACAACTTGTTTCGTTCAACTCAAAAACTAAATTGAGTGAAAGAAAATTTCATTCAAAGTGTTTATTTAGGGGGTGGCATGGTGGGTCACGTTGTTGCCTCACAGCAAGGAGGGCCTGGGTTCGAGTCCCCAGCCAGACGACTTCTGTGTGGAGTTGCATGTTCTCCCCATGTCTGCGTGGTTTCCTCCGGGTTCTCTGGTTTCCTCCCACAATCCAAAGACATGCAGTCAGGCCGTTGTGTGAGAGAATGTCTATGTCTGTCTGTCTGCTCTGTGATGAACTGGCGACCTGTCCAGGGTGTGTCCTGCCTTTCGGCCAATGACAGCTGGGATAGGCTCCTGTGACCCAGAAGGAGAAGCGGTTTAATAGGTGTGTGTGTGTGTGTGTGTGTATTTAGGTTGAATAAAACTTGTTCATTCACTTGTTACCACATGAAGTCACTTTTGCGTTGAATTGACGAGCCATTATTACAGTGCATGTAAAAGCGACACTTTGGCCAAAATGAAAAATACACTAATCTTTATATCTGTTGAAAACATGCCTACTCACGTCCTACAGAGGTGCTGCAGTAGTCTTCAGAGATTTTCTTGTTTAAAGATTAGGAAACCCTCTTTCTGATTATGTATCTTGAAGGTGGGAGGGACTTTTGAAATATTATACCTACTTTGCAGCAAAATTTTGATGAAGGGCTGTTTGAGTTTTTTCTGTTAGCTGGCTATTGCCGAAGGAAGCCACATATATAATGTTACTGCTTGTAAGCCAAATATCACGTCTGTATCTATTACCCTATATGTCAGTGCATTTTTTCCATCATAGTAAAGACTCTTAGTAAAGAGTCTTTTAAGGTTCTTTAGTAAAGAAAATGGAACCATTTTATTATATGGGCGGCATGGTGACACAGTGGGTAGCACTGTCGCCTTACAGCAAGAAGGGCCTGGGTTCAGTTCCTTGCCAGGTGACCAGCATCCCAAAGACATGCAGTCAGGCTGATTAGAGTGTGTGTGAGTGTGTGTGTGTGTGTGTGTGTATGTCTGTCCTGTGATGGACTGGTGGAGGGTGTTTCTTGTCTTCTGCCCACTGACTGCCGGGATAGGCTCTCCCTGTGACCTAGAAAGATAAGCATCTTAGAAAACATGTGTGTTGTATATGGTTCTATATAGAACCTTTTTCAAAAGCGTTTTATATGACACCAAAAAGGCTTCTTCTATTTTTACAAACTTGATATCATAACAATAGCAGAACCCTTTTTAGGTGCTATACAAAACCCTTTTCAAAAGGATTCTGTATAGAATCAACTACAACACATTTGCCATCAATCTGAAGAACCCTTTCACCATGCATAGAACCCTTTAATCATGTCCATTTGAATCATGCAAAGGATTCTTTAAGAGTTGATGGTTCTATACAGAATGATTTCCTTTACTAAAGAACCATTAAAGACCCATATATTACGAGTGTACAGTGAGAGAACACTGATTGGCAAGAACACAAAGAATACAAGTTTGTGAATTCTGTGAAACTGATGAGGGTGAAGGCTGCACTACACTATATGGCATTGCACAACTAATTCTATACTGAATGCTAGTCAAAATGCCACTTTAAGTTTCATAAACTTCTACAGATGTTTAAAGTGATACTTCTTAATGACTGAGGTTCGATCCCCAGCACCAACAGTCCATGACTGAGGTGTCCTTGAGCAAGACACCTAACCCCCAATTGCTCCCCGGGCACCGTAGATGGGGCTGCCCACCGCTCCGGGCAAGTGTGCTCACTGCCCCCCTAGTGTGTGTGTATTCACTAACGTGTATGTGGTGTTTCACTTCACGGATGGGTTGAATGCGGAGGTGGAATTTCCCTGGTTGTGGGATTAAAAAAAGTATCACTTAAATTAATGCTGTGGCACTTTCTTGGAAACTCCAGAACGCATGGTTGTTTCTTTGTGTTAACTTTTATCCATACAGGAGATCTGCATGGACATCTTGAAGATCTCCTACTGGTATTTTATAAAGTAAGTATTTTCAGGATATGTTAATAACTCATTGTCATTGTCGTTGGATTTTTTTCCAAGTCTAACCATCTCATGTGCCTCTAGAACGGCTTACCATCAGTGGAGACTCCATATGTCTTCAATGGAGATTTTGTGGATCGAGGGAAAGACTCCATAGAGATTCTGCTGATCCTGTTTGCTTTCCAGCTGGTGTACCCAAATGATGTTCACCTCAACAGGGGAAACCACGAAGACCACATTGTGAATCTGAGGTACTTACAGGTCGTGCAGGTTGCAGGTTGAGTCGCTCTCTCAACAAGGGAAAATAATTAAACTCATAGAAATATAGAATTATCACATACTGCTTTCTGTGATAGTTAAAAGGAATTAGTTATATAATGATTTACATTACTGTACAAAAGTCAGAGATCACCCTTTATTTAATGTCCAGTCAAAATGGTCATGAGATAGAGGTTATTCATTTTTCAATGTCTGGAAACTTGGATTTTTTAAAAAGCGAAAAAATATTTATCAGAAAATTATACAGAAGCCTCAACAACTTAATATAATATCAATATTTCCAGTGTTTAGCATGTCCACTCTTTACCTTTTTTAACAGCTTCCATTCTTTTTAGAAGACTCGCTTTCAGCTTTTCAAAGAAAATTTACAGGGAAATTTTTTCATACCTCCAAAGTTCAGTCTTAGAAGTTGATTGATAATTTTCTGATGTAATCCAAACACATTCAGTGGTGTTGAGGTCTGGACTCTGGAGTGGTCAGTCCATTGTTCAGCTTTTTTCCTTGATGTGTCCGTCTCCTTTTCTCAGCTTGATTTTAATTTGTGAGGTTGAGGATGTGGCCCACAAACCAATTTTAAGTGACCCATGGGCTTCTCTTTTACAATGCTTTATAGGTGGCCAGTCAGTACATTTCTCCTTTCACTTGATATCAGTAGCAGTACTGTAAATAAACAGTATGTTGACTAAGTTAGTGTTGGAGTCTTTTTTCTGTGACAAGATCAGCAGATTAATTTACTGAATGACAATTAGTCATGACCACAGCCAAAAATGAAAAGGTAACAATGAAAACCACAAATTTCAAGAGGGGCGGAAATAAGTATACTTTTTCTTCGAGGGTCATAGCAGTTGGATGTTCCTCATAAATCAAGAGACTGTAAATTATTAAATGTCAAAAGGCATTGTGAAACAAAGCATAAACATTATGATTAATATTCATGGGATGACAGGGCAGAGAAACTGAAGCAGCTGGAAGCTCTCCTGGTCTCACTTTTTAGCAGAGAAAATTAAGTTTAATAAATGATATGTCAATGTTTTACACAATTAATATGCTTAATATTTGTTTAAATTATGAATAATATTTTGCCAAAGAATGACTGACCCTCAGGTGTCCAAATGACCCCACTGAAAAAAAAGTTTGGACGCCCCTTACCTATAAAGTGTGTCCTGTAATAGGGGTATCTATATCTATAAAAGTGTGTCCTGTAATAGGGGTATCTATATCTATAAAATGTCCAGTGAGTGTATACAGTGGAAAATCCTGTAACATTGCTGTGCCTGAAAAACTTTGCACTCAGCACTCCCATGTCAGTTAATTAACGTTTGGTCAGTGGTGGTCCACTGGTAGTCCCTATCCACTGATAAACAAGCTACACATTCTTACACATTATCAGTCCCTTGGTCTGTATCGACTCAGCAACATCGTAAATGAGGGTCGTCCTCAATGTTCTCCGAGATTAAATAAAGGTTGATTGATTGATTGACTGATTAAAGGTAGAGGGTACTGATAAACTGTGCATTAACAGATGGGCTACAGTCTGTAACTGTACACCTACAACGTGTACCTCTATGGTGGGTGCTGATGATGAAATGAAAAGTATTTTATGTAATGTTTCCATTATTTTGTCCACCTCCTGTAATTCCTTGTCTACTTACAGATACATATGTGGAATAGAATGAAAGTTTAGAATTTGCACTTTCCACAGAATTTCTCTGTTTGTTTCAAACAGGCAGGACATTAGAACTGTAAAATTATAGCGTCAGAGACTTGAAGGTCTTACATGATGGTTGTGCTTTCCTTAAAGTAATACATCTAATGTAGTATGAAGACATTGTTAAAGTACGCTATGGGTTATACGGAGTGTTTCAGCTTGGATTGCTTTTTTGAATTAGGCACAGCCAATCAGAATAAAGGTCATTTACATACATCAGTATATAAATGTAAATAAATAAATAAATGCCCATCTTCTTTAAGAGTAAGTGATAAGGAGTGGTTGGAAAATGGCCACGTAAAAGTGAATTATGTTGGTGGTAAAATCACACTAAAGTGGCCCTTGGGTGGAAACTATAGGAAAACTGTAGGATATGGGCCCTTTAAGCACTCCATGGATCATTATTACTTAGCACACCAAATTAGAGACATATACATCATTATTTATTTTGATCTGCAATCTTGTATATCATAGCAAAAAGTCTGATTGTAGACCTTTGTCTCTCTTGCTGGTTTCAGGTATGGCTTCACCAAGGAGGTTCTCGGGAAGTACAGGGTGAGTGTCTTATTTACTACAGTCTTCCTCACATGCCTGGCAAATGAATCATGCATTTCTCAAGCTTCCAGCAGAGGGATAACACCTGCATCTTCTCAACAATGACGGCTTTCCTGCGCACACCCTTAAGCTGGCCCGTGCCCACCTGGCTAACTCTGAGTGTAATTTGGGTCGCTTACTCTCACCCGTGAGATTACAGTGGATTAGACGGCCTTTCCCTGTCCAAGAGAGGCTCAGTCTTCCTTAAATAACCACTGCAGTGACCCCGTAGAGAACCAGCCTTCAGAGAGACAGACAGACAGAGTGAGTCATATTTGGGTTTAGATTTCACAGGAGCATTAGCAGCAGCTGCTAACACCACAGATTGCAGATTACCCTTTACTGAATGTCTAAATTTATCACATCCACTTAGTGTTGTTTACCTTTCGCCAGCTGACAGTAGCTAGTCTAGCATAGCCAATTCTGGAACTTGTACTACAGATATTCATGTGAGGTTGCATGAGGTACTGTTTAATTCCAGTACTGAGGCTGTGGATAGAGATTGACAGGCAATATTACTGGAAAGGCAGAAATACCTACCCTGCTCCTGTTTTGTATCTTTACAAGGTCTGGAGGGAGAATTGACATTTATATGTATGCATTTGGTGCATCTTTTCTTCAAGGCAACTTACAATTTCAATCACATAACAGAAAAAGGGGTTCGGTAGATGTAGTGTTAGGCTGGCTTTATGCATTGACATTTTCATGCAACTAGTTGCATGCTGTGAGTTGCATGCAACATAATTTTCCATGTAGCTTGACAGTTACGCAAATTCAAGGCAGCGCATTCAGTTACTCCACTAGTTATTATAAATCAGTGATTACTACTACAAATTAGTAGTATATCCACTATATGGACAAAAGTATTGAGACAACTTCACATTACACCTACTGGAGCTTTTATGAATTCTATTAATTTTATGAAGGCATTAATATGGAGTTGGTCCCCCTTTGCAGCTCTAACAGCTTCCACTCTTCTGAGAAGCTTTCTACAGATTTTAGAGTTTCTGTGGGGTTTTTTGCCCATTCCTCCAGAATAACCTTTGTGAGGACACTGATGTTGGACGAGAGGGTCTGGCTCACAATCTCCATTCTAGTTCATCCCAAAGGTGTTTGATGGGGTTTAGTTCAGGGTTTCTTGAGGGCCAGTTGAGTTCTTCCACACCAAACTCACCCAGCCAGGCCTTTATGGAGCTTTCTTTGTGCATTGAGGTTCAGTTATGCTGGAACAGAAATGGACATTGTCCAAACTGTTCCCATCAAGTTGGAAGTGAGGAATTGTCCAAACTGTCTTGGTTTGCTGAATCATTAGGATTTAGAGCAACACATTTTTCAGAGATTGTACAGGCAGACTGCCTGGCTAGGTGCTTGATTTTATACACATGTGGCCATGGGACTGAATGAAACACCTGAATTCAGTGACTAAGAGGTGTGTCCCAATACTTTTGCCCAAATATGTATACAATTGCAGTTAATATAATTTGATATCAAGCTTATTCTGTCTAAAAGCACTGCAAGTTGATCAAGGAGCACCCCACAGTCTCCTCTTCTACAACTGTCATCCTTTAGATTCCTCAAATTAACCTGCACTCTGTGTAAAATGTAGGGGGTGAGAAAATTGCTTGCTTGCTTGGGACGGAAATTAACCCCAAGTCTGCTTCATGGAAGGTGGCAGGGTTAGCCTTTATGCTGTTCACTCCTGGTAAATCTCTCCTGGATCTGGATGTTCCTAATGCTACTGCACATGTAGCAGAACACCCTGATTTCATAAGCTGAACTGAACTCTGAAATACAGTTGGTTAGTAATTTAGTATTGAGAGTTAAAGAGGATTTCCAAAGAGTTTTCTAACTTTTAGCACTGAGATGTAAACAAGGTCACTCCAAGTGGTTTGATGTGAAATAGTTCATTGTAAAAACGTACTGACTCAGATTTCCTTACAGTGGTGGTGATAAGAACCAGGGGTCATGATGTCTACAACACATCTTCTAAAAACTATCATAAAACAATGTCTCAGGCATCAGGCAGTGTATTTCATGTGATCATTTTCTGTAAGGGAGCTTTTAGAGGTGGACGTTTGATTCCTCTCACCACCACTGTGAAAAATTCTGACCCAGTAAGTTTATCTAGAGCGGAGAATTTCACACCACTCAGAATGACTCTGTTTACATCAGAACCATTTAATTATGCAGATTTGGACTGGATGGAATTCCCCTTCACCACTATTGGATTGTGTTGATTGCACTGTTCTCAGCCAGTTTAATATTTTATCAGTCAGTAAGCTTGAGGGTAGTTTACAAAAACTTAATTAAAGTCTTAATTTGTTGTATTTTTTCTGACTGTAAATCCTGGATCATGTTGCAGCTTCACGGAAAGAAGATATTAAAGTTACTCCAGAAGATCTTCAGCTGGTTGCCCCTGGCAACTGTGATCGACCAGAAAGTGCTGATTCTGCATGGTGGAATCTCAGACACTACTGACCTCAAACTTATTGCCAAACTGGAACGAAACAGAGTAAGGTTTTCCAAACAAACCTCTTTAATCTAATGGGATCTGATCTGATCCCTCAACAAGGGCTCCAGCTGTCTGCAAACCAAGATCAGTGTTAAATTATCTCTTGATGCTCATTTGTGTCCAGTTGAACACAAAGAATGAATGAGTTCACTTGGTCCTGGCAATTTTTACATGTATACAATTAAAAATTTGGAAGCACTCGTCAAATTAATAATACTTATTTGGTAACATACAGTGTAGATTGAAATGTTATACACTAGACACCAAAACTGATGGTTTATTCACAATTGAAATTATTTTGTGAACAATGAGAAGTTATGATGTGGTAAACCACAGTTATCTGTTTATAGTAATTTCCTGATATGAAATTACTGTAAATAGATATTTGACCTGCAAGATTTGGTCACAACGTTTCATAAATGTGGCCTTCTGAATATGAACTCTGATGTAAGTTCATTCTAATTTATTATCATCATCATCATCAGATATTCCTTCATTTTTACCCATAAAATATTTACATCATAGTAGAATCAATGTATTCATTGAGGATTATATTCCAAAAGGCTGTTTGTCCATTTGTAACAGTTTTGGAAATAACAAGTGATGTAAAACTCAGTTTATTTCTCCAATAAAGGTAGTGTTAATTATAATAAAGCATTGATATTTCTTGTATATCTAAAGCCCACTCCCAACAACGTATATCATGGAAAAAACCCTTCACATGTACCTGCAATAAAACTTGTTTTACATGATTAAAAACAGTGAATTGAAACTTTTTAACAGAAGTGTATGTGCCAGTGGGCCAGAAGTATTTTTAATAATGCACAAATTTAACTCCAATAAAGCTTTATACATTAGACAATAAAAACAAACTCAAAAAATATTTTAAGATACTATTGAATATCACTGTAATTGATTCTAACATTCCCAAATCAATGCAGCTGAATTGCTGTCATCTAACTGATGCATTTTTACACTCCTAAGACAAGCACTCTTCTGGCCATGTTGACCTTTGTCCTCCTGTAGTATGTCTCAGCTCTCAGGCCCCCAAAGTGCCGGCAAGCTGTGAAGTCAAAAGGTCCAGGTGGCCAGTACTCAGATGGAGAAGGGGACCGCTACAGTGCTGCCGGACGGAGGAGAGTCCGCTCTCTGACCCACAGCAACCCTGCGACCGCTCGGCATGAGCTCCAGCGGCGCTCCCTGCAGGCCTACAGCATCCGCACCAGCCCCAACGTGGAGGAAGAGCTCCGGGAGAGGAGGAGGTGGGCGGGGCTCAGTGCATCCTACGAGAGGATACATGACCCGATCTCCTCAGATTCAGACCCGGACTCCGGGGAAGTGCTGGAGACGGACGCCGAAGAGTGGAAACAGGTACAGCTATAAATAAAACAATCACTCAGCTCACCGCAACAAGAAAAAGCCAAAAGATTCACTATTCATGGGTGTAAATCTCAGACCTTGTTTCGATATGATTATGATGTTTTAGGAACAATTCATCATGAAATATATAATTTCACCAAGATTTGATTAAAATATTTTGGTGCAATTTAGAATGCACAAATATGTGGAGGAACAATTTCCATGCTTGTGAAATGTAGATATAAAAATATTTACATCAAGCATTTTTTAAGGTAATATACTATATTATTGTAGAAATGGTCCTCTAATATCTACTGGGAAATGGCTCTAAACATGTTTCCTTTAAATTAATTACAATAAAGCAGCTCCATGTCATGATGCTCCCACCTTCATACTTCACTTTTTTTTCACACGCGCAAGCCTTCTTTCTCCAAACATGATGAGCTAAATTTTTCCAAAGAATTTTATTTTTGTCTCATCAGTAGATTTCCATTTTGATTCAGTTGTTTATTAATGTTCTCCCTAAGAACCTTAGGAAGTTTCTTTACTTTCACCTTTGATTGGTAGCATAAAATCTTCCCAACCAGCAGCCAGATCTTTCAAAATGACACCTTGTCTAAGTTGCACAAGACTTTTTTGCAGAACCTGATTTATTTTTATCTACTTTATTTTTATGTAACATTTATGTAATGTGTACATACATATTTTAATGTAGTTTCTGAATTTCAGTTTTGTTTATGGTTATGTATACATACTTTTCTAAATACGAAGTCTAAAGACAATGTGTTTAAAATGTTAGTGGATGTATGCACTGAAGTTTATTAAATGACAAATGGTGTGTGAATACTTCGCCTGACTCAATATTGCAAAGGACAATTTTAAAGCAGTGGAACAGGAGAGGGAGTTTGTTTTTGTGAAATGTGGCATTTAATATGTTTTAATGTTAGAAATTCCTTCCACCAAATTATAGTTCCAACAAGCAGCTTGTTGCTACATCAGAATAACGAACTCTGCTCATTCACTGCACAGCCAGCAGTTTGTTCTCTAGGTCCTTACACTAAATTACCAAACTGTCATCACCACTGAGAAAACTTTTCAGTTGGAAGCTGTGACAGAAAACTAAACAACCTGGAATTAGCCTGGAATTAACCCAATACCATTCGCCAAACACACAGTCTCACCAAATCGGACCGAGCCATAAAACCACCGCAATATCAGGTTTAGCTCAGTTTTGTAATGTTTTTGCTAGATCAATATTAATGTTGTTTGGTTCCAGCCAGTCTGTAAAGCATCTTACAGCCCATTTTGTCTGGCGAATGGTGTTGGGTTAATTTCTGGCTGATTCCAGGTTGTTCAGCTGTTCTTCTGTCACAGCTGCCGACTGAAAAGCTGCTCAGTGGTGACGACAGTGTGGGAATTTAGTGTCGTCTCGTCTTCAGAGTTGGACCAAATCAGCTGTCGGTCAAATGTAATCTTAAAAGTGTCCGTTTCTGTTTGTGGCAAAATAAGAAGTAAAAACGTTCAAATGGCTTGAGCGTCTCCTACAGCCGTCAGAGTCGTTGCTTAGCAATGGCATCTCAGCAGAGTGATGTTTGTTGAAAACCTGTGATGTTATGGTAAAATACAGTTAGAATGCCTCTCAACCAATCAGCTCGCGTGACCGGAACTAACTGCTGTATATTATGGCTGTAACAAATAACAAATGATATATTGTTTAATCCTCACAACACACGTTCCCATCTTTTGCCCTGCAGATAGTGGACATGCTGTGGAGTGACCCGATGCTGCAGGATGGCTGCATCCCGAATGAAGTGCGAGGGGGCGGTTGTTACTGGGGGCCAGACGTGACACAGGAAGTGCTTAACCGCCACAACTTGTGTCTACTCATCCGATCACACGAGTGCAAACAAGATGGCTATGAGTTTTGTCACAACCGAAAGGTCAGGCATCCCCCCTAATCCCCCCCATACATACATACATACATACATACATACACGTATACAATGCATCCAAAAGTATCCAGACATCCCTTCTAAATGCTGAATTCAACTACTTTCAGGTGCACCCACTGCACTCGGTTGCACACAAAAATCTTATATAAGCTCAATAGAAAAGCACTGACCAATAGAATGGGAGGCTCATGAGCCTAAGGTCATAATGCCCAATGCCAAGTGTGGACTAGCAGGGTATAAAGTGCTGTGGAGCAGTGAAACTGTTCTCTTGAGTGTCTTCAGTATTAATTAATGTTCTGGCTGTGAATAAATTATGCCATTGAGACAAATCTGCAATCTGTTAAAAAGGATCATATTAGAAATTAACATAATGCTGCACAATGTAATATTGGCAATATTGAGCATCTATTGGCAACAATATAGTCTTATCAACCTTCTACCTACAATCCTTGGCCATTCTGTCAGAATCATCTACTATACAGAGCACTGTGAAAATGTCAGAAACCATGCCCTTTTATTTACCTTCCACTCAAAAGTTCATTCATTTTTCAGTGTCAGGAAAATACATATTTAACAGAAAATTGCACAGAAGCCTCAACTACTAAATATAATATAATATAACATTAGTAATATAACATGGATTGCATTCTTTTTGGGGAAAATAATTTTTTTCAGTTTTTCAACAAAATCAGGGGGAATATTTTTCACACCTCCAAAGTTCAGTCTTAAGTTGGTTGATCAGTTTATGAAGTAATCAAACACACAGAGGTGTAAAATTCAGGTCCAGAAAGTAAAAATCCTTCCCAGGATTTTGTTCCAACGGCCTGGCCTCTTGTTAGATAAAACCACCAGCAGAGCTGTCCAGGCAGTTGGTACAAAATCCTGGGAAGGATTTTTACTTTCTGGACCTGAATTTTACACCTCTGTGTGTTTGATTACTTCATAAACTGATCAACCAACTTAAGACTAAACGCATCCTTTCAGACCCATAGTGCTGAGTTGTCGACTCAGTGTAAAGAAGGGCAGTAGAGGTGTGCACTCCTGTGGATTCCCACAGGACCCACTATATCTTGTACAACCCCAATTCCATTGAAGTTGGGACGTTGTGTAAAACAAATAAAAACAGAATACGATGATTTGCAAATCCTTTTCAACCTATATTCAATTGAATACACTACAAATACAAGATATTTAATGTTCAAATGGATTTTTTGGCAAATATTCACTCATCGTGAATTTGATGCCTGCAACACGTTCCAAAGAAGTTGGGACAGGGGCGTGTTTACCACTGTGTTACATCACCTTTCCTTTTAACAACACTCAATAAGCGTTTGGGAACTGAGGACACTAATTGTTGAAGCTTTGTAGGTGGAATTCTTTCCCATTCTTGCTTGATGTACAACTTCAGTTGCTCAACAGTCCGGGGGTCTCCGTCGTCGTATTTTGCGCTTCATAATGCGCCACACATTTTCGATGGGAGACAGATCTGGACCGCAGGCAGGCCAGTCTAGTATCCGCAGTCTTTTACTATGAAGCCACGCTATTGTAACACATGCAGAATGTGGCTTGGCGCTGTCTTGCTGAAATAAGCAGGGACGTCCCTGAAAAAGACGTTGCTTGGATGGCAGCAGATGTTGCTCCAAAACCTGTATGTACATTTCAGCATTAATGGTGCCTTCACAGATGTGCAAGTTACCCATGCCATGGGCACTAACACCCCCCATACCATCAGAGATGCTGGCTTTTGAGATATGTACTACAAGGTAGAACTATAAGGGAGGGGTTTCTGATAAACTGGCCAGTGAGTTACACAGTGAGTGTAACTCCAGAAACACTGCTGTACCTGATACACTCATACCAGCGCTACACATACTACCATGTCAGTGCCACTGCTTTGCTGAGAATGAACCACCACTCAAATAATATCTGGTCAATGGTGCTCCAGTGGTGGTATTTTCCAATGATTTATGGGGTAGAGGGGGGGGGGAGCTGCTAAACTGTGCAGCATCAGATGGACTACAGTCAGTAATTGTGCACCTACATGGTATTTAATAAATAGGCAACAGCACAGTAGAGTATTTTGATTATTATGTGTACAGGTGTTGACCATCTTCTCTGCATCTAACTACTATGAGGTGGGCAGCAACAGAGGAGCTTACATCAGGCTGGGGCCAGACCTCAATCCACACGTCGTCCAGTACCAAGCCAGTAGATCCACCAGAGAACTCACACTGAGGCAGAGGTGAACATTCACACATATGCTCACACGAAAAGAGATAACATATGACTTTCTTCCAATGAATGTCTATTGGTCCATTAACATCATGAAAGTTTCACACAATATAAACGGCAGCTTTTCAATTTACACTACATGTCCAAAACTTTGTAGACCCAAGAGTTACTTCTGAATTGAAGGGTCTTAGTAGCGAGTTTGTGCTGCCACACCAGCATCTAATCTTCTGGAAAGGCTTTACACTAGATGTTGAACACTGGTGTGAGGATCTGATTGAGCATTAGTGAGGTCAGGTACTGATTTTGGATGGTCAGTTCTGGATCGCTCCAACTCATCCACTGCTTCACAGACCAATGCTGGGGGGGGGGGGGGGGGTCTTTGTATCCCTTTAGCTCACGCTTGTGTCGTGTCTCAAGAAAACCCAATCAATTAAGACATGGAATTAAGTTAATCTCACAATCTTACAATTTACCTGCACGTAAATGAATCTATTTCATGTCAAAAAAAAGACTTCAGACCCTGGGTTTAGTTTGAAAGAGAGAAAAAATGGCCTCAGTCTTTATTCTAACTCAGCACAAGGCATTGCTCGGGCATGAGGTCTCTGGAAACCAAATGTGAATACAATGTTCAAAGTTCTATGTTTTTATACACTTTTCAGAGGTGAGGTCATCCCCTCTCTCTCTGTTGATTTGTCTTAATCTGCTTTGTGCAACATTAAATCCACTTCTCGGACCCAATTAAATTTGACCTATTAAAAAGAACTAGTTGTCTTTTTCATTTCTAATCATTAAAAAGAGGCAAGCTGCATCTTTGGTATCCAGCATCTCCCTGGGTGCTTATCAAACACCTTATGAAACAATTGGCTACTTGTGGCCCAGGATTCAAAGGGTTCACTTGAAGGACCCTCATGAACCCTCACACAGCAGGTACTATTTGGGTGGTTCATTCTCAGCACTGTAGTAACACTGGTGGTGGTGGTGTGTTAGTGTGTGTTGCGCTGGTCTGAGTGGATCAGACACAGCAGTGCTGCTGGAGTTTATAAACACCCCAGTGTCACTGCTGGACTGAGAATAGTCCATCAACCAAAAATATCCAGCCAACAGCGTCCTGTGGGCAGCATCCTGTGAGCGCTGATGAAGGACTAGAGGACGACCAACACAAACTGTGCAGCAGCAGATGAGCTGTCGTCTCTGACTTTACATTTACAAGTCACAACACACACTAACACACCACTACCACATCAGTGTTACTGCAGTGCTGAGAATGATCCATCACCCAAATAGTACCTGCTCTGTGACGGTCCATGGGGTCTTGACCACTGAGGAACAGGGTAAAAGGGGCTAACAAAGTATCAGAGAAACAGATGGACTACAGTCTGTAACTGTAGAACTACAAAGTGCAGCTATACAGTAAGTTTAGCTGATAAAATGGACATTGAGTGTAAAAACAAGGAGGTGGTCATAATGTTATGCCTGATCAGTGTATATACACAGAGATGGCTTATGTAGAAGCCATACCAGGCGTAGAATATGTGCATAACAGTAAATAGGGAAAGTCTATATATGCAATTAGTTAAGTGTGTCTTGTGTTTCTGCAGTGTTGGTCGGACAGAGCGCTCTGCTCTACGAGCCCTGAGAGAACAACTCTTTGCACACAAGTCTGACCTCATCAGCGCCTTTGAGGAGTATGACCCAGAGCACACAGGTAACTACCGGTTTTGATTGGGCATTCTAATAAGTTGAAATAATTTTTTATTATCTCTGTTCCTGGTGCAAGTCAGGGCGACTGTTTAGATTTTGTAATAATTTGATGTTACAATGTCAAGCATGTAACAATAGCAGAACCCTTTAAAAAGGTTCTATATAGAACCCGCTCTCCATCATTCTGAAGAAGCATTTAAACATGAAATGGTTCTATACACAACTTATACTTTAACACAGAGCCAGTGCCTTTCACGAACCATCTTATTTATGTGCCTGCTTTGTATTTCCACTGGCCACTTTATTAGAAACATATATACTCTTAGCAAAAAGGGTTCTATATAGTACCAAAAAAGGGTACTATATAGGTACTTTTCTCTGGCCTTTAACAATAGTGGAACCTGTTATTTGGCACTGTAAAAAACACTTTTCAAAAAGCACAAAAAAAGTGTTCTACTGTAACAAGCTTGACATAGTAACAATAGAAAACCCTTTTTGGTGCTATATAGAGCCCTTTTCCAAAAGGTTCTATATAGAACCACACAGCACATTCTCCATCAAACAACCACAGAAGGGTTCTTTGACTGTTCAAAGTCCTATATAGAAACATTTTCTTTACTAAAGAGCCCTTGAAGAAGCACCTTTTTAAGAGTGTACCTTATAGGACCACTTGGTACTAGGCATTATTAAAAAGACATCTTTGCCAAACTATTGTGGTATCACAGTATCAGCTGACATTTAAGCCGACATTAATAAAAGTAGTTCTTCTGCTAAATAAAGTCTTGAAATCGCTTGTTTTGATTGGCTTGTTCTGCTCCGTTTAAGCTGGTGGTGAAGCGTTTAACACTAACTACTGCCAAACTCACAGCTTACCGCCTGTGTTCATCTCAGGTGTGATCTCGATGGAGCGCTGGGCTGTTGCCACGGAAACAGTGCTGCATCTGGGCCTGCCCTGGAGAGTCCTGCGGTCACAGCTGGTGGGATGTAGCACACAGGAAGGCATGATCAACTATAACGACTGGTTCAGAGAGCTCGCCCTCATGGACCCCAACAAGGAGGTGGGTGTAAACAGTCATTCAGAATGGTTTGGTGCGAAATTATTTATTGTAGAGACTATTTCTTTACAATAGTGGTGACAGGAACCAAGGGTTGCCATGATTACAACACAAATATTTTGGACATTTGATTTACTATCCATAACCACCAGTGAACCTACACGTGTCTTATTTTTTAAATAAAATGCTCATGAGGGTAAAATAGTTGTAAATCTGCAAAAAAATGTTTTCTATAGGGTCTATTTTGCCTCATTGTAAAAAGCACATTTTATGCCAAAACCTTCTCAAAACTATTTTAAAAGAATGCTTCAGGCATCTTACTGGTAAGTTAAGCGATACTTTTTTAATCCCACAAACGGGGAAATTCCACCTCCACATTCAACCCATCTGTGAAGTGAAACACCACATACACACTAGGGGGCAGCGAGCACACTTGCCCAGAGCGGTGTGCAGCCCTATCCACGGCACCCGAGCAATTGGGGGTTAGGTGTCTTGCTCAAGGACACCTCAGTCATGGACTGTCGGCAATGGGGATCGAACCGGCAACCTTCTGGTCACAGAGCCAGTTCCCTAACCTCCAGCCCACAACTGCCCAATTTAGTTAAATAACTTTCTCTAAGACATTAAACTTTTTTCCCGGTCACCACCACTGTGAACAATTCTGACTCTAAGTTTCTCTGTAATGGAGCATTTCACACCAAACCACTCTGAATTAACTGTGTGTATATCTTACTCATTCAATTATGTAATTATTATGACGTACAAGATTATGTAAAAAAAACACTAAACAGTTCTTTGAGTGATTCTATATGATTTTTAATGTATAACAAACTTGAGTTAAATTCTTTCTGTCTTCACTCTCACCAGCTGGCTCATACGGGGCTGCTGGAAACCATGTACCGGCACCACTCCAATCTGGAGACCATCTTCAGAATTATAGACACGGATCACTCCGGTAAGGAGATCAGCTCTGACTCACTTCACCTTCCCATTAATCTGTCTGACCCTGAGTACCATAATTGTGGAAAAGGCTTGTGTATACTATTCTTAACACTGAGATAAGTCAGTGTAATACCCACATAACCAAAATAAGCTGAATAGAAACTGAATAAACTGAGTAGTATGTACCACCCCAGGTGAAAACAACACATGGGGAACTTCTCTGCAATTAAAGTCATATTGCAATATTTAAGGTTTTTACGAGAAACATTTCTATAAATGAAGGCATTCATGGTTTTTCCCAGTTTACCCAAACAACTGGTTTGGTTATAGACTCGTTTTCATATTGAATATTACTGTAATATGCTTGTGACGGCCAGAGTTGTTATAAAGAAGTTTAAACAATATATTATGCAGCCCTAAGCTTCACATCATATATATAAAAAAAAAACTTCTTAAAGGGACACTCTCTGGCCAACACACACATACATGTAAATGTACATACACTATATTTCCAAAAGTATTCACTCACCCATCCAAATCATTGAATTCAGGTGTTCCAGTCACTTCCATGGCCACAGGTGTATAAAGCCAAGCCCCTAGGCCTGCAGACTGCTTCTACAGACATTAGTGAAAGAATGGGTCGCTCTCAGGAGCTCAGTGAATTCCAGCGTGGTACCATGATAGGATGCCACCTGTGTTCTCTGGAGTGACGAATCACACGTCTCCGTCTGGCAATCTGATGGATGAGTCTGGGTTTGGTGGTTGCCAGGAGAACGGTACTTGTCTGACTGCATTGTGCCAAGCGTAAAGTTTGGTGGAGGGGGGATTATGGTGTGGGGTTGTTTAGCAGGAGTTGGGCTCAGTCCCTTAGTTCCAGTGAAAGGAACTCAATGCTTCAGCACCAAGAGATTCAGGACAATTTCATTCTCCCAACTTTGTGGTAACAGTTTGGGGACGGCCCCTTCCTGTTCCAACATGACTGCGCACCAGTGCACAAAGCAGGTCCATAAAGACATGAATGAGCCAGTTTGGTGTGGAAGAACTTGACTGGCCTGCACAGAGTCCTGACCTCAACCTGATAGAACACCTTTGGGATGAATTAGAGTGGAGATTGTGAGCCATGCACTTCCGGAAGAACAGTCAAAAATTCCCATAAACACAATCCTAAACCTTGTGGAAAGCCTTCCGAGAAGAGTTAAAGCTGTTATAGCTGCAAAGGGTGGGCCGACATCATATTAAATCCTATGGATTAAGAATGTGATGTCACTCAAGTTCATATGCGTGTGAAGGCAGTAGCTACAGTATCTATCTAGATATGTTACCTCAGTTTGGCTCATTTTCTTTTGCTGAAAAGGTAAATAAATGTCTCTGGTTTCCATTTAGGGCAAAAATAAGGAATTACTGTTTTCTTTATGACATGTTCAACAATGAGGTAAGAGCTACATGAATGTTAGCTTGACAGTATTTATTAGCCTATGGCTTAGCAGCTGGGCTAGCAGTTAGGATAGGTTGACACCATGGGGATTCCCAATGGTTGTGGAATGTATTTGCGTACTGCATTCTGAGTTTCCTAGCGAGAGAACGTTAAGGAAAACATGAAAATATGAAATTGTGAATTCTGTCAAACCAATGAGGCCGAGGGATATAACACAGCATGAAAACTTACATATTGAACTAGGCTGGAATGCTCCTTTAATGTAAAGAAAGGGGGGTTGGTGGGAACTTTAAAGTTTGATTTATCAAAATGTGCATTGACAATTTGGTCCAGTTGTATTTCGTGTGATAAAAGGATGTAGCTAAATTGCAGCGATTACACTTCTGGGCAAATTCAAAAGTCTTAACGATTCATTCCTCCTTCTAGGTCTCATCTCATTTGAGGAGTTCCGACAGACGTGGAAGCTGCTGAGCTCTCACCTGAAAATGGAAATCAGCGATAAGGCCATCTCTGACCTGGCCCTCAGCATTGACTTCAACAAGGACGGCAGCATCGACATCAATGAGTTTATGGAGGCCTTCAGGCTAGTGGACTGTTCGCATGCCCAGATACTGGACAGCATTAACGAAGGGTTGACCCCTGACCTGCAACAGCCAACAAGCCCCTCATAGAGCTGGGGTTCTCCAGCTGGAGCCATGGAGGACTGCAGTGCTGCACTGGTTTACAGCGAAGTCATGTTTGGTGTCTGAAGTTCACTTCTTTAGCATTAGCAATGGAGCTACAAGACTAATGCAGCTAACAAGTACTGAAAGCTTATATCACACTAGTTAGCATCATGCAAACTGCATGCCTTGAAACACGGCAAGTTGGGCCCACATTCTTCTCTGGGATCCATTTATGAGGCTAGTGTGGGTTTCTATACCAAAAAGAGTCATAATTAATCTATACATGACTGTTTCTCAACGTCTCGTAATTCCTTACAATAACAAAAGGCTCTACCTTTAAGACTGTGTATATATATATATATATATATATATATATATATATATATATATATATATATATATATATATATATATATATATATATATAGATAGATAGATAGATAGATAGATATATGCAAGTTATTTCTTTTCTGATTGGCTGCCCTGTATTCTGCCTCCTTCAATAGGCGTTCCAGGCTGAAACAGTCCTTAAACTTAACTGTGAATGGGCGTGGCTAAACTGCTGTTGTTGAATTGGTGGATACATGTAAATGTGTTGGGTTTTGTGACATCACAAAAACAATTCATTCAAAACAGGCTGGTTTTGCAGCTTCATTTTTATATGTGTTTGGACTGAAGAGTAACATTTTGAAATTTGAATATGTTAACTACAAAATCAATAGGGTTTTCCATGATATGGGCCCTTTAAGTAATCTTATTAGACTTTCTTCTATGGTTTCTAAAACTGTATGACAGTTAATGATAAATATGGACAACTACTACTGTTTTCAGCTGTGCAGCACACTTTTGTCTGACTTTGTAGGCTTGGCTGATATATTTGAGATGATGTGAATATTGCGTTAATTTACATCTACTTTAAGGTGGCACAGTCAAATCAGCATTTTCTAATTATTAACAAGCTATAAGGACAGTGCTCAGCTGATCAGATTAATGAAACCACTAAACTGTGCAGTACTGCAGGCCATCAGGTTCCAGGACTGGAGAACCCCACCACAGACCCATAACATAGCATCAGGTCATGCTGGAGGAGACTCACTTGAAAGTTGTAAAAAGGATCAATAATTTCACTTCATCACTTAGGACTAATGGAAAAGTGGAAGGTGATGAGAAGGTTTCTGTGTGAGATTTGCATATTGTTGCTTTGATCACCGGCATTACATTAATATAGAAACACTTCAGCAAAGAAGTACCAACATGAAAGAAAGTTAAAGGGGAACAAAATGTCCATGGAATTAAATGGTTAACATGCAAACAATGCCAATCAGAGCGGTTTGGTGTGAAATGCTCCGTTCTGGAGAAACTTATTTTTCAGAGTGGTGATGGGAACCAGACATCCAATTGTTATGAATACACTGCCTTATGTGAGACACCGTTTTATAATATTATATAAAAGACAGTGCTTCAAAGGTCCTTTAGTAAAGAAAATGGTTCTATATAGAAGCATGAACATTCAAAGAACCCTTTGCATGATTAAAGGGTTCTTTGCCTCATTAAAGGGTTCTTTAGACCGAATGGAAAATGCACTGTAGATGATTCTATGTAGCACCTTTTTGAAAATGGTTCCATATAGCACCCAAAAGGGTTCTTCTATTGTAACTGTCAAGCTCGGAATAAAAGCCAATGTAAATGGAACCCTTTTCAAAAAGGTTCTATATAGAACCGTCTATAGCACATTCATGCACATCCTTCAGTCCGAAGAACCCTTCCATGATGCAAAGAAGCTTTTAAATCATGCAAAGGGTTTGGTGAGTGTTCATGGTTCTAGAACCATTTCCTTTACTAAAGAACCTTTGAAGCACTTTGAGAAGATTTTGGCTTAAAATTTATTTTTAAAACCCATTCATGGTTGAGGGATACATGCAGGGTGTTGTGAGGCAAAATGCTTCCCAAAGAAGAAAAACGTTCAGATTTCCCTCTATTTTACCATCATCAACACAACATCCAAAACTCAGAAGCCCTGTGTAGGTTCACTGGTGGTTTTAGATAGACATTTTATTTACTGTATTTGTGTTGTAGTCACGGCGACCCCTGGTTCCGATCACCACCACTGTAAAGACATCTGAACCATTTCAGACCGAACCACTAAATCACTCCGTTTACATTTCAATGCTGAAATTCTGAAGACTTATGCAGAATCCCCCTTTCACACAGACCAGTCCTACATAATACTAATGCTATGGAAAAAGTGACTCTGCTTTTATAATCCTGCAACACTTAATAAAGATGGATAAATGGACAATCAGAGTATGTTTACGAGTCCTTCTATTAACTCCATCTATGCAATATTATCCCATTTCTGCTGTGGTCAATTGCAAACACATCTGATGGCTTTCAGAAGGGTTGCAAGTCATCACTGTCCTTGTTTCAAGTGATTCAAACATAGCATGAAACAATGTTAGAGGCAAAGCGACAAGCAAGTCGATAATGGACAAATACAAACGGGTATAAGACTGATGAGGCACACGATGAGCATTACAGACTATGTTTAAAAGGTTTGCAGACACCTATTAACCCTTTCACTGGACTGTGGAGCAGTGAAACTGTGTTCTCTGGAGTGATTGAGCTCCATTCAGTACCTTTGGGATGAGTGAACCTCACTAATGCTCAATCAAATCCTCACAGCAATGTCCAACATCTAGTGTAAAGACTTCCCAGATGTGTAGAGGCTGTTACTGCAGCAAAGAGGGACAAACCCACTATTAATACACCTCATTTCAGAAGAAATGCTTGAGGAGCAGGTGTCCACAAACTTTGACAGAACATGTAGAAATGGTTTGAATGTATCTGGTGTGTCTCATGATAATAAATAAACAGCAAAGCAATTGCCATTGTTTTGTTCAGCAGATCGCATTATAAATAAGTTAAAACTGCATTATTACATGCTAAAAATATAAACAAAGTTCATACAGTTTATTAAAGAAAAAGATCTAAAGCTGTTACCCAGAAAACTTTATTTATACCAGTTTGTGTATGCAGCACACACTATTTTACAAAAAAAGCTAAAATTCATAATAAAAGCCCTATTTACATGAAGATTACGATTAAAATGACTCTCCAGTGACCACATATGCACCCTTCAAAATTAACATCCATATTGAGAGTGCTTATGATTTTTGTCAGGATTACAGCCACATGTAAATGTTTGAACATCCCCATAGTCGAGTGAAAATATGTTCACATCCTCTACAAACATGACATTTTCCTGTGAATTTTAGTGCACAATTTCCTTTGTATTTGCAGAGTTTAACATGCTGGTAAACAATGACAAAATACAGAAGCAAATAAACAGGAACTGTGCATTAAAATGTGTTCTCTGTAGGTGTGTTAACATTTTTTACTTAGAAAATCAACAAAACAAAAAAAAAATTGAACAAGTGTGCCCAAACAATGTCTTTGTTTTGCCATGTTATCACTGCATTCAGTGCTTCAAGAACCATGCCTGAATGAGGCAGAATCATGCCTGTAATCTCTTCTACATCAAAGCCGGACAGTCTGCTTAATTAGCAATAACACAGATTCTTTAAGACGGAAGACTTTTATTTGCAGAAGTGAACAGAGAGTGTTCTAGGATACTGACGGCTGTTGAAAGTGCTGTGCATGTTCCTTGTGAAGCACTCAAACTGACATGGAGCTGTGTTTATCTGTATAAAAAGTGTATGAATGAGTGTGCATGTCTGTACATGTATGAATGTGAGAGAAGGTCTGAGTGGACTGTGTGTAATGATCTTATCGGGGAAGATGGACGAGCCGTGTCAGCTGAGTTTTCCGGCCCTCACGTGCACGCTGTCATGCAGGCCCTGCTCTATAATCTTGATGTCCTCCATGTCGTCTTTAATCACGCTGATCAGGTGGCTCAGACCCTCCTGCTGCTGCTTCAGGTGCTACAAAAAATAGATTTTAAAAGTAAAAAAAAAAAAAAAAAAAAAAAACAGCACGTACACAATTTCAAGATGTCTTTGGATGTTTGGTTCCCATCACCATCACCACTGTGAACAAGGTTCTTTAAAATGGGGCATTTGATATCAAACCACTCTGCACAACTGTTTACAGCTTAAAGGGGGAATTCCCTTTAACATTACAATGTCAATTTACAAACGCAAACCTCTACTGCTGAGAGAAGAGCAGTAGAGACTATTGTTAAACCTCTTTAACTGTATCCAATGGTAGGTTTTTAAATCTGCCTGTTTGTTTGAACTAGACACCTGGCATCTTTTTTTTTTTTATGTTGCTGTCCCATAGATACACATTATGTCGCAGTGCATGCTGGATATTGTAGTGCAGCCCATGCTGAACTGGGCTGAAATTTACCATCCCTGTAAAACCTGGGGTTAAAATATTGTATAAAAAGTGTATGAAAGGGCCCATATCCTACATTTTTTCTTGCATTTTATGCCCGTCAAGGTCCACTTTTACTTTTTTTGTGGGTTTCATGTACAGATTCATTTCCACATGACCAATTTTTTTATCCCTTATAATTTAACAGGCTGTTTTTGTTACTCTGCAATTATGATATGTAAACCATCTTTTTTCTGATTGGCTGTTCTGTATTATACCCCATTCAAAAGCAGTCTTTGCTGAAACACTTCTGATAAATGCTTTAGGTCTATCCCATCCCGGACAAACAGACTTAAAAACAGTTTTTACCCCAGAGCCGTACAGGAACCGAACACTTCCAAACACACACTGACATCTATAGAACACTGTGCTCAGTAGAAGTGACTGAACACCACTACAACTCTTTACTGGCACTGACCTCATAGGACAATGTACACTGTTCCAGTGTTCCACTCCACCTCTGTTCTATGTTTATTCACTGTTCTCGAGTGTGTGATCTATAATCTGTATTCTTTCTGTGCAATAATTCTTAAGATGTGCAGTATCATGACCCTATAAGCTATCCAGGAATGTGCAATAACTAACTGCAACCCAACTTGTCTATTGTCTGTTCAGAATATAGTTTTATAGTCCTTTCTCTAGGTTTAAGATTTTTGATACTTTTTTTCCCTTAACCTGCACTTTATATATTTTATGTTTAATTGTTTTGTATGTGGAAAGTGCCGTTGGATTGCTGCTCAATTTCGTTGTACACTGTGCAACGACAATAAAGGGATCTTATCTTATAACTGCAGCGTGAATGGGTGCTAAATTGCTGTAAGTGGAATGGGCAGATATATGCAAATGTGTTTCCTCCCAAAATAATTACATTTTAAGCACACTGATCATAAGAACGCAATTTTAGACTCTCATACAAGCAAGCACACAAACCCAAACAGCGTTTACCTGTTTTATCTCTCTTAGCAGGTCTGTGTCTACAATGTATTTCTCCTCTGCCCGCACTGCGCCGTAGTGATTCTGCATTCGGATCTGAGACATCAGTTCATTCAGCCGACCCTGTGATGATACAACCACGCGTACTGGAAATTAATACAGTTTCAAAAGCAGAAGTAATAACTCGAGGTCTAAAGTTCTACAATCTAAAGTTCTACTTAGAACTTCCCCCGTATAGAACATCCCATCTTCTCCACTTTAAATGAATAACCTACACCGCTACACCACTGTTGTTTATGCTGAATTCAGACTGAATGTTGAGATGAGATTCAATCCAGATCACTACCACTGGGTTCTTATTCGGTTTGAATTGTAGACACTGAATCTTCTGAGGTGTTCTTAAAAGGAGAAAATACTTATTTGTCAGCACTTACTTTAAACTGCGTGGGAGCATTGAGTTCAGACTGAATCATGTCAAGCTGCACTCTGAGATGCTCTTCATCCACCTGGATAGCATAACCACTCTTCCTCTGAATCTCCTGCCTTATCAGCACCTACAAAACACACAGTTACCTTTACTGTTTGCAGTTGCGTCACTTCTGACACAAAAGAGCAAAAGCTATAGAACCCACAGAATCTACACACTCCTACTTCTCATACAGACTCACGCTACATACTGCACACTGAATTCAGTAATTTAGCTACAGTAAAACTATAAAATCAAATATGTATAATCAGTAACTTGATGACTTCATTACTTATTTATGCATTTAGGTTAATTGCTCCAGTCCAGCTTAATTTTCTCCCTCTTATGTCACCTGACAAAACTAACCGACCTTTGTACTAAAGCAGGGATGACGAACTCAACCACTAAACGGGCCTCATTAAATATTTTTTTTTTTTTATTTCTTGACCTGAACTGGCGACTGTTTATTCAAAACTGCAACAGCTACAAAAAAAGGTACTGGATATTATTAAGAAATAATTCAAAATAAAAGCAAGTTGTTTTATATAAAACAACAGACTTTATATAAAACAATAGGCTACATTGCTACGGACAGCTGTTAAACCTCTTTAACTGTCCCCAATGTATAGTAGGTTTTTAAACCTGCCTGTTTGTCTGAACTAGACATCTGGCATCTTTTCTTTTTATGTTGCTGTCCCATAGACACACATTATGGTGCAGTGCATGCTGGGGATTGTAGTTCACCATGAGCTGCACTGAGCTGCAATTTAACATCCCTGTAAAACCTGGGGTTAAATACTGTATAAAGTGTATTAAAGTGCCCATATCCTACATGTTTCACGTTGTATGCCCGTCGAGGTCCACGTTTACTTTTTGTGTGGCTTTCATGTACAGACATCATTCATTTTCACATGACCTTTTTTTTTTAATCCCTTATAATTAAAAAGGCTGTTTTTGTTACTCTGCCTTTAAGACTGATATGTAAACAATCTTTTTTCTGATTGGCTGTTCTGTATTATATCTCACTGAAAAGCAGTCTTTGCTGAAACACTTCTGACAACTGCAGTGTGAATGGGTGGTACTAAACTGCTTAAAGTGGAATGGGCAGATATATGCAAATGTTTTTTGTGACATCACAGAAATAATATTTTGGTTTATTTTCCATCGATGAAAACTGTAGACTGAGGAGTGAATATTGTGTGTCGAAACTTAAGCAATGTTTATATACAACATCATAGTCCCATTTCAAACAGAACGAGGACATTTTTACTTTCCGTTATATGGGTCCCGCACATGGAAACCCAGGCAAACATTACCTGTAGAACTCTGTGTGACAGATCCATCAGCTTCCTCTTATACTGAGCAATCTTAGCCACGGTGGTCGCCTGGTTCTTCTGAAGCTCACTGATGTCGTTGGAGATTATCTAGGCCACAAAAAGACAATAAAGTGTAAAATTTTCCAAACACAAGTAATTTCAATAGACAATACAACATTATCACAATATGAAGTCCGATAGTGAAAACTAAGATGACAAAACTAAGTTTACACCTGTAAGACTTGATTCATGTTTACCAGGCCAAAATTGTGGAAAACAGATATTTTCCTTCTGTTCTGTAGCTGCAAAGCTTCCCCTCTATCTCAGCAATATAAGGCCATATATGTTCTGTGAACTGTTTTATAACTAAACAAAAAACCAAAAACATTTCAGGTCACACTGGCCACCCCTTAGCACCCTTCTGTCTGCAGTCAAGTTTCATAGAAATGCTTTTTTCTGGAAGCATTTGGGCTTATTAGGCACTCACATCAAGTCTGGTTTGGTGCTGTTTCGTCATCTGTTCTTGAATCTTTAACCTGCGGAGCAACTCCTTAAACCCGACCATGGGCACTGGGATCAGCCTAGAGAAAAAGAAATTATTATTATTAAAACCATCAGTTATAGCAGTAGTAATACATAAGCATTATGTGTGTTGTGGAGTAAGCGACTCAATCTTAGGCCCCGTCCACACATACCTGTGATATTTCTGAAACTTGTTTTGCAGATGTATCAGAATGCACTGCACTCAGTTCTAAACATCTGTGACGTGATCATTATAAACCAAGTCTGATTTGGAAATGAAATGGAGGGAAAAGCAAAAACACACACACAAATTTTTTTTTTTTTTAATAAAATAAATGAATAAAAAAAACCCTCATCTCTGCCTGTTTAGGACTGTGTGGACAGTGGCATGGCCAAGACAATATAAACCACACTGCATCAATTAGGAGGCTTTCTTCGGCTTTTATTTTTTTTCAGGCAGAAATCAGACTACTGGTGAAATACTGAACTGCTGAGGCCTATTTTGTTACAAAATGTCTGCTTTAGCTTTGCACCCTGTATTTTGTGCAGTGCACATGTTCAAGTGTTTTCCTTGAGGTGTATGACATCACATATCATGAGGCCTTACTGCCCTTTCCTGAGCAGGTTTGCTCATGTGAGTGTTTGAGTTGTTTTTGCGTTCTCATGTGGACAGAGAAACTTTCAAAAACGCTGTTGGTATCAACAGATATGGATATATTTAGTATTTAAGAATTATACTTGCTTGAAACTTAAAGACTGAGCATTGTGCACTAGACTGCCAGTTGTTTGTGGCTGTGATGTCAGAGCAGAAGGACATTTGGTTGCTTATGAGTCCAACTCATATAAAGCAATTCACAAGCTCTGGGATATTTTTGTGTAAAATATTCCCACATAAGACAATGTTACTGATCATTATACTGTAATAAAAACTGGCAGCCCTTGTGATTCTTAAGAAGTTTAATCTTTCAGACAGTGGATGATAAAGAAAGGTTGTTAATACTTTATTTGAATGCTACCCACATACGACCTCACAGAACAATGATCCAAAAACTATATATACACAAAAAGCAATAAATAGCTTATGTCAGCATACACAAAATGACATTATGTAAAAGATGACATGATGTTTCATAAAGTAAGTGGCACTGTTTTGACATAAAGACATGTGAACCTAACTGACGGCTATTTGTTCCATTTAGAACACTTGTCAGAACAATGAAGCATTGCTCCCAAATGATGGAACTTTTAAGAGACACCCAGTTAAGAATACCTTATTTTGACTTCGGCATCAAGTTGGGTCGCTTTGCTAGTTTTGTTCATGAAAAAAGAAAGAAATTGAGCTTCCTTTCTCCATCCGATCTACTTCTTGTATTAAAATATGCACAGAAAATCACAATAACTGTTTCTTTGTGCTTCACATTTGATCTAGCAGTCAGATTTTGAGGCCTTGTGAAAGTGGTCGATCCATTTTAAATAAAGATGCATGGCAAGTGTGTTTGTTGGATGGGTAATGTCACATAGGCCATGTTAAAAAGATGTTAAAAAACAAAACAACAA
Organism: Pygocentrus nattereri; assembly: GCF_015220715.1. NCBI lineage: Eukaryota > Metazoa > Chordata > Actinopteri > Characiformes > Serrasalmidae > Pygocentrus > Pygocentrus nattereri. The sequence goes on from NC_051226.1 coordinate 6,821,821, forward strand.
AAAAAAACCCACACCACTCACCTCTCAGGTTCAGGGTTGTCCACTTTAGCCTGCTCCCAAATGATGGGATCCACTCCTGTAAGAAAAAAAAAAAAAAGACATGACAAAGTTAATGGAGAAAATATGTAACAATAGGGAACAACAGGAGCCTCTACAATCAACCATTTCACACCAAACCACTCTGAACAACTGTATACATCTTAATCAGCAAATTATGCAGCAATTTTAAAAAAACCTGTGAAATTTGATTAATGATTGCTTGTTTTTGCAAAGACAGGTGTTAAAGCCTGCCAATACAGTGGAAGTGCAGGACAGAGCCAACCACCTGCAGGAGGGTTCTGCAGAAGCTGTTTGAGCTGAGCAGGGGACAAAGAGGTGCGGGTGACACTCATGGTCACACCCAGCTGCTGCAGCTGGCCCTTAACGTTGGTCTGCTCCACGTAGTTGAACAGAGTGGTGGCTGGAACTCGCTTCGATGTGCCATTTGGTGAACGCTCCACCACATAAATTATAACCTCTGTCCTGTGTAAACAGAAAACACAAATAGTAAGTATGGCTTGTTAGACATATACAAGGTATATATAAACAGGTATTTTTTTTCCCCCAAACTCCTGATGATGAGGGTCGCGGGGGGTGCTGGAGCCCATCCCAGCAGTCATTGGGCAAAAGGCAGGATAAACCCTGGACAGGTCGCCAGTCCATCGCAGGGCAGACAGACAGACACAGTCAATCACACACTCACACCCAGGGGCAATTTACCATGTCCAATTGGCCTGACTACATGTCTTTGGACTGTGGGAGGAAACCGGAGAACCCGGAGGAAACCCACGCAGACACGGGGAGAACATGCAAACTCCTGATGCTAAGAATGCAATCTCTTAAAACTCTGAATACTAAGATTGGAGATGTTAAATATTTTTAAAGATTTTTTTCCTTCAATAATAAGCATATGATGTCATAGCACATGGTCTAACTCATCTACAAGCAGTTCACAAGCTCAGGGTTACTTACATGTAAAATTTTCCAACTTAAGACAATGATAATAAGGGTAAAAAAACTTGTTTTCTTACAAAATCTTGAGATTTGAAAATTGTTTTAATATCACAATTTAAAAAGAGCGCAATCTTCCAAGCAGGATGATAATGACTAGTATCACTAGTATCACTTTATTTAAAGTTTACCTACATAATAACCTCAATAAAAACTGTGAACTGAATAACATATTTAAAAAGTAATGACCTGCTTATGTCAGTATACACAAAGCAGGGTTTTACAAAGTAAATGAATGTAAGAATGTAGAAAGAGAGCGAGAGAGATAAAGAATGCAAGAGAAAGTAAGAGAGTAAAATCAGCAAAAGAAAAACAAAGGCTGTTTGTCACAGCATACTGTGTACTGTATGCTGCATACTGCACCATCACATACTGTACACTGCACTCTACTCTTAATCAGTAGTACAGCAGTACAGTACTACAGGGAAAGGGCACAAATGGACTGCCAAAATAACCTTATGTTGACATTAGAATGCATGAACCTGATGGATGTTTGTTTCATTTATATCACTTATGGAGCATCATTTACAAATAATGGAACTTACTAGGCAGAGGTCCAGTTATTTTGATGTCCTCAACCTAAAGTGATCATTTTTACATTTTTACAAGTAAATTTCAGAGGTGGATCAAGTATAAAACCCCATGCATGACTTAAAGTTGAAATAACCTTGGAAATAATTTTAGTATTTACATCGGCAGTACTCGGTTGAATTCCCGTGAACTGGAATCTATAGCTTTTTTTTTTCCCAACCCCCCACCCCCCGGGCCATCAGAGGCGGCGAGAGCAGTAGCGCATAGGCAAGGCTACGGGTCACATCTCGCTGGCTGTTCGCAGTAAACGGGTTGTATAAGATAAACATGTAAGAGAATGGTGTACAATTGAGAATGTGCTGACTAATGCTTACTGCCATGAAAGGAAAATAAGGGCGGGGGAACGACAGAGGGCTATAAAAATAACGACACACAGAGCGGAGATTGGGGGGAGAGAGCGAATCCATTTTTTGGTCATGTTCGCTTTCTCAATAAACTTGTTACTCACTTTGATACAGACTCAGAGGTTCAAATTCATTTTTCTGTCACAATTTTCCACCACAGTCTCCATCTATGGCTGCGCTTATGTACAAAAGTACTTTCTTTTAATAAACTTAAATGTTAAAAGTACAAGTAAAAAAAGTCAGCTGTTTCTGCCTGCAGCCACTCAGGTCTACCTAACAAACTGTACTTTTGTACGTAGTAACAACAGTGTATATATACATATGCAAGTATGAATAATATATTGCATAATATACTGTACATTGTATACTATACATAAAACCGACATATGTACATAAAACCAGCAGCTTTCTGCCTTATAAGCTCCATTACTTGAAAATGCCGCTTCATAATAGTGTTAAAAAATGGAACTAATCTCTGTTGCTTTAGTTTAAGGGCCCTTATAACAACATACTGTCATTTACTTGACAAAACAACTTATGCCATTTTGAGAATACTGACACAAGCTGTTCTTAAATGCTAACAAATGCATGTGAGTCTGTATGTTATCACTATACGGTTTTTCACTTTTAAATCAGCTAATTTTTTAACTGGTTTAGCACTGCCAAAAGAAAAGTAGCATTCTAATAAAGATAACAGTGAAGTGAGCTGGGTACTGACTGGTCGTCAGGTAGAGCTTTGACCCCCTCCACGTTGACCGTGAGTGTGGGGTTTCCTCCCAGGACTTTGTGAAGCGACTCCACCAGGTGCTGCTGCTGACTGCGCACGTCTGCCTCCTTCTTATTCAGAGCAAGAGCCACCAGACCGTCCTCATCCTTACTGCTCGGGATGCAGCTGTAGCCCACCGCCTGAGAGTGAGAGAGCGAGAAAGGGAGGCAGAAAGTTAAGAGGAATAAAGAAAGTAAGAGCAAGTAAAAGAGTAAAATCAACAAAAGAAAAAAATAAAGGCTGTTTGTCACAGCATACTGTGTACTGTATGCTGCACCATTATATACACTGTACACTGCATTCTACTCTTAATCAGTAGCATAGAGTACAGTATCCAGTATTCAACACCAATTTGATGACGTACTACACAGAAGGGGTGCAACTACACTGCCAACACCAGGTACTGAGCCAATCGGGCCCATCTCAAGACCTGTCGAATTTTTCCTAGCCACTTTTCAGCAGTGTGGACATATTTTGGTCAAAGGATGTGTCTGGAGGACATGTAGAGTGGAGGGTGTTGTTTTCTACAAACAGCCTCCATCTCAGAAGCCACAAATATTAAAAAAGTCCAGTTGTCGATTGGTCTGTGTGTCATCTCCAGACATGTTTTCCTATGTTTGCTAAATGGTAATTTCATTACCATTACAGGACGCTCCCCACAGGACGCTCCTGGCTGGATATTTTTGGTTGATGGACCATGCTCAGTCAATATAAAAATTCAAGCAGCACTGCTGTGTCTGATCCACTCAGACCAGCACAACACACACTAACACACCACCACCACGTCAGTGTTAATGCAGTGCTGAGAATGCCCCACCACCCAAATAGTACCTGCTCTGTGAGGGTCCATGGGGGTCCTGACCACTGAAGAACAGGGTAAAAGGGGACTGACAAAGTATGTAGAGAAACGGATGGCTCAGACCTTTGATAACATCCAGCTACCAATGGAATGGCACTGGCCTTTTCAGTATATTGCGTTAGTTATGCAATGATGACTAACCTTGAAGCGACAGAAAGGGTTCTCCTGGGTGAAGTCCACAGGTGGGATGCTGTTGTTGAAGTAGCCCTTCCCAGTGCCCCAGAAGGCCTGCAACTGATTCCATTTCGCCAGGATGGCATCACGCTCATCGTTGAGAAGAGTGGGGGCTGAGAGGGCACTGGCTGTGTTGATCAGCTGGTTAGATTGTGCTGGGGCTTGGGCCTGCTGGCCAAACAAACCTCCTGCAAGTAAACAAAGTGAGTTATTTGTATTAATCACTGTAGTATATAACAGACTATAGCTAAGACACACTAGTCCAACACACACCTATGTGGTGTGCTATAACTGTGTGTAATATTGATTGAAAATCTCTAGACTGACTAAATTATTCACTTATTTCATCTATGACCATTTTCACTCACTGTTAGCAGGGGTGTCACTCTGTTACTGAAGAGTCACAGCTACACAGTGATTTTTTCCCCTAATGCTGCGTTCATGACAACTGGGAACCCTGTGCTTCCTATCCTGGAGTATTTATGCAACCACAGCTGATTAAGGTTGGAAAATTGAACACAGACACACACACACACACACACACACACACAGAGCTGCAGTATGTTTGATTGCTGTGTGCAATTAAAAACCTCTTAAAGCTCCTAAAGCCATTGAAGTTAAAAGAGCTGTTTACTTGGTGCTTCATTTTCTTTAGAAGCAGCACTAAATAGCTTTGAAAATTACAAGAAACTGTTCAGTAGGAACAAACATCTAGAATGCCTTCCGATTTTCTGGGTATCCTCTATGTTTTACAATATCATAAATAAACAAACATACACACATAAAATAAAAAAAAAACAAACATATTTAAATAAATATCAAAAAGAAACTAAACAGCAGCATTTTGCAAAAAATGGTATTTTCTGCTTATAAGGTCCCCCTACAGTCACAGAGTTTACTTCACTTTTATACCACTGCTGTAAACACAAATCATGCCCCTCTCTTTGACAGCTGTACATGGGCATATGTTGATGAGCTGAAGGAGAAAGAATCAGACTCTCCATAGCGTGTCATGCAGACATACGGATGCTATGGATTTCACTGGTGATTTCTATGCATAAACAAAGTCACGAGTGTAAGCTGTAGCATCCACATGTCTGCATGATGTGCATGCTTGCACAGGGGAGGCGGAATTTGGCACAACGCCTTCAAAGACATCAGAATAATAAGAGGTAAAAAGAACGAGGTAGAACAATATTACAGGATTTTATTACATTACATTTATTGCAGAGGTTTGTTTGTCGTGAGACTGACAAAAACTGATGAACTGCCTTCTCTGCATGCTAGCCTGGAGTGGGACTTTCATCGTTGTCTCATTAGCCGAGAGGCTGTCCTGCATTCTTTACTTTCTGTTAACTCTACAAGTAAAAGGCAGTCCAAGATGTACTCTTGTCCAGTCTCTTGCTTGGTCTCTCCCTCTTTTTCTCTTCTTTTGACAACGTCTAGATTCTTCTCATAGCTAGCTGTCTTCTCCACAACCTGGGTGACAAGCCTTCAGCATCACTTCAACAGCCTACTGCATGCTATCCAACAGGGACAACACAGCATTCATTGTGCACTGAATACTAACTAGTTACTCCTAGCTTACATTCACTGTTAACCTTCCTGTACTCAACTGAAATGGAAAAATAAGCAGTTTTGCCTTCTAAACAGCTGACTATACAGCTGTTATAGACTCTTACCCTGTTGAGGCTGTGTAGGCTGAAGGTTAAAGCTTCCGAAGCCCAGGCCTCCACCTCCCAAACCTCCAAACCCTGTTCCAGTACCAGTGCCTGTTCCAAGGCCAGATGAAAATCCAAAGCTCTTATTTTGAGTGTTTCCAAACAGACCACCACCTGTCAACAAAGCATGAATCATAATTTAAGGCAATCACCACTGCATACATGCTACATACCGAACACTACAGTCAGATAAAATGCAAATCAACTGTGTCTGTTGCATATATTTTATGGTACATTATGAAACCACAGTGCCATCTAGAGGTGACAAATTGTGACACAGGCCTTTCAGACCCAGCCCTTGTCTACATGCAATGCTTTGGATTGGCTACAATGCCAGAAAAAAAATTGTGTGTAACAAATTTCACAAAACTACATGTACTGTGGTTTTGCACCACAGCATATGTTTTTGATAGAGAAATATAAAAGAAATGCTCACATTCGTTGTTGTTTTTTTTTGGACAGGCAAAGCCATTTCAGTGAGTCAGGATACTCAATGTGACAAATATTTTTATAGCACCAAATCGACTCATATTCGTTACACAGTGTATATCCTATGGAAAACTCTGTATCGAAAAAAAGAATATTAATATAATATTATAAAAAATTATAATTATAATAATATTATAAAATAATAATATTAATCTGCATATTGTGGCACCCCTATAATGAGGGCACCTTCATAAGCGTATACAGAGTAGGCGTATTTTCCTTTCATGTTGCAAAAGACACATTAGGTTCAGTGCTTTTTAATCATAAAAGTGCTTCATGTTTCAAACACATCATCTGCTGTTGAATAATCTAGCTACTTTTTTTAATCAGCCACAGCACACTATGGTGTCCATGGAAGCACTAACCCTAAACCTGTCATCTGTCATCTTTGTATATATAGCCTAAAACAGAACAGAAAATATTAAATTAAATAAACAACCAATTAAAAAAAAAAAAATAATTCTACAATTCACATCAAATATATTTCAGGGGGCCGAGCCCTTATAACTTTCTGGCACTGGTCAGATATTGGAAGGTCACCTGTGTTTGAAGGGTTGGAGAAGCTGAAGGTGGAGCCGGCAGTGGCTGATGTAGTAGTGGTGCCAAAGCCGCCAAACGCACCTGGACAAATACAGGTGGTTAGGAATGAAGAGAACGATCAGTGAAAGCGAACAAATCAGAAACTGCCCAGAGTTAAGATGCCATTTAGCGGGCGAGAGGAGGGATGAAGGGGTGAGACACTGTGCAACAGGATTGTGCCATGAAGATGTTGCTGAGCTTCTCATGTTGACATGGAAATGAAAAAGGCCTAAAACTACTAAAGCTGCATTTACAGGGTGTAAAGACAGCCTACATTGCTATAAAAGGGGTTGACGAACTAATTTCAAACTCGTCATATCGTCAATTACTCATACTACCAGTTGCTTTTAGCAAAATAGGCTATGAAAAAGAAACAGGAAACCAAATAAAACCTTCTTAAAGAACTGTTTCTTCCATTCATGATTAAAATGTGAAGTGTTTCACTCTTCAACTGCGTGTTGTGGTAGGTCTAATGGTTTGAAACCATTTTCCAATCAGAAATGTTGAGGGTAAACAAATGCATCACGCTATTTCACACATCACATTCACTCAGCAAAGTAACTACTTATCCATGCAGTAAAAGGTTGTTTGCACCATAAAACACTGAATATGTAATTGATGAACGTGCACTAGCTGCAGAAGGAACAGTGGCACATTACTCAGAGGTAGTATGTGTGAAACAGGCCTAACACAATGCATTGGTTACAAATCTACAAAGAGACCTAACGGCTGGGTCAAACTATATTTTCTAAAAGATCAGCAGAAATACCGCAAACCTTCGGTAACACTTTACTGAAGGGCAGCAACTTGAAAGGCCTCATGACACCTATATAGGCTTTAAATGACTATCTCATGTAAAACTACAATTATTATTCTTTCAAATGTCAGTTATTATAAAGGCATTTGTCTATATCATTTCATTCACCTCAGTTAAAAAGACCAACATCCTACATGCTTCTTGTATTTAATCTTTTTCTTTTTTCTGTGTGGTTTTATGAACAAAAACCAGTTATAATTCATTTTACCTGATTATTATCAAACCTCTCTTTAACCCTTAGAATTAAACGGGCAGTTTTCTGTTGCCGTGCCTTTATGACTGACATACAACGAGTTCTGTTCTGACTGGCTGTGCCTTGTTTAAAAAGCAGTCTGTTCAAAAAGCTGAAACAATCTTTATCATTTCAGAGTAAACAGGCTGGGCTAAACTGCTGTAGGCCAAAAATATGTACATGTAATATATAAGGATATTTGTAAATTAGTTAATTTCCATGATATCTCAAAAATTCAATTCAAAATTAGCTGTTTTTGTAGCTTAGTTTTCATATACGGACCGTAAGGACTGGAAGGAAACTTTGTTTTTCCAAGACCCATGTGTGAAACACAAGGTCTACGGGCCGAGTCAGGTCCGTGGCACAATCGTAATCGGCCAGCAAAATTATTTTCATTTTCAATTCTTTCACTCTGAGATGCACTACAGTACCCAGCATGCTCTGCAAAATAATCTGCTCCGAGCCCCTTCCCCAGACAACAATCTACTGGCCAGTGCACACAAAAAGAAAAAATTCCTTGTGTCTAGTTCAAGAAAATAGGCAGGGTGGGGAAAAAAAAAAAAAAAAAAAACACTTTCCTAAAACAATTAATTCTAAAAATTATTTTAGAATTAAGTGCCTATTTTGCTGTTGCAGTTACTTTGAATTAACAATAGCCCATTCATGTCACGGTCAAAATGTAACGTAAAATCAAACACCACCACAACTGGCCCACGGATTTGCTGAAAGTTTTTAATATGCTGCTTTTAGTGGTTGACTTTAACAGCGCTGTTCCAAGACATGGGCCTTTTAAGTGTCAACAACAGATACTTGTTGGAATAAGTCTTGATCAATGTTTATATAGGTTTGTCTCAGTTGTCAGGAAAAGCTTAGGCAAGTGTTGCATAGCCTTATGAATGAGGCTTCTTCATTAAAGTGTTAGACCTTTCTAATAGCTTTAGTGCAGGAGGCTCTAAGACAGACTACAGTTAACTGGGTGGGAAAAAAGCCGACTGCATAGAACTACATAATTTCAGTTTACTGTATATAATTGAATAACGTTCAGGTGAAATATACAGCAGACAAAACAGAAAACAACTAGTCACAACAAACACTATTCAAAGTGCACATAACTGAACAAAAAATCCTTTATATGCCATACAAATGATTTGGTAATATGGTGTAAAAGAAAACGGGGCACAACCAACTGTGGGGTAAAATGTCACAATAATGATTAAACAGGTTCTGGTAGGAAAGCTCGTCTCCTACAAAGAGAGCCAATTTGAACAAACTGGTTGGCATCAATTTATCTTAGAGTTGCTTAGCTAATGTTACAGTTCACCCCACCAATGGGGTAAGATGTAACATTTGCCCTCATGCCAAATTCAGCTGAACTGCTCACAAATGGAAGGAATCTGAAACAAAATTTCTGTTTATTTGTAGCAAAGAGGCAACTTGAATAAAAAAAATATTAGCCTTGTAAAAAATTAATTTAAAAAAAATTGTTTCAGAAAAACTAATGTGTTCGGTGGTGCCCCACTCTCTCCTGTGGTTGTGCTGACACTACAAACATACGTTTAGGCAGCAACACCAATCAAATACAATGGTAGACTGATGATAATGACGACGATGATGATAACGATAAAATACAGCAGAACATTCTAGAGAGGCATCTACCTGCACCACCAAGACTATTGCCAAAATTGAACACAGTGGCTGTTGTGGTTGGGGCCCCAAATCCCCCCATATTAAAGTTGACTGCTGCTGGATTAGTGTTCAACCCAACCCCCCCAAAACTAAACCCCCCTGTAGTGGTGCTGACAGGCCCCAGACCCCCAAATCCTTAACAGCATGGAAAGCCACGAAGAGAAAAAGAGAGAAAAAGGGAAGAACGAGAGCGTTAGTTGAGAGTCAGTTATGAAGATGTTAGATGCTAAAGAGCTGCATTCAAAAACAGTGATGCTAGAACTGAGTGCATGTTAATACAGCGCTTCAGGTCAGTGCTGGTCAGTATACTGCCCATACAGTCACATAATAATGCTTATTTTTCATTTTAGAGGCAACTTAAGTTAAGTGCATGTTATTTGCTGGGGTGCTTCAGATTGTTTCTTTGAAGCTGCTCCTTCAAAACAGTCTTAATTATAGACAAAGACGCACCTGTAGTCGTCGAGCCAAATCCAAACCCTGTGGGTGCAGATGTTGTTGTGGTGGCTCCAAATGCTGGTGCAGTCAGACCTGAAACAATGACAATTAATTGTTTATGTCTGTGACAATTTTACAATTACCTACAAATGAATCAGGACAGCTTCTTAGACAGGACTGCTATGAAATAAACACACTGTACCTCCTGACAGACTAAGTGCACATGTAAGCAGAGGTGAACAAAAAGCTCAGCAGAAACCAACTTTCAGGGAGAGAAGGTCACTAAGTTGGCCAGACTGTCAGGGCGTCAATCCTGTTCATTGTTTGTGCACTTGGCAACACAGAAATACACCTACACTATATGCCCAAAAGGTTGTTGACACCTGCTTATCCAGCGTTTCTTTTAAAATCAAGGAATAACAATTTTTATAAACGAAAAGTCCAATTTTAAAATTCGCAAGGACTTTTTTTTTTTAACCTTTATTTTACCAGGTAAAATGTTTGAGAACCAGTTCTCATTTACAAACATGACCTGACCGAAAGGCCCCAATAAAAATAGGTCCACGGCACAGGACTGAAGATTTTAATTACAGCTCGTATGATCAACAATGGTGTACACTTAAGCAATGGAACACGAGGGGAGTGTGTTATCACGAAACATCACTGCTGTGAATTTGGTCGCCGGCACGAGCCAAAGGCAAGAAATAAATAAACTAACTGGGCGGCGAACGTGGCATTTAATGTTCGCAGTTGCTTCTGCCAATTTACAGTTCCTTAACAAGCAGCTTGTTGCTGTGTCAGAGTAACAAACTCCCCTCACTCACTGTACAGTCTGCTGTAAGCCCCGCCTTTTGAACTAAGGACTGAGCCGTAAAACTGCCGCAATATCAAGTTCAGCTCAGTTTTTTCATTTATCGCCAGATCAGTATTAATGTTGTTTTGTTCCAGCCGGTCTGTGAAGCTTCTTACAGCCCGTTTAGTTTGGCGAATGGTGTTGGGTTAATTTCCGGCTGATTCCAGGTTGTTCAGCTGTTCTTCTGTCACAGCTGCCGACTGAAAAGCTGCTCAGTGGTGACGACAGTTTGGGAATTTAGTGTCGTCTCATCTTCAGAGTCGGACCAAATCGACTGTCGGTCAAATGTGATCTTAATAGTATCCGTTTTCTGTTTGTGGCAAAGTAAGAAGTAAAAATGTTCAAATGGCTTGAGCGTCTCCTACAGTTGTCAGAGTCATTTCTTAGCAACGGCACCGCAGCGATACAGAGTGATAAAAAAAAACGCTTCTCAACCAATCAGCTTGAGTGGCCGGAAATAACTGTTGCATAATAAAATTCATGACATTTATAAATTACATAGTTTATAACACGAAGCTTTGGGGACCAAAATCAACCAAACACAACCACAAAGAACTAGCAGCACTCAAAGCCTCAAACCAGAGAACGCAGATGCGTCTTCTTGGCCAAAATAAGATTACTTTGTGAAAAATAATTACAATTTAAATAATGGTCAGAAAAATCACAATTAGACATTTTACCTAAATCGTTCAGCCCTACTTTTACTACGGATGATATTCCCCTTTGCTGCAGTAACAGCCTCTACTCTTCTGGGAAGGCTTTACACTAGACGTTGTAGATGTTGAACACTGCTGTGAGGATTTGTTTGAGCATCATTGAGGTCAGGTACTGATGTTGGATGGTCAGTTCTGGATCACTCTAGCTCATCCCAAAGGTACTAGATGGAGCGCCATAACTAATATGGGCAATATAAAGATATTTAATTTCATTTTTGTTTAATTGGTTGCTTTGCTGTGCAATGCATTAAACATTGAATAAAATCTCTGCATTGATCATTTTGATAGGATTTTTATTGGTGGTATTAATGATAATTGAATTTACATGACCATCTGCCAACCTCTCTTCCTCTATTAGATTTATACTGGTTTTTGATGCTTTTGTACCTTTAAGCCTGATGTACGTAAATGAGCTCTGTTCTGATTGGCTGCCCTGCATTGTACCTCAATCAAAAAGCAGCTCAGGCTGAAACAGTACTTGTAACTTCAGCATGAGTATGTAGGGCTAAACTGCTACAGGCTGAATAGGAGAATGTATATCAGAAAACACAAACACTGTTTACTTAACAGGTTCTTTTGCTTATTTAATTTACTTATCTTTTTTTGGAACCAGTCTTGCGACCAGAAGGTCACCAGTTCAATCCTCTGAGCTGACAGTACGTGACTGAAGTGCCCTGGAGCGAGGCACCTAACCCAAACTGCTCCCTGGGTGCTGTGGGTAGGGCTGCCCACCAATCCAGGCAAGTGTGCTCACTGGCCCCTAGTGTGAGTCTTCACTAGTGTGTACGTGGTGTTTCACTGCACGGATGGCTTAAATTGCGGAGGTGACTCTTCCCCGTTGTGGGACTAATACGGGTCGCTTAAAGAAGTAGCTGAAAACATTCATTAAATGGACTGACTGGTTACTTTTGGACAAACAGTGTAAGTAAGCCTTCTCCACTCAGGTGAACGTTGACATGGATTACAGTTTAATGAGAATGTAAAACGACATCTTACATGCAGTGGTTAATTATATGAACACGGACAGGTGAACTTACTACCAAATCCGGAGGAAGTGGTAGTGGTGGTACTAGTACCAAAGCCAAAAGCTGTTGACGCTGTCGTTTTGGCACCAAATGAACCGAATGAAAACCCCGAAGAGCCTTTATTGACAACAGACAAGACATCAGTGACAGCAGGTGCACGAAGAAACGTGAGGAGGATGGACGCCACGGTTCTCCTCACGCTTTTCAATGATGCCATGCTTATCAGAGACAGAGCGAGGTATGCGGTCTACAAGGTCAGTGCAAGGCAAACTCAACGGATTCTGCTTGTTTGTCCACAAACGTAAATAACAGAGAACAGACAAACACACTTTGAGCAATAGGAATGTAACAGTACGAGTGGTCAGAGCTGCGCAGTAGGACAATACATATCGTTATCATGACAAACTGTCATAATACGATGTGCTTTTCTGAACATATTGTGGATTTAGTGCAGCACAGCATGACAAATACTGAACACAAATCACTGTATTTGCAGGTTTTGATTTTATTTATTTTAATTTAATTAAATGTAGCACTACTGTCCCCCCCCAGTTCCAAAACTGATCAGATGTCTGATTATACTTATATAATGACGTATCATTTATTGTAATAATATCTTACAGTATCGCAATATATCTTTGCCATATCACCCACCTCTGCTAGAGCTGCAAAATGAATTAATGAAATGGCCCATGTTCTACTTTTTTGGTGTGTTCTAACTCATTTTATCATGATCTTTTTTCAAACCTCTCTTTATCCCACAGAATAGACCAGGCTGTGTGTATTACAGTGCCTTTAGGACTGATCTGTCTGTCAGCTCTATTCTGATTGGCTGCCTTGTATTGTTTTTCATACAAACAGCAGTTTGGGCTGCAACACTGAACAGATGGATGTATGTGAACTTGTTGTTTTTGTGACATCACAACAATCCTAATACTTTTTTTTTTATTTCTCTCTTTTCCTTTATTCCTCCCATCAATCAGAGAGGATGTTCAAAACTGTCCTTGATAATTACGTGAACAGGATTATTAACTTCCATTTTCAGTCCGTGTATCACACATTCTGTCTACTCTGTGATCAGCACAAAGCATGTCTGTGAGTATTTTTTATAGTTTGGCCTGAAAGCTGAAGCTGGGGAGGCATTTCTGTTTTTACTGTAACATTTTTAATAGTTTTACATATGTTGGAAGTTTTTACTGTTATTTCCTTAGGAAGTAGACAAAGGGTTAAGTTAAATTAGACGACTTGCGTTCACTAACTTGGCTAATCTTGTAAGTTTAAAAAAAAAAAAAAAAAAAAAAACTCCGCTACGGAACGAAAAGAAGTTTTGGAGCTGAGAGTGTCGGTTCTTACCGGTGAGCTGAGCCAACTTCTCTGACAGAACAGAGCCATTATTAGTTAAGCCAGAGTGTAACTGCTTTCTATTGCATTTCAATTTCAAAAAGCCCCGATGGAGCGATCTTTACTGCGCACACACACACACAAGGCGGAAAAATGTGTGTGTGTGTGTGTGTGTGTGTGTAATTATTTATATATATATATATATATATATATATATATATATATATATATATATATATATACACACACACATATACACACACACACACAAACATACATACATACACACCATTTTCTTAAGTTTTAAGTGGGGAAATTCAATCTAATAACAGAGCTTGTGAGCAGCCAGTAGTTAGTCCAATCAGGCATACAAAACTCCATGTGTTTTGACATCAAACCACAATTTACCGGCAGTCTGGCACACTACAGTCAGGGCTCACGCCTCTTCAAAAAAAAAAAAAGGCCACACTAAACACACTAAATAATTTATTATTCAAAATCAGCTGAGGGACGATTGGTAGGTTATCGTGTTGATGGCCATCTCTTTAGATGAGCTAACGAGCTTAAAGAGCAAACCAGCGTAACGCTGCACACAGACAGAGAGGTATTTCCACCCCAGTGGACGTGTGTCGACATTTCATTTGTGACAGAAATACATCATCATTGTTTCAGGATCTGCACACTTGGTGGTTCTTCAAGGGTTCTTTAGTAATTACAACGGTCTAGAACTAGGAGTTCCATATAAAACCATATAATGTGTAAAAGGGTTTTTTGTATGTTAAAATAGTTCTTCAGACTGATTGAGAATGTGTCATACATGGTTTCTTATACAACAGTATAATATATACAAACAGTATATATATATCCGGCCACACAAGCTGATGGTTGAGAGGCGTTCTAACTGTGCTGTTATTTCGGCGTAACATAAGAGGTTTTTCACAAACACTGTATCACTCTGCTGAGACGCCGTTGCTAAGCAACGACTCTGACAGCTGTAGGAGACGCTCAAGCCATTTGAACGTTTTTTTCTTCTTACTTGGCCACAAACAGAAAACGGACATTGTTAAGATCACATTTGACCGACAGCCGATTTGGTCCGACACTGAAGACGAGACGACGCTGATTTCCCAAACTGTCAGTTGGCGGAGCTCGTTACTCTGACGTAGCAACAAGCTGCTCGTTAAGGAGCTATAATTTGGAGGAAGGAACTGAACATTAAAACATATTAAACGCCACTTATGAAAATGACTGCCATGGTTTCTGCCACTGTCATGATGCCCAAGTTGTAACAACAGAAGAACCCTTTCTGGTGCAAAGTAGCACCATATACAACACAGTGTGCATCAATATGAAGAACCATTTCACCACGAACAGAACCACTTAAGTATGAATTTTGTTCTATGTAACTAGGGCTCATGGTTCTGAATAGGACAATTCCCTTTACTACACCAGCCTTAAAGGATCATCTTGTTTGTGTACTTTCCCATCTCTGTATGTGCTTCTTATGGTTTTTAATTCATTTCTGTTCTGCTCGTATCCTTCAGTGTACTGCTGTTATTCTACACTTATATTATGCCACTATATAAAACGCATTCAGTTTTATTTATTGTTTAGGCTCAATTCCAACGTACTAAACTGCACTTTGGGGGCAGTCGTGGGCTGGAGGTTAGGCAGCTGGCCCTGTGACCGGAAGGTTGCTGGTTCGATCCCCAGTGCTGACAGTCCATGACTGAAGTGCCCTTGAGCGAGACACCTAACCCCCAATTGCTCCCCAGGCGCCGTGGATAGGGCTGCCCACCGCTCCGGGCAAGCGTTCTCACTGCCCCCTAGTGTGTGTGTCTATTCACTAGAGTGTATGTGGTGTTTCAGTACAGGGATGGGTTAAATGCGGAGGCGAAATTTCCCCGTTTGTGGAATTAATAAATCACTTAACCTGGTACAGACGGT
This sequence comes from Pygocentrus nattereri, assembly GCF_015220715.1. Taxonomy (NCBI): domain Eukaryota; kingdom Metazoa; phylum Chordata; class Actinopteri; order Characiformes; family Serrasalmidae; genus Pygocentrus; species Pygocentrus nattereri. The sequence continues at coordinate 6,837,446 of NC_051226.1, forward strand.
GCTGCCTCCTTCAGGCTCCTCATAATTAAAGCTAATAATTCCTCATAATTAAAGCTTCAGCTGTCTTAGATTAGCTTTCTATTCATGGATGAGTGTTAATCAAGTCTTTTTTCCATTTTTTCCTGGTTTTAATTTAAATTCAGCTCCCGATTGACTAATTTTTGTGTTACTGTTTATATTTTTATTTATTTGGTGTCATATGATGTTAAACTGTCTCAAACGACTTTAATATTAACAAAAATCGAATAAACAAAAATAATATAACAGCTAAAATGTTTGTGTTTGTGCCTTCTGCCTTCCTATTCGCCGGCTTCTCGTTCAAATTCCCCGTTCCACCTTAAATGATGCGGTTACGGTCTACCAGTTAAGGTGGAACGTGGACGATTAAAAAAATAAGCTAGTTCAGCTTCCTACGGCACTCACTTCGCTCTTCTAGAAACCAGATACACGCCTTTAAGTCACAGCCCCGGTGATATCGGTACTTTGCGAGATATTATAAATAAATAAATGCAATAAATAAAACTCACCCGCGCCGCCCGGCGCGCCGCCGAAGTTGAACGCCATGTTTCCTGCTTCGCCCTGCTGCTGTGTCCGGGTGGAAACGCAGACAGCGGAAGAATTAGTTCCCGCTAGAGCAGGGCGATGCTAATAAAAATCGATAACGCGATAATAATGGAAATGAGAACGTATCGCGATATCAGGTGGTGTTAGTTTCAAACTTCTGTAAAGCTGCTTTGTGACAACATCGTTGTAAAAAACGCTATACAAATAAACTTGAATCACGGTAACTTATTATAACTTCTTAAGTTAGCTAGTTAGCTACAAGAGCTACAAGTCTGCCTTAACTGCGAACTTGACATAGCCAGTCTCTCTCTCTCTCTCTCTCTCTCTCTCTCTCTCTCTCTCTCTCTCTCTCTCTCTCGAATTACTGTCTCCTGCTTTCCTCTCTCTCTCTCTCTCTCTCTCTCTCTCTCTCTCTCTCTCTCTCTCGGTCCTGTTACTGTCTCCTGCTTTCCTCTCTCTCTCCTATTAGTCTCCTGCTTTCCTCTCTCTCTCTCTCTGTCATGTTACTGTATCCTGCTTTCCTCTCTCTCTCTCTCATTACTGTCTCCTGCTTTCCTCTCTCTTTCTCTCCTATTACTGTCTCCTGCTTTCCTCTCTCTCTGTCCTGTTACTGTCTCCTTTCCTCTCTCTCTCCTATTAGTCTCCTGCTTTCCTCTCTCTGTCCTGTTACTGTCTCCTGCTTTCCTCTCTCTCTCTCTCCTATTACTGTCTCCTTTCCTCTCTCTCTCCTATTAGTCTCCTGCTTTCTTCTCTCTCTGTGTCCTGTTACTGTCTCCTGCTTTCCTCTCTCTCTCCTATTAGTCTCCTGCTTTCCTCTCTCTCTCTCTCTGTCATGTTACTGTATCCTGCTTTCCTCTCTCTCTCTCTCATTACTGTCTCCTGCTTTCCTCTCTCTTTCTCTCCTATTACTGTCTCCTGCTTTCCTCTCTCTCTGTCCTGTTACTGTCTCCTTTCCTCTCTCTCTCCTATTAGTCTCCTGCTTTCCTCTCTCTGTCCTGTTACTGTCTCCTGCTTTCCTCTCTCTCTCTCTCTCTCCTATTACTGTCTCCTTTCCTCTCTCTCTCCTATTAGTCTCCTGCTTTCTTCTCTCTCTGTGTCCTGTTACTGTCTCCTGCTTTCCTCTCTCTTTCTCTCCTATTACTGTCTCCTGCTTTCCTCTCTCTCTCTGTCCTGTTACTGTCTCCTTTCCTCTCTCTCTCTCCTATTAGTCTCCTGCTTTCCTCTCTCTGTCCTGTTACTGTCTCCTGCTTTCCTCTCTCTCTCTCCTATTAGTCTCCTTTCCTCTCTCTCTCTCTCAGTCTCCTGCTTTCCTCTCTCTCTGTCCTGTTACTGTCTCCTGCTTTCCTCTCTTTCTCTCCTATTACTGTCTCCTGCTTTCCTCTCTCTCCTATTAGTCTCCTGCTTTCCTCTCTCTCTGTCCTGTTACTGTCTCCTTTCCTCTCTCTCTCTCCCCTATTAGTCTCCTGCTTTCCTCTCTTTCTCTCCTATTACTGTCTCCTGCTTTCCTCTCTCTCTGTCCTGTTACTGTCTCCTGCTTTCCTCTTTCTCTCCTATTACTGTCTCCTTTCCTCTCTCTCTCTCTCTCTCTATTACTGTCTCTTGCTTTCCTCTCTTATTACTGTGTATATATATATATATATATATATATATATATATATATATATATACACACACACACAGACACACACACACACGTATATATACACACATACATATATATCACTGCTGTCAGAACAAAACCTCATCTCCATTTTTGTCGTTTTCCAGTTTTTGCCATAATTTGAAAGTGCCTGTTGCCCTTTACACATTGTATCAAAATTTCATGACGAGTGAAATTTCTCAAAATTGAGAAATATCTGAAAGCATTCAGCACATTATTTAGTGTATATCCCATATTTCTATTGTTTCCTAATATGAAGAAGCATACAAATAAAGTCAACAGACATAGTTTCAGCTGATCAGGGTAAAGATTTAATGGTCTTGTACAAATACAACAGAAATAAACACAAATAACAGCTTTTTTTTAAAAACCTGAATGTATTTATTGGGAGCTCAACCTACACCTGTAAAACACAACTGTAAGATCATACTCCTAAAGGTACAAAAGAGGTGGTTCTTGGGACAAGAAAACATCTTATATAATCGTAATGTCCAAAAAAAAAAAAAAACTCCATTTGAGCAAAGCAGCTAGCTTTTATGTTGTGTAAAAATCACAGAAACGCTCCATAATGACTTTAAGGAAAAAACACGCAACATTAACTTACACGCAAAGTTAAGAACGTTTTGACCCTCTTCTGTAAAGTTACTATTTTGGAGATGCAAGTCTTTTTTTGGACAGCGACGATATAGATTATAAAACTAGAAAACCATAATGTTGCAACCCAATACACAGTCCCAAAGTAATCCAGTCCCTTTGCTCCCCACACTTCAAGACTGAAAACAGTGGGTCAAATCATGGTTTGAATACAAGGCACCCACAATCCCACCAAGGATGACAGTGTAGAGACGCTGTTGCTCTGCAACTAAACCCTGCTGGGAGCAGGCTTGTGGGATTTAGGTCGTTCTTCATCGCAGGCCTTTGCGCTTCAGCAGAGTTCTCTTCTTCAGCTCGGTCAGTTTCAGCTTCTTCTTCTTCTTGCTCTTGGATGGTCTTGGAGCTTCGTGCTCCACCTCTTTGGGCTTCTCCTCGGCTGGAGTCACAAACACGTCATCCGTGACATCCTCTGTCAGCACCTCCTTCACCTCCTTTCTCTTCTCCAGACGGATCTCCTTCACCATCTGCCTCTCCTTTTGTCTGGCGGCCTTTTCCATCCGCATCAGGCGCCGACACTGTGGAGTAAAGAAATAAAAAAAAATCAAATCGAAACATCATGAAAAATTTTTCTCCCCACACTTTGTGTACTTAACTGTGACTAACTGCATTTATTTTATTTACTCAAATTTGACCCTAAAGAAAGCATTACATTACTATAGATGGCCTGAACAGCCAAACTAGGAAAACGCAAAACGCAATTTAAATAAATAAATTTTTTTTTACTGATGTTAAGAATTGACACCATTAACTTACATAAATACATAAAATACATAAAATGTCATTGTTTAGCCGTGAACAGACATACATTATAAAGGTGTAAAATTATTATGTTTGATTATTTATGAACATATTATTTATGTTCCCAACCTTGTGCAATTCATGACCAGCAAAACTGACCACAAAAGCCTCTGTGGCCCACAAGACTGAACTGACCTGACTGTTCGAAATGCAAATAAATTTGTTACAATCAAAGTATCAAACTTCATTCGTTTCTGTTTGCAGCCATCCATACGATCAAAAGGAGAAATGCTTGGCATTAATATTTGGTTAAATGTTGTGAAATAAAATAAATAAATAAATAATTTGCAACGGCCCCTAGCAATAGCAAGATGGCCCAAAGGTTGAAAAACACTCATTTATCGTATTTACAGTTTCTTCTGAATCCTAGCTGGTACTCATGTTTTGTGATACCTGAGCTTCATCAAATCAAATCACCTGGAATAGAGAAGTCTAACCAAGTTCATTCAGAATACAATTTCTGTCCAACTGACTGAGGCGGGTAATCCTGTAAATTATCTGTTAGACATACGATTAATATCCGTTCTGCATGTGCGTCACGTCATAGTGAAAGTTTATACCGTTCAACGTGGCGAAGCAGAAACTGTTTATGCTGGACTGGGAAGTTTATGGGTATAGACGTCCAGCTTATGCGTCTCAGAACATGACGTCTTCGTCTCGCCTTTCTTTGTGAAGAACGTTTTCCTGAATCTGACGTAATTTTAAAGCAGTTAAAAACACAAGCACTGCTCACTGCTGCTCATCTCACACTGACTGGACTCGTGTGATGCTCGTTGTCATGGTAACGTCTACACTAAGTGGTTCTCTACACGTGTGTCATTTTGTATCTGATTACTTGTACTAAGCATGTAAACTGAGATTTTCCATCAGATTGTTGAGTAGAGTGAGCATAAAAACCTCAGCCTGAATCTATAATCAGAATGTATTCAATCGGTTCGGCAAAATCTTTGTGTGCAAACACAGACAGTGAGAACTTGTCCCACCATCCAAACAAAAAGGTTAGCCACTCATAAAAACATGCAAAGAGCCACTCACCATATTGGGAGACTGGAAATGAGGGTTTTCATAGAGTGTTGGGCCACCAAAGCTGCCTTGAAAAATTTTGATCAGATTGAGGACAAAGCGGGGTCCAATTTCTACAAGAGATGCATCCTCTTCAATAATCTACAGGAAACATGAAAATGATCATTAAAAACCCCAAACTGTAGATACCTGCTCATCCAGTGTTTCCTCTTAAATGAAGGGTGTTAATGAGGAGACTCGTTCTCCAAAATCTTAAGTTTGTTATTACATGTGTTCTTGAGAAAAGTCCTCAGAAAAAGATTTTCAAATTCATTCTTAAACTGCAGAACTGTTCTGACCTTTGTGCTCTTGCTTGTGTGTATATTCTGCTTTTACTTAAGAACAACTCCCAAATAAGAAAACACAGTTGTGAAAACTGCGCAAGTGTGTTTTAAGAAGAAATTTCTTGAGAGCAGTTGGTAAATGAGGATCAGTGCCCCCCTTTACAACAGCAACAGCTTCTACTCTTCTGGGAAGGCTGTACACGAGATGCTGGAACATTGCTGTGAGGATTTGACTGCGCATTAGTGTGGTCAGGTACTGATGTATGACTGTGTATGGTGACCTTAGAGACATATGGAGCCACTCCAAAGCCTGAAGCATAGAATGGTGCTCCAGAACTAATCCAACTTCAGTACTTGACCTCAGTAATGCTCTTGTGGCTGAACGCAATGTCAGTAAATATTCTTTGAACCGCTCTATACACAAGGCCGCAACATCAAACTGGCTCCTCACTTTCATCCACACCGATTTCTCTCTATTTAAGAAATGATCAATTATACTACAGCACATTCAGTGACATTTTCTTGGTCAGTCCACACTAAAGAAACAGCATGTGTAACTAATGTATCTCTTTGTACATTGTGTGGAGATGGTAAGAGAGGATGAATGTTCACCTGGTAGTTTCTGAACCATATCCTTTTATCTGCAATTGTAAAAGTTAACACGTGGTCCACAAAAGGCTGGCTCTTTGGATGGTATTGAGGTGTTGAGAAAGTCTGTAGTGGAGAAAGCATTAATCAACTAAACGATTTAGCAGAAATTAACACATCGCAAAAAAAGACTTGCAATCAAAGCACTGAAAATGCAAGTGTACCTGAGTGAACAGCTCTTTCAGCAAGGCATAGTGAGGTTCCTTATCAAATTTCTGTAAAGTCAAACAGAAACATGGTCATTACCGCAACCACAGTCAACAACATCTGCACGGATAAAGTGCTACTGGAGCTGGATTAGCTTTGTTTGGGAAGGTTGTGCAGTGTAAACTTTTGGGATTTGATTGGCTAATTGGTCTGGAATGTAGTCCATTTTAAAAGTGATGGTCTGGATGTTCATGTCAGTCTTGAACCATAGTGAAGGCAATAACAACACTGAAGCTGTGTCTATTAGCAGATTTTTTTATTTCATTAGTTTGAGATGTATTATTATTATGTATTATTATTAAACTGTATTATTGCTGCTAGAACTCCTGGTTCAGCCAATTACAGAAGACCTTTTACTGTACAATTATTAATGTCAAGACTGTAAAACTACACACACTACAGATTTGTAGTGAAAAACATACATAAAGTCCTGTAAGGAAAAAGCAATCCAGCTAGAACAAAGTTTAGGACATAACTGTCCCAATTAGGAGAAAAAATTATTTCTTACTGGATCGAATGAAAGTAGCGGTCTGGATCCTTTCAAACAATTTCCTGTCATTTTCAGCTCAGCAAGTGTGTGCACTAAAAGAAAGGAGCAGTTTTAATCAAGCAGCATCTTCTTAAAACAAGGCTATAACACTGAAGATTATTCACAGTAAAGTGAAATATGCAAAAATACATGAGCAATGATGTAGACTCACCATTCTGAACTAGGAACTTGGCTGAAGGTCCATGAGGAACATTAGAAACCCTATGAAAAAAGAAAAGAAAAATTTTTCACAAGGAATCTCCTCATAGCTAAAATGTTAGAGGCACGTTCAGAAACATACTCACCACATGTAAAGATCCATGTTCTTCTTAGCCTCAAAGAAAATGCATTTGTTGCAGTTTTTGATTTCGCAAACCTGAACCACAGACAAACTTTTAGAACAAATGGCGATGGGACTGAACACAAAGCAATTGAACCATATTGAGCTGCACAACACTAGAGAATGAAGGGGAAGTCATACCTCATTAACAACAAACAACTTGTCTTTTCTGTCCATTTTGGTATCTGGAGGAAGAAACGTGTAAGAAATATTCAATAGATGGCTTTAACACTGCAAAAAATGATAGCTTGGCAAGTAAAAGCATCTTAAACTCTTATTATCCAGGATATATTTTGTTTTTTCCATCTGAATTTACATACCCAAATCTTGAGGCAAATTATTCAGTAATTGCATGAAATACATGCAAGTGTTGGTGTATTATTTCATTTAAAGCTCCCCTCAAACACAAAATGTGTTTTATGATCATATACATAAAGATATCCACAAATATAGACACGAGGTAAAAACGTATTTAGCTCCGGCATATGGCACCATTCAGGCTATAGTTGCCTGTCAAAGGCAAAGGCAAAAATCAAATCTTCACTTCGTTGGTTATCAATATCAGTTGATGTTTACAAAAACATTCATTAAAATGTTAATTGAACCTGGTGGGCTGGGGTCTAACACAGTTCAGGTTGATTTTCACACCTGATTCAACTTAATAACCAGGTTAGGTAAATGCACCAAACTGTGCTTGACCCCGGCCCTGCAGGACCAGAGTTCAACTCTCCGGTTCCAGCTGGTCAAAGCATTCCAGATAGCCACCTGCTTTAGAGTGAGGCATCATGGTCTTTAGATCCTGCATGAGGTGCCTTGTTCTGAAGTTGATGCCTCGTGAGGAGAAAACGAGAACACGTTCCTTGTTTTTCCACTTGCCCTGAAAGACAAACAGAACATGGAAATTAAAAAAAACATCAATCTCCACTCTTGTGACAGCAGCCCTGCACTCTGCACAACAGCAGCATATATAATGTGAATAACAGAGATCCTAAAACAGAGCCTTGTGGAACACCACACTTTACTTTTGTAAGAACAGATGATTCGCTGTTTACATTCATAATTTGATAGTGATCAGTCAGGTAAGATCTGAACCAGGACAGAGCCATTACTGTTACTCCTACAAGGTTTTCTAGTCTATCTAGTAATATAGAGTGGTCTATCATACCAAATGCCGCACTAAGATCAGGCAGAACTAGCAAGGACACATTTTCTTGGTCAAAGAATAATAAGAGGTCGTTTGCAATTGTCACTAGTGCTGTCCCTGTTCTGTGATGGGGTCTAAATCCAGACTTAAAATTTTCCTGTATATGGTTCCTATGCAAATAGGAACTTATTTGTTGTGCCACGGCTTTTTCCAAGATCTTTGCTATTGGAGAGAAGTGTACAATGTGATGGTTTGCAGGGATCAAGATTAGCTTTCTTAATAAGAGGTCAAATTACTGTGAGTTTAAAAGTTTTTGAAGATAATGAAGGCTAAGAGAGGAGGTTTTTTAAATAACCGAATAAGGTTGGATATTTCTGGCAAAATTTCTTTGGGTAAACTTGTAGGAAATGGATCTAATATGCAAGTAGTAGACAGATCTGGGAGGTTTCTGATAAAGCTGCTAGCTGTGGCAGATGTTATAGTCCACGTATGTTAACTGCATCACTATGTAAGCTAATGTGGCTGAAAAATCCCAAAAAACTCCACTTAAGCATCAACATGTGCTGCATGTGTGGAGAACGTGAAGCTGGGTTAAAGCAATCAAGAAAGCCTGTAGCTACATTAACACACACTAACACACCACCACCATGTCATTGTCAGGACCCCCACAGAACCAACACAGAGCAGGTATTATTTCGGTGGTGGTCCTGTGGGACGGTCCTAACCACTAAACAGACTGAAAGGAGAGTAATAAATTAAGATCCTGCCACTCACTCTCACTCTTTTCTCTTGCAGTCTGATTTCTCTCTTTTTCACCATCTCACTTCCTTTTTCAGTGATTTTCTCTCTCACCAACTCACTCAATCCCCATTTCAGTCTCTCTCTCCTTCTCTTTCCCTCATCTCGTCCTTTCTCTCTCCCTCTCTCCTTCATGTCTTCTTTTCTCTTTTCCTCATTTCTCTCTCCTCCATATCTTCTATTCTCTCTGCCCCATCTCTCACTCCCTCTCTCTCCCTGACCAGGTCACTCAGTCCCTACTTCAGTCCCTCTCTCTCTCCTTTTCTCTTTCCCTCATTCCTTCTCCCTCTCCTTTTCTCTCTTTCCCTCATTCCTTCTCCCTCTCCTTTTCTCTTTCCCTCATTCTTCCTCCCTCTCCTTTTCTCTCTTTCTCTCCTCTCCTTTTCCTTCTCTCTCTCAGATTATGTTTGTAGTTCAGTAGCTCTGATAGTTACCACGGAGACCGGAGGCGGTACAGTGATCTCCGTGCTCCCTCCTCCTCTCTCGGTGTCGGTGTTCCCCTCTTCTCCTTCATTTTCAGTCCTTTTCTCTTTCTTCGTCTTTCTCTCTCCCGCAGCTTCAGACCCACGTTTCCTCTTGGCCGCCGCCATCTTGCCGAAATGACCCACGTGACTCGGCGCGGAAAAACATGAACGGCACAAAAACAGAGACGCGCCGCTGCAGCGCCGCCTGGCGGAGAGGAGAGACAGTAAATGCAACGGTTCTATTCAGAACCACGAGTTCTGTGTAGAACCGTTTGATGCTGACATGGTTCCTCAGATGGAGAATGTGCTGTAGGGTTCTATATAGAACATTTTTGAAAATGCCCCAGAAAAGGGTTCCGCTACTGTTACAAGCATGAGATCATAAAAATACCCTAATTTCATGTTTAATGTCTGTGCGTTGCATTTGTTCACCCTTCATATGTTTGATGTCATTTCATCATTTATTTTAGAAAAAACAACAAAACACCTCCTTGACAAGCTTTGAAAAAGAAAGTATTACAAATACGGGAGAAATGCTGGTTAGTCTGGTGGTCTCTGTGATTTCTGAACATTTGAAGGCCCACCTCCCACAGCCATCGCACTGCTTTGTAGGCAAGAATGAAAAAGAATAAAAAGATAGACTGAAACAAATGAAAGAGAGACATGCCCGCATTTCCAGTCCAGCGCTTCATTTCTGAAAATCAGTCCTTAGAAGAAAATGTCAGTTCCCAGTCTTTTCTTCAAGCGCCGAACAGAATATCTGAAAACTGATTAGAGTAAATGTGTGAGAGAGAAATCCTCTTACAGACACACCCAGAGGCACAAACAGCCACGTAATGTTCCACTAAAGTCTGTTTACACGACACTTTATTACTGATTAACGCATATTAATACATAATACAGTATAATATAAATTTTTATGACTAACAGTTTTTGTTTGAGAGATATAAGACAAAACAAAGAACACAAACAACATTACTAATGTAACTCACAGACTGTATTAGTAACCAAAGTAATAACAAGAACAATAAAGGTATAAATAATAATAATAATAATAATAATACACTTACACACACACATACATACACATACATACACACAAACACACACACACATACACACAGAAACACACACATACACACAAACACACACACACACACAAACAGAAACACACACACACACACACACATACACACACACACACACACACACACACACACACACACACACACACACACACACACACAGTGATCAAGATAGAGGAATGATATTGTTGTGTGTCAGTACTGGCTGGCACTGGCACCAAGAAACTCTGGAGGAGTGGCCAGGAAGATGACCACATGTAAAGGCTCCTGGTAGTGTGTGCCCTCCAACAAAGGGACTAAATGTTGTTGTGTTTAAGCTGTAGGTACATATAAGTGTTTGATTTGTTGTTATGCATTGAGGAGTGGGCTAATGTGTGGGCCTTGCGTGTGAGAGGGGGTCACCGTCAAGGTCTAGAGGTGACCTCTTCTTGAGTTCAGCGTTCAGCAATACATTTGATGTAAACCATTACTTGTGGCAGATTGTGGTTACTTTAGAGTTCCTCTTTTCTGCCACTGCCATATTATATTATGATATACGTGAGATCCTTCTCCCCTGGAATTACCGCAACAAGCAACACAAACATCTCTACAAACGAACGCCTGAACATTCTTTCTAGCTCCTATCGTTCATGTACAATTCCACCCAAAATGACGAGGAGTGCGGTGTTACCGTTCAGCCCATGGGTGGGTTCACTGTAACAGGCAGAGGGTCAGCAAACAAAGTTAATTCAATATGGTTCTATGTTGTAAAAACCAAATATATTTTCCAAACAAACGGCATTATATATTATCTATAATAATATAATACATATACACATCAAACTAATATGGAATATGGAACAGTGTTTCTGAATAACCACAGCTTTACTGACTGAAATCACTGTTATCAGATGTTCCTCTCCTTTGTTTTGAAATCTGTGAAAAACATGGAACAAAAAGACTAAATGTACTTTATTAGTCTTTGTTTCCTAAAGGTGTCTGAGCAGTAACGCTGTGTAAGAACTCACCCTGCAGTTCAGAGGCTGGACTTAAACCTAACACTTGCTGTGAGCTTGTCAGCTGCTTCTAAACAATGTTGCACTGTAGGAAACAAGAAGGTGATTACAGGAATATAGGGTTGGATTGTGTAATGTACACAAACTGAACACCAAAAAAAATGCCCTATAAAAACAACTTACATGCCCTGTAAACACCCTTTGGCACCAACCTCTTTAAAACACAGACACTCAATCTTCTCTAACAACACAAAAGTCTTAAAAATATCTTGTTAAGATTAAGTGACCCTTATTAGTCCTACAGTGAGGAAATTTCATTGCCGCATGAAACACCACACACACACACTAGGGGGCAGTGAGCACACTTGCCCGGAGTGGTGAGCAGCCCTATTGGGGGTTAGGTGTCTTGCTCAAGGACACCTCAGTCATGTACTGTCGGTTCTGGGGCTCAAACAGGCAGACCTTCCGGTCACAGAGCCGGTTCCCTAACCTCCAGCCCACGACTGCCCAAACGAGATGTCTTTCAAGCCATATTTGAACCAGCAAACCTAAGCATGGTCATTTGTAACATCTACAGTCCCCCACTCTACCAGCTGAGCTATAGAAGGTGCCTGATCAGGGACCGGGCTTCAGGGGGGGCTGGGAGGATGGCACGACCCTGGCCCCGGGCCTAGAGGGGGCCCAGATGGGAGAGAGGATAAGATTTCAAGTAGCCGGGCCTCTATCACGTCCGAAGAGAGCTGGAAGAAGGCGGGTCCTCTACTGATTGTATCCAGATGAGCACGGTATACGTCCAAAGGCACAGCCCACCTCACATCACCCATCATTCAAGTCTTACACGGGGCTTTTAAAGGTTGCCACAGTCAGGACTGAGTCACGGTTTCTAAAAACTTTACAAGACCGACTGACTTTAGTGATGTAGTAGGTGTGTAATACTGAATATGCATAAAAAGCATGACTGGCTTTATTTTCACTCTTACATTTAACTTTATGACACGCAAATTTTACATTTTAGGCATTTGGCTGACATTCTTATCCAGAGCGACTTACAATTTGATCATTTTACACAGGTAGGCCAAGGTGGTGTTAGGAGTCTTGCCCAAGGACTCTTATTGGTATAGTGTAGGGTGCTTACCCAGGTGGAGGATTGAACCCTAGTCTACAGCGTAGAAGGCAGAGGTGTTACCCACTACACTAACCAACCACTATGTGAAATTTTCAAGTGGATCACCGATATTTGGATCGCCGATAAGCGAAGCTTGTAAGCCCCACTGTTGCGGGCATGTGTATGTTGTAAAATGATGATCTTTATTAAAAAATAAAGGGTATAAAGGACCCGGTCATTTGCCCCGCCCCGGCCCGGCTCTGATTTGTTCCGCTAGCGTGCCCGATAATATGACATACTGTATAATTTCCTCATGCCGACGTTTCCTGGCTTTCATTATGGAGCAATCAACTTTCCCACAGGAAGGCTTGTAAAAGTATCGGAATCAGTATCGGTACGTTAGGCTTGGTATCGGGCATCGGTATCGAAAAGAAAATGAGCGGTATCGTCCAACCACACGCCACAGCGCGGCCCGACAGCATGCTGGGGGCGGGGTCTCCGCTACGTCATCACGCAGCCTCCCCCGGTTACGTCAGCGCGGCGTGTTGGTATCAGGGAGAGAGAGAGAGAGAGAGAGAGACAGGAAAAGGGAAAGGAGAGAGAGAGAGCGGTACATCGGAATTCAGGAGCTGAGGTTGGAGGACCTAAAGCTGCTTTAATCGGCCCTTTGAGCGGAGTGTCGCCGCGGGGAAGCGGACAGGGCTGCTGCTGAAGCTGAAGCAGAAGCTCAGGCTCCTCCAGAAGAGAATGGCACTGCTGGGAGTCGCGTGTCGCTTTCTCCGGTGTAAGTGATGAGTTTGATCAGTTTTCCACCCAAAACACGAAGCTTTTCCACCAGCAGACTCGAGCACACACCACAGTGCCCTTATTCACCCGCATGAACTGCAGGTTTAATCTCCTAACACAGCAGATGATGTGCCTTGACAGACGTTAGTGCTTCAGTGAATGCCTGTGTGAAATGTTCACCTTAGCCTCTGTGTGAGCGGCTGTGCTCCTTTTCCTTTGCACAAGACGGCCAAACGGGCTTTGGGCTTAACTGTCAGAAAATAAAAGTTTAATTCCGGCAGCTGTAGCGGGGTTAGGTAGGTCTGTGACTTGGTTTTACATCGCAATGGACCAGATCTGCACACAGCGTAGGCTTAATGGACAGTTTCGCTTCAGTGGTTGGCCAAGACGAATCCCACACTACTGAATTAAAAGGTTTTTAGACGTACTACACAGCCTTAACATCAGGTTACACAACACACGCTTGCAAAACTTGCATAACAGACTTGCGCCCTCTGGTGCCTTCACCGCGTTACTGCAGCCAGAGCGCCTGGAATAACAGGGGAGTGCACAAGGAAAGTGACCCCAAAGGACTGAGTGAATGCCCTTGAACAAGCCTTGGAAATGTCTTTTATGTGCTTTTGTCTGTCCTCTCTTTAGTCTCCAGGTGTGGTGGCCAGGTGAGCCTGTGTGTCAGAGCGCCCCTCAGATGGCAGTCTACCGCCACCGCGGCCGCCTTCGCCAGCCCTCCCACTCCTGAAGCCCAGGAGAACAGGTACAGGCACATCTTGCTGATACGATCACCTCTGAAGTCTCTGGAAGCCCATTATCAGTCAGTTTGTCCTCCCCTGAGTCTCTGTTTTAACTGCAGCAGAATGTCAGTGTTGACTTATTATGTCAGTGTCTCATCCACATGGACAAGAGGGTTCTTCAGGGGTTCTTTTAGTAGAGACGGTGGTTCTGTTTGAACCATGAACAATCAAGAACCATTTGCATGATTACGTTTTTTCGCACGGTGAAATCGTTCTTCAGATCGAGGGAGGAGGTGTTGTATATGGTTCTACATTTTGAAAAAGGTTCCATATAGAACCTAAAAGGGTTCGGCTATGGTTGTGATATCAAGCTTGTAATAGTAGAAAAACCCTTTTTGGTGCTGTGCAGAAGCATGTACAACACACACTCCATCAATCTGAGGAACGAATTTAAACACGCAAACGATTCTTAGTATTCATGGTTCTATTTAGAACCATTGTCTTTACTAAAGAAACTGTGTAGAACCTTCTTTTAAAATAACGTATTTACACTTTATCATTACACGTTTACACAGAAATGACAAATTTTTCAGTGTTTTGAGTCGAAAAATGACTGATTATGTCAGGACTGCGAGTTATGAAAGGAAAATTCCACCAATTTTTCAAAATTTCTGTGTAATTTTAGTCAAGTAAACAGTGATCCTGAGTGATGTGAATCTGGTAGCGATCAGAACCAGGGGTTGCCATGACGCCAACACGAGTATAGACATTTTACTAACTATCCCAAACCACCAGTGAACCTACACGAGTCTTCTGAGTTTTATATGGAACGTTGATGATGGAAAAACAGCGTAAAGTGTGAAGAACAAAAGTTTCGTTTTTGTACCGTTTTGTTTTACAACACCCTGCATGAACCAGTCTGCCAATAATAGATTTAAAAAAATGTTTTTAGGCCCAAACTTTAGGCCCAGTGTGTCATCAGGCGGCATATTCATAGCCATTTCATGTGATAGCTTTCTGTGGGGGGAGCTTTTAGAGACGTCTGGTTCCTATAATATCTGCTGTGAACAGGTCTGACTTTCTCTAGAATGGCCCAGTTCACATCATACCACTCTGAATGACTGTGTTTACATCTTAATGTTGGTTTCATACAGACGTATGTGGGAAATTATGCCCCCTTTAGCCCAGCTCCCACATACTATGTTGAAATACTGAGTCATCAAATTTGTAAAATATGTCAATATTTCTTGATAATAAGCCAATATGTCAAGATACTGAGACAAAATTTTGAGACAAGTCACGAACAGAGAAAAGGAAAACAACCAGCCTCCCTCTTACACTCGTATGAGGAAGTATTGATTAGGAGAAATGGGCTTGGATGTGAAGGAAGTAAGCAGACAATGCCTTGAAATGGGCGGGAGGCCTGGATTCTTACACTGGGAGGAGTCTTTATCTAACCCAGACGAGTGTCCTTCCTTGTTGAGATATCTGCATGTGCACTTTATCTTTTTCCTGAAGTCCACTCACGATGCTTGTTTGGGCTTATTTACCAAAAACAGTCAGTTCATGTTAACGTGACCGTTTTCCACTTTCTTTTTATCTCTTAATCAGGCTGTTTTTTTTTGGTTCTGTGCCTTTAAGGCTGTTATATGTAAATACGACAGAGCTGATTGGCTACCCTGTATTGTTCCTTATTAAGAAAGCAGTCTGGGCTGAAATGATCCTTATATCTTCACTGTGAGTGGGAATATATATCGTTGCTGTTGGGACTAAACCTTGTATCTCCAATTTTGTCCTTCTACCTTGTGGCTTCATGGTGCACAGACCAATGCAAGTGGTCCAAAATGACTGTATTAAATTTAATGTTTCTCCATTTACTTTAAGTTAACAGGGTTTTTCCTCCTCCTGTAAAGTTGCGCTTTCTAAGATAACAGGAAATGATGATAGATACCAGGAGCTCAGTGGGCTGTCCTTTTATGACCCCTTTGATACCATATGGAAGTGGAAGCATGCAGGACGGTTGCCTTCAGATTTAGCAGTGAGACGTGAGGAACTGCACTGTGCGAGTAATACGCCATATTTAGAGCAGCAGTTTCATAACAGACAACGGACGTTTGTTCTTTTGCTTTTGAAAAGAGGGCTCTCTAATATGATGACCTACAAAATATGCTGAGAATATCTTTGTTGTGTTTCAGTTTGACAGCTGATGCTGGAAGTGACTTCATATAAATAAACTCTGGTACTGCAGTTTAAAAGTTTGGAGTCACAGTTTTTCACATATAGTTAGTGCAGATACTGATGAAGTCAGATCCATAAGTTTGGGTGCCCCTGGTCAAATGTTGATTATTTAACTGAAAGTTTGCGCATCCCCTACAGAGAACACCCACGTTTTAATGCACGATTACTGTAAAGACAGATGGACAGACGGATAGATAGATCTATTGTTAATCCCAGAGGGAAAGTCGTCTATTACAGCCGCACAGAGTGCAGTAAAGACCAAAACAAGATCAAAAGTATTGTTGTATGTTATTATCATAAATAGAAGAAGTGAGGATATATAATAAAATATACTAAAACAGCCACAAAGTGGAAAAACAAGTAAGTAAAATTGGCTAAATATTTTGCAGGATGATCCAAGTGACTAAACACTGTGAACAATAACATATCGGTGTTGCTGGAACAAAACCTCGTATCTCCAAAATGGTGACTTTACAGGAGAAGGAGAAAACCTGCTTTACTTTTAATGTAAGTCAATGGAACCAGAATTTTTTATAAGTCATTTTGGGCAGTTCATCATGAAAATTACACACAATGGGAAGGTCAACAGGCATGTTCAAATTATGATTAAAAACTGAAAAATGACAAAAATGGAGATGTGAGGTTTTGTTCTGATAATAGCGATATGTTAATAACTGTGCAATATGCCTAGGTGTACAAACAAGTGGCAGTGCAATATGCAATATTTATTACTATTTTTTATGATTATTATTATTATTTGCTGAATTTAACATTAAAGCAAACAGGCAGCCTGTGTCAAAGTTGACAACCAGTGTCAAGCAGCACATTTTTTCATTCGTTCCATTATGTTAAACTCGGCAAGCAAATAAATATTAGTAGAAAAAATGCTTCACCTCCGTGTTCCCTGTAGAGGGCGTGTTCACTTTTTTTAGTAAGAAAAAAAATCAACAAAACATATATTTCAAAACATATAGTTTGACTGGGGGAGTTCAAATGTTTGCGTATGTCTGTATATTCACGTTTCTGAAATGTAGAAACTGGGACTAGTGTTAGCTTTACACACAAACATACTAAGTATTTGTAGCTTACTTATGCAGTAAAATAAATAAAAAGATATTTCAGTGCAGTAGCCCATTAGTTCAGTTAGTACATCATCAAATATCTGTTTGAATCAGATTGTTATCCATTAACTGAACTGTCTGATGCTGATACAGTTTACATTGATACTGATGTGATTCCAATGTCATCGTGTCTCATTGACATAAAACAGTTTTGTTACAGATTCATTTATAAGATGCTGATACTGTGCAACGTAAAACCTGAACTAAATAGGAAGCTGTCACAGAACAAACACTGGCTACATCCAGACTGTTGAAGGAAGCTGTGTAATAACCGAGAAAAGTCATAATCAAAACTCAAGGCCGATAATATGGCAAGAATAGACAGTATGTTATCATTGAAAATATGAAAAACTTAAAATTTATGTTTATAAGAGGAATGTTTAGACTGATCAAAATAAAAAATAACACGTTATGAATATAATATGGAATTCCAAGTTTTCAACAGTCTCCGATCGAAACATCTGTCCAGTGCTGATGTATTCTTTTTACAATTATCTTCTGATACTGTTGTGGTCCTGATATCATCCTGCACATTAATATACAACCGGTTTTGTTACAGATGAATGTAAATGATTATACTGTATGGCCACTAATTAGTAGAAAGCTGTAAAAGAAATGAAGAAATATTACATAAATCTAGAAAGATCAAGATTTTGGTTCTAGGATAGTAACTGCAAAAACTGTAGAACATCTAGAATGAAGTCATACTCAAAGTTATAATCAAATTTCTAACAAGAATTCACTCTACATAGGTAAATACGGTATATTATCATTGAGTACTAGCATCATTGAGAGTGTTTTTTAGGGAATAGCTGAACAAAATAACTGGTTATTATTGTAACTTGTGGTTCCAAACTGTACATTTCACTGCCTTGGACATTTACATGACCTGTTTAAACATGTGTGTTCCAGGAAGCCCAAGACTGGAATACTCATGCTGAACATGGGAGGACCAGAGAAACTCGAAGACGTGCACGACTTCTTGTTACGGCTTTTCATGGACACAGATCTGATGCAGTTTCCTGTTCAAAAGTAAGGAAGATAATTAAGTGAACAACACAAAGAGAAGGAAGCGAATTGTTTATTGAATTGTCTGCGTTGACTTAATTCACACTGCAGCTGTTTCTCTGTGACAGTAAACTGGGCCCCTTCATAGCCAAGCGCCGCACCCCGAAGATCCAGGAGCAGTACAGTAAGATAGGGGGAGGGTCTCCCATCAAAGCGTGGACCACCATGCAGGGGGAGGGCATGGTTAAACTACTGGATGAGATGTGTCCGGAGACTGGTAAGTAAACTCCAGGGGGAATTTATGTGATAAGCTTCCTGAAAGTAATGCAGTGCCAGCTTATTATTCTAAAACCACCTTGGAAGCCACAACATTCTGTGTCTATTTTACCATCTTGGCTGTAAATATGTCTCATTTTGTGCTGAGGTACTAAACGCTGGTCTACTTTAAGCTTTAGCAGAGCTGTAACCACCTTTTCTCGCAAAAGTTTCTTGTAAAATGTTCCACTTTTTACGAGGCTGAAATCAGCTTCTCATTCGCCAGCTTCTTGTTTGAAATGTCCCCTTCCACCTTAAATGGTGCTTGAGGCACCAGAATGTATTGCTGCACCATTTAAGCTGGAATGGGACAATTCGAACAAGAAGATGACAAGAATTATTTATTTATTTATTTAGTGTTTGGTTTCTCGTTGCAGATTAATCGTATCAGGAAACCAACTGGAGGGATTATAAATGCTAAAAAGTCCATTCGTCTCCAAATTATCAATGTTCGTCTTAAATCTTTCTCTTTGCCTTTTCATTAGCTACTAGCTATTGACCAACCCACTACTACATGTGGGTGACAGTTGACCTCAAGGCAAGTAGAGTATTAGCATCGGTTAGCTAAAGAGAGAGAATCTCATTGTAGGCAGTTCTTCCTGAGGGTCATATGTCACTATTTTTTTAGGGAACTGGACCTGTGACCGGAAGGTTGCCGGTTCAATCCCCAGGGCAGACAGTCCATGACTGAGGTGTCCTTGAGCAAGACACCTAACCCCCAATTGCTCCCTGGGTGCTGTGGATAGGGCTTCCCACTGCTCCGGGCAAGCGTGCTCACTGCCCCCTAGTGTGTGTATATTCACTAGTGTGTATGTGGTGTTTCACTTCACGGATGGGTTAAATCCCAAGGTGAAATTTCCCCGTTTGTGGGATTTAAAAAGTGTCACTTAATTAAATCAGGATCCCAGACAAATCCTGAAATGATTACTGCTGTGGTCTTTTAAGGGAAGGATTTCTTACTTAGCGAACTAACTTTAAGCGTAGTGTGATCCTGATTTTTTACAGTGGTGGGTCACTTCCTTGCATAATAACGTGCCTTAGGGTGTAATAAAGCTGATATATTAAGAGGTAAAGTTTGAGATTACAGATGGTAAGCAGCTCTTGGACCAGGGACAGACAGAGGTGAACCCATCCAGTTACGTTTGGGTCACTTTTCTTTGTGCGCTTTGTGGCCAACAGCATTGTTTATTTACCATTAGAAATGCTTTACTTTGTAAAAGTTATTCCATTCTTGTTATAAACATCCTCTTTAATGTTCACTTACACAAAATGAATCATAGCTTGAGCATCTAAACCTGAACACAATGTGTTGTGAGGGCGTAGCTGAGGAAGACGGACTGAGCTGAAATACTGTCTGTTAGCGAGGTAGTTATACGTCTGTTAGAGGAAATGCATCATAACACCGTCGTTGGCTGTGGCTGGTGTTAGATATGGTATCAACACACACCTCATTTAAAACTGGTCAGCTGCTGGCATGCTAACAGGGCGTTTCTTTAGCTGGGAAAAAGGTGCCAAGTCATCTGCAGTAACTGAGCAGCTGTGTCATCAGAAGGGAGTCAGGTGTGTGTGTGTGTGTGTGTGTGTGTGTGTGCAGTTTTGTGAATGCACAAAACCACAAAAACACCCTCTGTTAACGGCCTTGATGCAGGTAAAAGCCACTAAAGGTCTTTTAGTGAAATGGAACAAGTGATTGTCCCCTGGCTGGACCTTCAGCTTCCTCTGCACACAGAGATGTGCACACACTTCTATGTGTGTTAGGGAGTGGGAGATGATAAGATGTGGGGGAGTGGCTCACACGCCCCTCTCTCCCAACTCCCAGCAGATAAAACTGCAGGGAAAGTAGGGCACTCGCATGATGACCTTAAAGAGGAACAGATGGAGGTAGAAAACTCTGTCAGCTTCTCACTCGGCCATTTCCATCTACAAAGCATTCTAAATGTGATGGAGTCATTAAGGATGGGTAATAAAACAGTAAGCCAGCAGAGTTCACGCATTACAGTGATTTTAACAGGAGTAAGGGGTGCTCTCGTGACGAGAAGTGGTGTAAAACCCTTTTACCTGTGGTGAAATCACTGTAATGCATGTCCTCAAAGGGTTTGCTTTTAGGAAATGGCGAGAACACAGACTATATAACAATACACACATTTTCAATAAAATGAGAAAAAAGAATCTAGCTATGTAGATCATGATAAAAGCAATAAAACAAAGCAGCTGCTTAAACAGATGTTAGCGTTATTTAAACCAGACATTTACAGAAATGTTAGTAGACACAGGCAATGTGACGATATATTATTGTAATTGTGATACATTTTATTACTGTCATACACTGTGTATAATTGGACGCATGATCAAGTATGATGAGAGCGTTAGTCCTGTTTGATTTATTGAATAAATATCAAAATAGCAAAAAATGGTTTAATGGCAACCATTAAAGGTCTTTAATGTGGTCTATACAGCAAATATTCCTCATTTTAAGATTGTTGTAAGCATCATTAAAGATCATTTCACTTGTACTCAATCGACTTGTTTTCAGTCATTTTATTATATTATCTCTCTATAATGAAAATTTTGCTGCAGAGTTTCATACCAGTTGTGCTTTACATTGTGCAACTTTTAGTTTCATGTAAACTTAGACAAAATGCAGTTTCATGTAAACGTACACTTTTAGTTTTGTGTAAACTTGTATGAATTAATTGCATTAATTTTAACTTTAACTTTAATTTTATTTCAACTTTAATACTGTACATTTTTACTTTTACTTTTTAGTACTGTTTTTAAAGTTATTCTTATTTTCTTTTTTTTTATTATTCTTTTAAGATTATATATGGTGAATGGAGGAACAGCAAAGTAAGAATTTCATTGTACAGTGTAACTGCCTGTTCTGCTGTGCATATGACAGTAAAACTCGAAATTTAGTTCCATGTAAACTTACTTGAAATTTAGTTCCATGTAAAGTTACACTTTTAATTTTGGGTAAACGTGCATGATATTTAGTTTCATGTAAACTTACACTTAGTTTCATGTGAGTTGCAAGCAACTGTAGTTACATGAGCATTTCACCATGTAAAGTCAGGCTAAGCATTTTGCTCAGTTTTTCTAAAGTCATACAGTTTACAGAGTGGCCTGATGTTCGATGCAGCTCTTTCTCAGGCGTTTTCTCAGAATTACTCAAACAACAATGCTTTTATTTCCGCTCAGTAGGAGAGCTATTTCCAGACTGCTGTTCACGTGATCGCTTTTAAATGCTCACCCGTTGTTCTGACTTGCAGCGCCACACAAGTTCTACATCGGCTTCCGCTACGTGAACCCGCTGACCGAGGAGGCTATTGAGGAGATGGAGAAGGATGGAGTGGAGAGAGCTGTAGCTTTTACCCAGTATCCTCAGTATAGCTGCTCCACCACAGGTACATACATTCACTCTCACTCCAGCCCACCTCATTTAACGCCACTGAATCTCACACTGGATGGAAACCTGGATTTCAGTTGGGACATGTTTTGTGTTATCCGTTTTTTTTTTTTTTTTGGCATGTTCTTTCTTGCATGAACACAGTAAACTGAGACCTTTCCTGTTAATCAGAAGGCTGTGGCTTCACTGAAAGTTTAGAGGGTTTTGCTGTTGCTGCTATTCCACTGAGCCAAGATAATCAATAAGATCCTCTGGGCTGTTGGACTGGGCTTTGCATAAGATGTCCTTAAGTTTATATGAAAAGTATTTTATTAATAGTGTTTAGTTTGAAACTTATCTTTTCAATATATTTGGATAACCTGCCCTCCAACACGATTAATACCTCTAAAATCTTCTTCACAGTTATTGCATGAAATAGTCATAAGTATGTTTGCTGATTCATTGTCTTACCATCGTTTTGAGAAGTCTTTTGGCCTGTGAAATCCATTTATGGTGGAAAAACAGTCCCCAAGCAATCTTCACTGGTGATTTTGGACAGTAAGCCCAATCCCATTTCACCCCTTGACCTTACCACTTAGCCCTTAGCCCCTGTTTTGCAGGTTCATATTTATGTGTCACAATTCTTGTTGAGATAGAGGGGTAGGGTGAAGTGTTAGGGCTACATGGCCCTCCAAATGGAGGTTTTTCAGATGGAGTGTTATGAGAAAAAAAGAAAAAGCAGCACGATGGCTGAACAAGAGACCAAAGAAACCCACAAATCGAAGTATTTTCTCAGTTAAAAAAAAAATACAGTAACTGGTTTTAGCTTATTTTAATGCCATTTCAATATATTATGGTCGTTTTCTTCATAACAAGCATAAAAAATCGTGAAGAATTTGCTAATGTTTCAGTAGCTAGCCAGCTAACTTTCCCGTTCCACCTTAAAAAGTCAAGAAGCTGGTGAATAGCTGACTTCAGCTTCGTATCACCAAAGACTTAGGGGTGTACGATAATAAGTAATTGTCTTATTTCCCCTCTTTGAAAGCAAATGATTCCCTAAATGTAACTAAAGCCTTTTTTCGTAGAGCAAGATTTCAACCACTGCCCTTTGTAACTCAGTTCCGAGGGGTTAGGGTGACACTTGAAAACAAGGGGTAGGTTAAAAAGAAGAAATGGGACTGGGCCTAAATAAAAATGTGTCTGTGTTGTAGACATTGTAACCCCTTGTGTCAAAGTCAGTAAGTTTCTCTACAGTTGACTCTGATTTAATGGTGCAGAAATTTGTGAAACAATCTGTAGAATTTCCCTTTAACTAGTAAAGCAGTGACACATGTGAAACGATGTCACTTTAACATGATGCTCAAGTTAGAACCAATCAATACACATGCTGCCATGGTAACACTTGCGCTGGCTTTTTATGTTCCGTGGTAAAATATCTAGCATTTATAACAAATTTTCAGCGTACAGTTATATATCTATCTATATATTTGCTAATTTTAACATAGTGGAGGGAAAAAACTAAATATGAACTGTGCCATAACTTCTGCACAGGCCACATTTTTATGTTTTTCTCTACCCAGTGTGTTAAATTCAGCATGTGATCATTAAAATGGGCAGAAGTGTGTTCTCTGTAGAGGATGTGTTCACTTATTTTCACTTATATCAACAGAACAACCCAAAGTTTGCATGCGACGGTTTGTCGTTCCTGTCAGTTTCGCTGACACTTCTACTTGCTCAGGGAGGTGTAAATATGCAATAACTACTAAGCTCATTGTAAAAAAACTAGTAATGCATAAAGCGGCACGTGTAACGTAAACACTTACAGAGCCTCTAGGGTCGCCTACAAAATGTCAGGTACCTTAATAGTCATGCTAGTAAAGAAAGAAATACCAGTCTATAAAGAATATGTTTGTTAATTTGGTAAATTTGACAGGAATTAGAAGGATTTACATGGAAAAGGACAAATTTGTTCGGTTTTGGATGAACGAAAGTGTTGGAATCTGTTGCACCTGCAGGAATAGAACTGTTCATATGTTTTCATTTACATTTACAGCATTTAGCAGACACTCTTATCCAGAGCGACTTACAAGAAGTGCTTTGTCAATCTAGATAAAGTATCTTTGCTAGTCACCAATAGCTTAGAGAAAAAGACAGTCCTGGGCTCAGATACTGCTAGAAACAAGATGTCACTGTGGACCCCGAGAGAAAAAGAACCAGAGTTGAACGCAGAACTCTGTGCCATTCAATGCAATACAATAACAATAACATACAATTTTAACATACAGAAAGATATTTCCTTTATTAAAAAGTAAATGTCGGACGGTGTGTTTTGAATTGCTGCAGGCTTTGCCTGACTGTTTTATAAAACTGTAATAATATTAGACAGCAACCCAAATGTTAAGAGGCCATTTTGTCCTTTCAACAAAAATCAGACCACCTTGAGAGCCACCACATTTTTTTTGTCCATTTTGCTTTTTACCATCTTGGCTGAAAATATGTCCTAATATGTGCCAATGTCCTTTTATAGACTAGTAAATATAATACAACGAAAACTCAGGCTTACTTTGCTCTGCTTTAAGCTTTAGCTCAGCTATCGCCACTTTACTTGCATATCTAGCAGGAAACTTTTCAACAATTCTTGTAAAATGTCTCATATTTGACTTTTACAAGGCTGAAGTCAGCGTCTCATTCGCCAACTTCTCGTTTGAATCTTCCCCACCAGAATGTAACTGCTGCATTATTTAAGGTGGAACAGGAGAAGTGAATGAAAAACTGACTTCAGCTGCCCGATATTTTTTATTTATTTTTTTTTAAAAGTGTTTGATGGTTTCTCGTTGCAGATAAAACATATCAGTAAACCAGCTGGAGTGATTATAAATGCAAATCAGTCCCTTAGTTTCCAAATTATGGCTGTTTGTCCTAAATTTTTCTCTTCGCTGGTTTCTTAACTACTACCTAGGTGAGATTGTCTGCATTGCTATGGTGACCAGTAGTCTGATCTTCAGGGTTAAATGATGAATTAGCAGTTCTACATTAACTTCAGCGTTTAAGGCCACGTATTGTTAAACTCTGTTCAGCAGAGCTTTATTTTACTGTAAAGGAGGATTATTTTAGTTTTACTTAAAAATCTAATTCTGCCGACCCCTAGACCAGACTGTGCTCAGCTGTATGATTTCCCAGTAATTACTTGTGGAATTTAAGCTGTTTTCCAAAAGAAATGGATTTTGTAGATAAAGCACTGTGATTTACACACTGTTGATGACTGCTATGTACAAAAGTAACTGTCATTGGTTCTGTGAACTCTGTTTGACCTCCAGAGGCAGTGTGAAGCACAGTGGATGCTCATGTGTCAGCACACAGGTCGAGATCTTACAGCAACAAAATCACACAGTGACATGACCTTTGATGCAGGTGGCAATACAAATAATACACCACTCAGCTGGAGATTGCCTCTACCACCTAGTCATTGAGGGCCTTACTTGTCGGTGACAGAATGAATACTCTGTTGTATCTGCTGAAGAGAAAACACCTTCAGAAAGTGCTTGATTTGAGCCACAGTACCAGCTGGATTCTCCTGTACGTGTGGTGTGCTATCAGACAGTGTAGCTCTCATGTTTAGCCTAGAGAGCAACTTCAGAATTTACTCTCCATTGAAATCCACATCAGGCCTGCTTATGTCAGTGGCATGGAGGGCTTACTGTACAAAACGTCCAACACCAAGGATAAATATCAAGGTGAATTTCAAGATGAGTGTGCAGTCTTAATAATAACCCATCCACATACTTTTGATAAGCAGGAAGCGCAACTACATAAACTTTAAGCATGAATAGAGTGAGGGACCTTTATCCAGTGGGTTCTGTAGGGCCAACAGCACCATGGAGACTGAACACGACTGAACAACATCTCATGAGTGCCATGTATACCTGATTGTGCCTTTGGGCAAGGCATTTACCCCCCACCCCAACACCCCCGGCCATGCTCCAAGATTGGGCATAGTTAGGCAGCCAAATGACAAATTTGCCTTGTAGGACCAATGAAGTACATAACACAACATTGAACTGACGTCATAAACCTGCCAACCTTAAAATACCCCACACCAACCAGCAACCTTTATCAAATGTGGTGCTTAACTTGTTTTGGTAGCCTACAGTTTGAGTAGCTGGTGTTATAGAATTGCTTTAAGGTGTAGTAGATGTCATTTTAATACACACACGTTTGTCTGTAAATAAGTTAAGTGATACTTTTTTAATCCCACAAATGGGGAAATTCCACCTCCGCATTTAACCCATCTGTGAAGTGAAACACCACATACACACTAGTGAATACACACACACTAGGGGACAGTGAGCACACTTGCCCGGAGCGGTGGGCAGCCCTATCCACAGCACCCGGGGAGCAATTGGGGGTTAGGTGTCTTGCTCAAGGACACCTCAGTCATGGACTGTCGGCACTGGGGATCCTTCCAGTCACAGGGCCAGTTCCCTAACCTCCAGCCCACGACAGCCCAAATAATATGTACATTGTATATTACTTGTCCATACATTGTCTACATTGCTTGTATACTGTGTATATTGCATGTTTCCTATAAATTACTTCTACATTGTTTGTATGTTTGTCACAATTGGCCCCTCCCAGTCCTACGTATGCTTTTGTTTTGTTTTGGTCTTGTCCATGTGATTCCTTGTTTTGTTGATTCCCGGTCCTGTCCCCTTGTTTCCAGACCCTGCCCCTGATTGTAACCACCTGTGTTATCCACCTGCGTCTTGTTAACCCTCATTATTCCCTGTATTTAAGACCTGTGTTTTCCCCTGTTAGTTTGCTGCTCTTTGTTTGGTCTTTGTATTGCATTGTTTTGTGTCATTCTTCCGGCCTCTTTTGTGTGTTTTTCTGTGTTCGTTTTCGTCATGTCTGTCCCGTGTTGGCTCGCTGACCCTGGACCGTTTTGACCATGGTAATGGATTTGCTCATAACAAATCTCGCTTCTCTTCGCATATGCGTCCACCTCATCATCGCTCCCCAGCGTTACAATATTGTATTTATTTCTAGAGAGACACTAGTGCCTGGAACCAAATTCCTTGCATGTGTCAACATACTTGGCCAATAAATCTGATTCAAATTCTGAAATGTTAGCTTGTTAACGGCATGCATGTAGGCAATGTTGTAGCGACTCCTTAATAAGCTTGTAATTCAGAGGATTCAGTAACATTCAGGGAGAAACTGCTCAGCACAAAACACAGCAGCTTTGAAACATTTTTCTTTACAACAGGATGCGATAGACGTGGTTTTTCTCATTTAGAAAAACAGCTTAGACGTGGACTTCTGAATATAGGCGTGGTGCACAACTTCAGAGGTCTGTTGTTGTGTTTTGCCAGATTTGAAAACCCAGCTGAGAACATCCTTCCTGAGTGGAAGATCTCATGGTACGCCAACCACAGCAGGGACAGAAATAGCCTTACATTCCATCTTGGAGCCATTAGAAAACATGTTTATAATGCTGGATATTGAGTAGGATGTCCCCAGTGCAGAGCTGGATGAATTTCACAGGGAAACCATAGCCATATTGTGTTTGGCTATCAGCTCATTGTAGTGCAGCAGTAATGGGTGATGACAAGTGCAGAGTTCCCTGTAGGCCCCAAGAGTACTGAAATGTCATTGGTCTTCATCCATAGTTTGCTTGCTTAGCAGAAGCTGAGGGAATCAAAATCAGCGAATCCAGGCAGGTGTCTTGTTATTTAGCTTATAATAACTGAGTACTACCAAAAAAGTACTATAGCCACTATGCCTGGGCAGGAGCTGGAGAAGAAGCCTTCATAAGAACTGAACAGCTTCTTTATGTACTGGCTTGCACCCCAGGGACCTCTGGAGCTTGGGGAAAATCTTTGCCAGGCTCAGTGATTAGACAGTGAGGGGTAAACAAGTCAAGACAAGTAAAATCATGCCCATTAGTTACCCCACTGGACATAGGAGATGAAGATGAGTCTCCACTAGGGGAGTGGAACATCCCCTTGGTGTGGAGCCATATGTGAGGCATAACGCCAATGCAGGTAGGCTGGAGATTCTGCAGTGGAAGAATTTCCAAGTTAATCCATTTATAAGGCGCAATTCCTAATGATGAACAATTTGTTGAAGCATTATAACACATTCAGACTGCTTCACTCAGCTTGGGCAATTTGCTGCAAACTCCTAGGATGATTTATGGCTCAGTTGGTGGAAGAACCCTTTTTTATAGCCCATAAACTCTGGAGTAGCTTTCCAAAAAGATAAGGAATTCAAGCTTCATGGGTGTTTTTAAAACCAGAGTTTGGGCAGTGCTACTGCTGTATATTTCCAGGCTTGTAGTTTGTTGGAAAAGGGAGGTAGTTTAAACGTCGCTGCTTTAGGCTAATACTAACCTGTTACCCCCCCTAACGTTAGTGGCAGTGTGTCTGGGTGGAGCTGTAGTGGCGTTGTTGCCTGGAGAAACGCTATGTTGCGCATATGCTCACAAATGCATTTATGTACCTCTTTGCAGCCTTGAGTCGCTGCTTCCGCAGCCCACAGAGGACAAGTAGAATCCTGTGAGGAGAACATTGAGGACGTCTTCCATGCGGGTTGCATCGTAATTCATGTAACTGCATGAAGTGCAAAACCTGAATTGTCTTTGACTCTGATCTCGGTTTTAGGCTTCACATTAAAAGCGTAACTAAAACCAGAGTCAGGACTTATTTCAGACTGTATGATGCTAAGACGTTGACTCCCACTTTCTGGTTTTCTCTTTTTTAGATCGATGTAAAGCATTGTGCACTGGCTTATCTAAAAAGAGTATAGGCAAACTACAGTCTGTACAGAATAAAGCAGCAAAAGTTCTTACTTCAACACTGAATTACTCCAGTTCGGGCAGCACTTCACTGGCTCCCTGCAGCACAGAATTTTTAAGGCCGTTAATAGACTAGCGCTTGCTTGTATGTCAGATGGTCTGCATCTGCTCCACAGTGATGTTGAAGATCAACAAACCCAAGATTACTTTCTGTTCCAAGAACAAAACACATGAATATGGGAATCATCTTTACTTAGCAGTTTTAAACAGCAGCGTTTGCACTGTGCGACCAATTATGCATTCTAGTTTTAATTTTATTCACTGTTATTTCAATTTGTTATATTCTTTTATATCTGAACAGCTTGTGATTTTGTTATGTGGTGGTTTCACTCACTTTTGTTTTTTTTGTCATTATTCTTTATTTAAATTTTTAGATTTGTTTATAATTTTAAATATTTGCCCCTTTTAATGTTTATATTTTTCTCATTTATGCTTTTCCTTTGCGTTGGAAAGCAATTTGAGCTGCATTTTAATGTAATACAGGTGTTATATAAATAAAGCTTTTTATTATTTTATTATACAAGGTGTCTCAAAAGTAAGGATAAGCCCTTATTAAATGAAACTGGTTTGGCAGATGGTGACTCAGTTTCAGACACAAGCTGTTAGGCCACCGTCTTGAATCCACCATCCTTGTTTTTCTGGTGAAATTTTCTGCCAGTTTTGATGTGCCAAACACCTGCCTTCCCATGTGTAATGCTAAAGTTGAATCCAAGATGGTGGTCATCTTGAATGCCCCTATGTTGGTGACACGGCCTGACTGGTTCCCCCCTTTCCCCACAGCTTATGTCTGAAATGGAATTATTGTCTGCCAAACCGTTCATTCCATTCATTTTATATGGGTGTTTCCATACTTTTGAGGCAACCTGTATAATGGTGGTAGTTCTCACCTTTGCACAGATCAGTATCTTTGTGCTTTGTTCTGTCTTTCACGGTCAGGAGGAATGAACCAGAGCTTTATTTGTCTAAAGTAAGTTTATTTTCTCCTTGTTTTTGTGTGTGTGCAGGCAGCAGCCTCAATGCCATCTACAGATACTACAGCAACAGAGCCACTAGGCCCAAGATGCGCTGGAGTGTGATTGACAGGTGGCCAACCCACCCTCTGCTCATTGAGGTGAGACACTCTTTCAGTTTCCTACAGCTGATCTGGAGTCACCTGACACAAACCCCTCACTGTCAGAAGCAGTCTTCTGGTGTGCTTGGACAGTCCTCGTTAATTCATAAAATTGAGATATTGTCATGTTCTGGGTCTTAACTAGCAGTTGTTTGCATTCAGGTGGTCATCGGTGCCGCTTATTTAATAATGTAAAAAGTTAAAATAACAGTTTCAGTTACAGTTACAAGTTCAGCTGTATACAAGTACACAGTGAAAAGAAACAACATTCCTCCAGGACCAACGTAGGAACACAAGTGCAAAACAAAATCTGTGTTTATTGCAGACATTACAGAGCAATAAATAAAAAGACTTGCAATCAATACAAAAACAGAATACAGGCAGTACACGGTGCTGAGAGTGTGTAGCCTGTACAATACAGAATGAAACATACTATGCAGTCACTGCAGTAGCAACCGGAACAACAGAATACAGTATTTGGTTGATGCAGTAAAAAACATAAAATGTGCAAAAATGCAAGTAGAGATTTACAGCCTCCTCACAATGAGGTTAGCCTGCCAAAGTGAAATTAAAGAAGTCTGCATACTTCATATTAATTCACAACATCCATTTTCTGAATGCTTGATCCAGAAATGAATCACAAACGTACTATAGAAATAATTTACTAATCATATTTATTTTGTTGAATACATTTTTATGCATTTAGGTTGGAAAGCTTGTCTGGGTCGAACAAAATAGCGTTATACTGAATAGATTTGTGTTTGCATCGATTTATCAGGCCATTCTCGCTTCCCCAATAAAATAAAAAGAAAGTTTAGCATAAACTAAAATGTTGGGTTGTGCTTCCCTCTCGTCTACTCTCCTCTACTCTCCTCTCCTGCTTAAAATGACCGCTGTGGGAGAATGTTGGGATTTGAGGATGGATGGATGAAAATTGCAGTGCTACAGTAGCAAGGCATAGAATTGCACATGCATTTAAATATATTAGGCAGAAATAAAAATAGACATTAATTAGGCAGAAAAAAGGCAGAGCTGCTGGACATTAACTTCAGAGTGTTATATGTGTGGGAGGACCACCCACTGCTTATAAGCTGTCTTTAATTGATCTTCTTAGTTCACCTCTCCCTTTGGTCAAGCTTCTCTTTCTATTCTTGAGTGACTAAGTCTGTCTTTGGGCATGTCTTTGTGTGGTGTGTGTTTGAGACTGCTACACACTGAGGTGTCCAAATAAGAGAAATGCTGTCTGAGGTCCTGGAAAAATGTCCACACAGGTTGTGATAGTTTGAATATCATACATGAAGTCATGTCCATTTGACGAAGTTGACTCAGGAGTTGTCAGTTGCCATAGGCACGGTGAGCGGTCATGACTAAAGGCTTGGAAAAACAGCAGGTGTTTTTGTCAGCAAGGTTTTAGCTAAAGTGGTGGGTGTATTTGAGGACTAGATCAGTCATGTAGCCACCAATTTCTTTACAGTGGTGGTGATAGGAACCAGGGGTCACCATGACTACAACACATATATAGGCATTTTATTTGCTATCCAAAACCACCAGTGAACCTCCACACGTGTCTTCTGAGTTTTATTTGGAATATTGATGATGGTAAAATAATAATAAATCTGAAACAAGTGTTTACTTATTTTTCCTCATGACACCCGGCATGCATACCTCCACTGTGAAGTGTAAACTACTTTTTAGGCCAAAATCTTCTCAAAACGGTCATAAAACAATGTTGGAGAGATCAGGTCGTATATTCTCAGCATTTTTTGTACCAACATTCTGTAAGGGAGCTTTTAGAGGCAATAACCTCTTTAGACGTCTGGTTCCTGTCACCACCACTGTGAACAATTTTGACTGTAGAATGGAGCGTTTTGCGTCAGACCGCTCTGAATTAAATTAAATGATAATAATCTGTGGAATTATTCTTTAAATTATCCAGAGTGGGAGATGTTTTGAATCACTTGAGGGAATATGCGTCAAATATGAGAACAAGGGTAACATGCAAGCAAGTAAAGAAGCTTTCTAGCATGATCCCATAAAGTGGACCTGTTTACTATGTTTCATTGCTTTTCATTTTATACAACAGTTAGTTCCAGTTTGGTCCGACTCTGAAGATGAGATGACAATAAATTCCCAAACTGTCGTCACCACTGCACAGCTTTTCAGTCGGCAGCTGTGACGGAAGAACAGCTGAACAACCTGGAATCAGCCAGAAATGAACCCAACACCATTCGCCAGATGTGTCTGATCTTCAAAGTCTGACCAAATCAGACTGAGCCATAAAACTGACCCAATAAAAAAGAAAATAGCTGCTCAGTGGTGACGACAGTTTGGGAATTTAGTGTAAGGAGCTGGAGAACGAACTGCCGGCTGTGCAGCGAGTGGGCGGAGCTCGTTACTCTGACGTAGCAACAAGCTGCTCGTTAAGGAGCTATAATTAGGAGGAAGGAGCTGAACATTAAAACACATTAAACGCCGCCTTCACGCCCAGTTTATTCATTTCTTACCGTATTTGTTTAACTGTCATATAAAAGCAACAGAACACTCGGGGTCTACGAATAACATCACGGCTGTGATGATCTACAGCGACCAAATCACAGCTGTGATGTTATTTCACGATAACACACTCCCTCTCGTGCTCTATTGCTTAAGTAAGTGGTCATATTACATATGACAGTTTTTTTTTGACTGAGGTGTTCTCATTGTTTGTGATGATTCTTTTGAAAAGTACTAAATATTAAGAATCTCTTTATTGGGGTTTTAGTTTCTGAATACTCAGTATCTCTGAGTATATAGCTAGATGTCTATACTACACTTCAGTTAAGATTTAATATGGAACAGAATACATTACTGCACATTCATTTACAAAAAAGTTGAGTTTCTTTCTTTGGCACTGTTAGATAAGCACTCGGCTCAAAATACAACAAAGGTGCAGGTAAAATATGATCTATCACTGATGTGTGAAAGCAGCTGCGGTGATTATTCTCGTTACACATACGAAGAGGAGCATATGCACAATACACACTTACACAATAATGCCCAAATAGGTAAATGTACCTATGTAAATGCATCGATTCCCTAAAGAGTTTGTTTAAACCAAGACTACCACAGCTAATGGAATAAAACCATTTTCTGAGCCACTGCAGCTTTCAGTTTTTGGCCTGGCGGCACGATCTGGAATGGCGAGTGAGGAGGAATGTTGAATGAGGCTGGATCACCATAAAGTTGTTCCACCTTTTCTGTATGTTGTTAAGTTGGGGTTGTTGATCTGTGATCTTACCTGCCTGGTCTTTGATACTCTACATTTCATTTTCTTTTGTTGGACTGATGGGTTTCCCTATCATTGTAAAATTTTCAATGTCAGGACATTTATGTATAAATAATAAATTTTTAAGTAATAATAAGAAGAAAATTAAGTAATAATCATTTCCTACAAGTAAACAAAGCAGTGCATTTGATGCCAACGAAGGAGAACCAGAAGAGCTGGTTCTTCTTTTTCGCTGTGACCGATTCCTCTTTGGTCAGTTTAAAGTTTCACTCAGCTTCGCCTCCAGCAGCTCTCAGTGAAGTGAAGCTCATTTTTAACTGTGTGTGAGCTGCAGTTAGTGCTGGGTGATGACATGCTTGCCAATATGCAGTAATATGGATGTATTGTGATATTGCTCTTTGGTTTTAATGACCCTTTAATAACAGATTTGAGTCTATATTGTGTGCTTTACTCATTGACTGATACAGTTTAACAGGGGACCAGTCCAATAGTCTTCATCCGTTTTGCATGCTCCACGTAAATATTCAGAATTAAAAATCAATTTTTCATCCACATGAATGAAATGAAAACTTTTCATTCATGAGCTGAACTAACAGGCTTCAGTGTGCGTGTTTCTCCCCTTTCCTCGCTGTTTGTGCTGTCACCTCTTCAGGGGCCCACTGTTAAATATTATATGGTTTCATGGTTGTTTCAGAGTTGAATGTTCTTTTTGCGGTGCAGTTGTTCAGAATTGAGTGAGCGTACGCAGACCGTGCACATCATGCTCCTCGGTGGTTGTTGGGAGCCGAATCCTCTCCGTGTTTGAAACATGCCCAGTATGTTTCACCACTGCTGCAGCTCTTTCTCTCTTTATTCTACGAAGTGGCTTTGATAGTTAAAAAAGCATTTCTTTAAACCTGTGGCACCTTCCGACACTTCAACATAGCAAAATGTGTCTGTTCCCCTATAAAACGAGTTAAAGCATGAAATAAGAAGGTAAGCTCTTTTTTGTGAAATGTGCTTTCCGACTGGTTAATGTTTACGGTTCTGTCAAAGTTTCCTTTGGGGCCGTTTTAAAGGGGAATTCCACAGATTTTTCTGGATCATTACATCTTTGAGGCGTTCCGAGTGGTTTGGTTTGAAACGCTCCGTTCTAGAGAAACTTACAGAGTCAGAAGTGTTCACAGTGGTGGTGATAGGAACCAGACATCCACCTCTTAAAGCTCCCTCACAGAAACTTTTTTTTTTTAATCTCAAAATTGTATTTTTAACTTTTTTAATACATTACGGCTGAGGGATACATGCAGGGCATGCATGAGGAATACATGTAAGGCAAAATAGTCCCAGAAGAAAACTCCTTTATTTATTTATTCATTGTTTTTCCGTCATTAACGTTCCATATAAAACTCAGAAGACTCTAGGTAGGTTCACAGGTGATTTTTGGATAGTAAATAAATAGTCTATATTTGTGTTGTAGTCATGGCGACCCCTGGTTCCTATCACCGCCACTGTGAAGAAATCTGAACCATTTCACACCAAACCCCTCTGAATCGCTCTGTTTACATCTCAGTGACTGAATGAGGCATCTTTTAGCTGGTGTAACAGAATCAGCAGTTAGTGTTCTCCTCCAAGCGTGTTGAGCCGTACAATAAAGTTGCATTGGTGCATTACGTATCTTGAAGGAAGCAAATTCTGTCCTTCACTGTCCCAGTGTGGTAGTATTGTGTGATGAGGGGAGATCTGTCACACTCTGAGGCTGTGGTATTGGAGTACTGTGCAAAAGGCACCTAAGCACATTTAGGTTTAGAATGATTTATCTCGGCAGTAACCGTGTTTTGTGCCTAGAAAAACATCAAATATGATTAGAAAAGAAACTCCTACAATAAAATAACATGACATTCTTTTTTCAAAATAAATATTAATAAATGAATAATCGTGTTGTGAGCTAGTTTGAAGAGCAAAGTTTGGTTCCACATTTCACCAGGATTCCTCCAGACATCATCAGCAGCACCTGATTTAATTTAATGTAATATTGATCAAACAGGTAAAACAGGTATTTGATGATAACTACAGTTAATACAGGGCTTCCTTCAGGAGAGAGCAGGAAATGGTTAAACAAACACACCGACATACATAAAAATCACCACTTACTGAATTAATGTTATTTGTGTTTGTTCTAATATTGGTGCTAATGTTTACTGACCATATAACTAGCCTTTCAATTCTAAAATTCTTTCCACAGTACAGTATTTGGGAAAACGGTGATTTAATTTTGTCAGTGTTGTCTAGCACCTGCTGTGGTGTTGAATATTAAGATTAAGCATTAAGATGATGTTCTCTGTTAATGTTTGAATAACAGTTAATGGGTTTTCTTCGCTTGAATGCTCTGTCTCATATAAATCTTCTCTGTTGTTGCAGAGAAGTCTTTTCGTGTCTGTTAGGCACTATTAGGTGGTCAACTGTGGTTGCTGGTTAGTGTAGTGGTTAACACCTCTGCCTTCTACACTGTAAATTGGGGTTCAATCCCCACCTGGGTAAACACCCTACCCTATACCAATAAGGGTCCTTGGGCAAGACTCCTAACACCACCTTGGCCTCCCTGTGTAAAATGATCAAGTTGTAAGTCGCTCTGGATAAGAGCGTCAGCCAAATGCCATAAATGTAAATGTAACTGCATTTTCACTGGAGCAACTAGGAGGGCAAAGTAAAAATAGCGTCCACGGGTGCTGTTAGAGGATCAGTCTGGCCTGCACTTTTGTGGTGGAAAGTCACGGTGAAGCATGGTGAAGATCTCGTGCAGGCTAAAAAGACTTTTAGTTTATATCATTAAAAAAAACCCATGAAAACAGTCTTCATTACTTTTTACTTTATACTTACTGTTCTTTGAGTTATTGTTTTCTGTTTTCCCAATTCTGAAGCTTTGCAGGGTGTTATTATTTATTTATTTTCTGCTTCAGTATGATTTTTGATTCTCCGGCCCCTCCACACTTGTGGCTTTCTCCCTGCCATCCTCGCCGAGGTTCGTTGGCGCTGGGTGTTCGGGCCCCGCCTTCCTGCCAGCTCTCGCGGCCATCATCGTCAGGGCCCGGGGGGCGGGCGCATGCCACATATGTGTTCAGCGTTCCGATTGCTTTGGCTCAGATAAATACAAAGATTACAGAGGAGCACGTCCTTCCTCAAAGTGGTCTTATTAAAAAAGCCCAACTGAGCTATGAACAATACACATGGATTGGCTGGACCCAGATGGCAAGTTTTGATCATTAACAGTGATTTCCACAGAAAAACAGCGACTGGGTGGAGTAGAGAGTGAGGGACGAATCAACTGTATAGTTTGTCTTTGCTGGGAAACCATTACACTATTTCAAATGTTTGTTTTTCCAATTATTTAGATTTTTCATTGATGTCATTTCAGTTACCAATTACATGGCATTATTAATTAAACATTTTCTATGTTATTTAGATTGTAACGTAGTTAAATTTTGCCATGAATAATCATTACTCTGTCTCTTTCTGTCTCCCTCCATCCCTCAGTGTTTTGCTGAGCATGTGCGTAATGAGTTGGATAAGTTCCCTGCTGAGAAAAGGGATGACGTGGTCATTCTGTTCTCCGCTCACTCGCTGCCCATGTCCGTAAGTACCTGCATGAGCTGTAGACAGACTCTGTGAACTCCAGTGTCAACAATTTTATATATAATTTATGTGGTGCCCAGAGCGCTGACCACTCAACCAACAGGTTCATCATTCTGACTCTCTAAAACTCCACCATGAAACAGTAAGGATAATGTTGTGCTTCTCAAATGCAGTGACCGGTAGTGTCAAAGTTATGTATATAGCGCTTTTTACAACAGATGTTGTCACAAAGCAGCTTTACAGAAAAATCTGGATCTAAGCCCCCAGGAGCATCGCCAGTGGAGACCGTGGCAAAAGGAATCAAGACTCAAAAGGGGAGCCATCCTTCTCTGGTCAACACCGGATAGAAAACAGTGTTAGTGTAAAATATTAGAATACAAAACTGGGAAAAACAAGTGGAGCAATGGTTAATTAGATAGATAGTTTGAGTTTATGCAGCATCATCATCATCAGGAGTGTCAGTTAATGAAGGTGAGGTTTGCACAGCGTTGTACAGCATGAAGCTCAATGGTGGTTAAAACAGTCTGGACGGCTGAAATGGTCCAGAAGGCTTTTGAGCAGTGGCAGCCAATCAAGACAGAAGAAGCGACAGCGTTGGAGGCACAGAACTGGCGGCTGTTCAACTCGGCAAAGAAAAAACACACAGAGTCAGTTCTGTAAAGAGTGACAGATCAGATTACAGTGTAACAGAGCAGCAGAGACTCCAGCGGGTCTAGTTATTACAGCCTACCTGAAAGAGAGAAACCAGAAAAGTAACAGAGACATCAGGCTCCCTGAGATGTCGGCGTCCCTCCACTCCACCGTCAGCAGACCCGAGTGAGTGTGAGAGCAGTGGGACAACAGCACCAACACTCCCAGTTTACCATGAATACTCTAAGACCACGAGTCTCCTGATCTGTACCTTTTGTCTACCAGGGAAAACTAATTACCAAAGGCTTCACTAAACAAGTAGGCTTTTAGCCTAGACTTAAAGACCGAGGCTGTCTCTGAGTCCTGAACACTGATGGGAAGATTATTCCAAAGCTGGGGGGTTTGTATGAGAAGGCTGTCCCCCCGATGTAACTTTATTAATTCTAGGTACCAGTAGTAAAGCAGCACATTGTGATTCTCATTACTGCAATGTCTTTCTCATTTTTTGGTGGAATCTTTACTTCACCCTTTTCCTTGTAAACCCCTAAGGGTGTGAACCAAAAACAACAAAACGTTTGTGGCACATGTAACAAGAAAAACGTCAGTGACTGTCCGTGTGTTGCATTTGTGAGATAAAATGGCCAAATATTACATTTTGTAAAATAAATATATTTTTAAGAATCTGCATTAAAATATTTAGCCTGACAGATTATGACCGTCTTTAAATCATAGTGTTGCGGTAATGAGAATTTGATTATTTCAATTGGAAAATGTATTTAAAATCACTTAAATCATTCAGGTTTCTTTTAGCTATTCAACCAAGAGCATCTGTTTGTATATGCAAAAAAAGAAAACATTGTCATCGTAATTTTAGTTTGTTCGAACTGGGTCCCAGAATTTATTATGTTTGTGAGAAGGACCTGATTACATTATTGCACATCTGAGTTTAGGGCATGTTTTCTTCCTCTAAAGTCAGTTAGGAGATACAGGGTTTTGATAAGATCATGAAGGCATGTCATGTGTTTGTGTCCATTTTGGCCGTGTCTGTGTAGGTGGTGAACAGGGGAGACCCGTACCCTCAGGAGGTCGGTGCTACAGTGCAGAGGGTGATGGAGAGGCTAGGCCACTGCAACCCTTACCGCCTTGTCTGGCAGTCAAAGGTAACATGCTGAACATTTGTTTTTCACTCAAAGCATATGAGGGAACAGAGCTGGACATTTTCCCGCAGATACATTAAAAACGTCTTGTAAATGGTCCTAAAATGTCTTTTACTGTTAGAGATTTAGCATTTTATGGTAATACCTGAAGACCTAGTTGCTACTAGTCACTGTATATATTATTAAACTAACTCAGAATAGCCTAACAACAAAAACTGACCAGCTGTCAGTGGTCCTGTGGTCAGACTGTAGGGATGACTATAGAACATTAATAATGAAGTTATAATAAAATGAATATTCAGAATGACCCTGAATGTTGTTGAAAAAGTGGTGGTCAAAACATGGGGTTGACAAAAAACCTAGGGTTATTACAGGATGGAATTTACAACATATAAATAACTCAATCCTTGAAATACAGAACAAAACAACCTTTTGAATCTAGTTTGTAAGATTTACATCTGCATTGGATTAATGTTGTATATAAAAATATTAACAGGAATGATTCAAGTGTGTGTGTGTAATATATACACACGTTTGGTTTATAGTGTGTTTGAATAGAATAGACGTAATGCAACATTTGAGTTTGTGTGCGGTTAAAAATATTATTTTCCTTTTTTATTTAAAAAGTCCTAAAACAGAAAAGTCATTTTATAAAAACAGGACTCCTGCCTCATGTTAGGAACACAGATTCATAGTTTGAATAAAGTTTGTGGACATCTGCTCCTCCAGCTTTTCCTCAGAAATTAGGGATATTAATAGTGAGTTTTTCTTTCTTCACTGCAGTAACAGCCTCTACAGCCTCTGAGAAGGCTTTACACTAGATATTGAACACTGCTGTGAGGATTTGATTGAGCCTTAGTGAGGTCAGGTAGTAAAGTTGGATGGTCAGTTGTAGATCGCTCCAACTTATCCCAAAGGTATTGGATGGAGCTCCATCATTCCAGAGAACTCCGTTCTACTGCTCCACAACCCAATGCTGGGGGAGATTTATACCCCTCCAACCCACACTTGGCACTGGGCATGGTGACCTTAGGCTCATGTGCTTAGCAGTGCTCTTCTGTGAAGGTTATGCAAGATGTTTGTGTCTGAGAGTAGCTCAATAGAAGGACTGACTGTGTAGATACTTCAGGACATAAAGTGTAAATAAGCCTATCTGTCCGTTAGTGTGTCATCAGCTTAGGTGAGCTGTTGTATTTAGTTGGGTTAGTCACAGTCTTGTTTTTGCTGGAGGGCACAAAGTGCAAACATTAGTTGCACACTGCCATCATGTGGTGGCCTAGTGTAAGTACACTAAGTCCCAGATTTCTATACTGCATTCACCAAGTCTGAGATGAAAGGCTTCAGAACTTGTTACTGTCCTCATGACATCTGTTATTCCCAGTTGTCTCTTAATTGAATAGAGTTGATTCTGTGAGTGCCCCCCGCCTCCTTATTTATTGAATTTAACATATTGGGGGTGGGGGGCATCAATGAAATGCGTGTCTACTGGAGTGTGTCTGTCGTTTGTCTGTCTGTCTGCCCTGTGATGGACTGGCGACCTGTCCAGGGTGTATCATGCCTTCTGCCCGATGGCCACTGGGATAGGCTCCAGCTCCTCCCATGACCCTGAAGAAGAAGTGGCTTAGACGATGTGTGTGTGTGTGTGTGTGTGTGTGTGTGTGTGTGTGTGTGTGTGTGTGTGTGTGTGTTTGTTTCTAGTGTTTTATTTTTGCAAATAAACAGAAATTGAGCACAAAATGTGCAGAGAAATGCCATATTATTGTTTGTTCATTGCAGAGGATGTAATAACCTATTTAAACATGGAAAATCAAAATAAAATGTGTAATTTGACCTGGGGGGGGATTCTGCATGCAAATATTATAGCATTAGTTTGTCTTTTTACCACAATAAAACAAAAAAAATGTGAATTTTACCACAAAACTAAATGGAACAAAAACATTTTATTTGTATGTAATGTATATAGATCTTATTTGTATTTTTTTAAGTGTTATTGATAAGTTCTCCAGATTAGGCCCACTGTACTTTCAGTATTGTTTTATTCCATGTTGCTGCGAATTTATCAAACTAAATTATCAGATTAGTGAAAGCACTGAACACGGAGTCTGAACTAAATACAGTTACTTGGGATTTAGTTTAAGAATGTATTGAATTGAAGTAAAAGCTAGCTTGAGGCCAGTATCATGAATCTGAGGCCTACTTCAACCGAACCAGTGCTAATGTAGCTGACATTGATTAAACCTACTATTAAAAAAAAAAAAAAAAGATGGGTCTTCAAGGGTTCTTTAGTACAGAAGATAGTTCTATATAGAACCGTGAACACTCAAAGAACCCTTTGCATGATTAAAGGCTTATTTGCATCGTGAAATAATTCTTCAGGTCGGTAGAGAATAGACCTATTTGGAAAAAGGTTCTTTATAACACCATAACGGGGTTCTTCTATGGTTACGATGTCAAGTTTGGTACAATAGAAGAACCCTTTTTAGTGCTATATAGAACCCTCTACAGCACATTCTCCGTCAATCTGAAGAACTCTTTTGCGATTCAAAGAACCCTTTAGTCATGCAAAAGGGTACTTTGAGTGTTGATGGTTCTATATACCATTTTCTTTACTAAAGAAACCTTGAAAACATCTTCTTTGAGAGTGCAGCAGGGCACAAACACTAGCTGCAGGGTTTTGTGCTTTGTTAGCTGCCACTCAGCTTTTGATAGTGCTAATGCTTGCTGTTTGTGTCTGTAGGTGGGCCCGATGGCTTGGCTAGGGCCTCAGACTGATGAGGTGATTAAGGGTTTGTGTCAGAGAGGAAAGAAGAACCTGCTGTTGGTCCCCATCGCCTTCACCAGTGACCACATCGAGACCCTGCATGAGCTCGACATTGAGTACTCCCAGATCCTCGGAGAAGAGGTACGTGTCTCTGTGCATCCGCTGGTGTGAACGATTGTCTCTGTAATTGACAGGCTATTCATTCACTTATTTAACCATGAGCCTCAGTTTATCATTATATATACTTCACTGATGCCATCATTCAGAGTTCCATCTGAGACCTTTAGGATCATCAGAATTGGGTGAATTCTTTATAATATAAACCAACTGCTCAAAAGCAGCATTGACACTTTATTGGAGGGATTTTTGCCAATACTGATAAACCAGTGGGACTAGTTCTGGGTGATATACCATCAATAAAAAGTGATTGCTTTTCCTTTTTAGCAATACTTGTAGCAATATAATTGAGAAATATCTCATAAAATAACAGTCTTGCTCTTGCCAGGCATTTTTGTTCACATTACTGATGGTAACCAGGACCTAACAGTTAACTATAATGTGTGTTATGTTCAGATTGTTTTAAAGACGAGTTCAGAATTCATGAAACTGAAATAGAAAGTTAGTTTGCTTTCTGGAAATGTGCTTTCTGTCTGGTTAACATGTACAATACTGTGAAAGCTTTCCCTTGTTGTAATTTTAGGAGAAGAAAATGGACAGAACAAAAAAAACACTCTATTTTAGGCCTGTAAGACATTCTTTTAACATGGAGTAGCGGCAGTCTGGAAGTACACGCTCATTAATGGAGCACACTGGCTTAAAACTAGAATAATAAGAGTAATATTCTGTAGTATTGCATTAAATGCTTCAGCCTCGTCAGTTTGACTGAGTTTACCATTTGATACCCTAACGGTGTTTTCTTACTACAATGCTCAGCATGCATTACGCAAATAGAAAAGCCCAAAGAGCTTGTAGTGCTTAGGTTCCTCCCACCTTTGCGATGCATCATCAGAAGTTCTGTCTTTTAAAGGAACGATATGTAATACTGACCGCAAGAGTCTAAAATGGATACTGTGGTCCAAATTCAAAATATTGACTAGTTCTCTGCCACCCCCCTCATCCACAGACTGAAAGCTCACACGGGTTGCCAGGTTGAGGACACTGAACCTACATAAGCAAGCATGAGACAAGCACAACATTAAACTTGGACTATTGCATGCGATGATGAGTCATACACTGTAAATTGATCAGATGGATTAAGATTAGATTAAGATTAAGTGACCCTTATTAGTCCCACAATGGGGAAATTTCACCTCCGCATTTAACCCATCCGTGCAGCGAAACACCACATACACACTAGTGAAAACATGCACTAGGGGGCACTGAGCATACTTGCCCATAGCGGTGGGTAGCCCTATCCGCAGCACCCAGGGAGCAGTTGGGGGTTAGGTGCCTTGCTCAAGAGCTAGATGCATAGCTAGCTGTGCCTGTTATCCCGAAAACAGAAGCCTACTGCTTTAAAAGTCCTCGCTGCCTTGAATGAAGCTGAAGTCAGCATTTTATTTACCAGCTGCTTGTTTGAATTTTCCTGTTCCACCTTAAATGGTGCAGCAGTTACATTATAGCGCTTGAGGTGCTATAGGAAGCCAAATTGAGCCTCGTCTGCCTTAATAACCCAGCAGTACAGGGACCACAGATTGTGAATGATGAAGAGACGATAGCGAATTTCAAATCATAAACAGACTTTCCACTCCAGGACACAAAATTTGACAGGAGAACATACTGGCTGTAACACTGCTGATGGAGAAGCCGGTATGTTTCCTTAATCTGACATATCATGGTCTTTTTATGATTTAGTACAGTAAATATATTCCATAACGTTCCTTTAAACCTGAAAATCTCACTCTCGGGGTGGACAGTAACTAAGTAAAAGTAATTAATTACTGTACTTAAGTATTTTTTGTGTATCTGTACTGAAGTTTCTCCATTCTGGGCGACTTTTTCCTTTCACTCCACTACATTTCAGAGTCTAATATCCGACTTTTTCCTCCTACATTTTGAGAAATCTGTCGTTCCTTTTGGTTTCTGTGTGTATAAAAACGTAACATGTCAAAACAAAAGAAGTGCAAAGCCAGAGCACCAATCAGGGCCCAGCGGTCACTTTGTTTAGAGCTGGTTTTGACCTGTTGGTCATACCGACCCAGTGCAGCACGCGGTTCAACGTCAGCGCAGCAGCGTAAAACTTTGGGAGAGTCTGTTCAACATAAATGATGAACTAACCTAACTTTGTGTAAATAGAGCACAATATAGAAATATGTCCACATATGCAGTCGAGACTGACGCGGCTTTTTTCTGAATTTCTACAAACATCATTTCATTTTAAAGTAAATTAGTTTGGGCTGGTTTCTGTTTATGAACAGACGCCTACAGATCAACATAGTAAAGGAGCTCATCTGTGATCCTGAGTTTAAAGCCAGTTTTTATTCAAATTAAACTTGGAACTAAGTTGTAAATAAATCTGAAACTGAAACTTTGCTTGTGTGTAAAAAGTGATTTCAGAGCCACTCGGTTCTCCCTGATGGAAACTGTTTACCTTCAGTGTTTTGTGCTTCTGATCATTTTAATAGACGTCAGCGTCACTAATTAATGACGTTCTATTAAAAGACTGGTTTACCAAGAGAGACGCTGGAGGACTTTCACCTGAAATGAGTTCATGAAGCCAGTCTGGTTATAAAAATGATAACAGGACCAGATCAGAGCCAGAATTACTCTTTTAGTACTTTTACTTTATACTTAAGTACATTTGAAGGTAAATACTTTAGTACTTTTACTCAAGTGGAGGTCTAAAGGGAGGAACTTCTACTTTTACTGGAGGAATATTTTACCTTGGGTGACTCTACTTTAACTCAAGTACATGATTTGTGTACTTTGTGTACTGTAGGAAGTGATTAGTCTTGTTTACATCAGATGTAGCGATGGTGACGTTTTCATTTTGACTGGACTGTCCATTTAATTTTATTAATTGGGTGGAGACTGAAGTATCATCTGATACCATAATATATTTGGAAAATATTGTTGAGTTTTCACTTAGTGGCTGATATCAGCTGAGCCCTTGATTTCCACCAGAAGGCAGGAGGACCTGAACTGCCCCACACAGTTGGTCCACTCTATCTAATCTATCAGCTTCAGCTGTGCCTCCTGCCACACTGGGCTCGCTGATCTGTGAGATTTTTGCGAGAATGAGCTGGTGG
This sequence comes from Pygocentrus nattereri, assembly GCF_015220715.1. Taxonomy (NCBI): domain Eukaryota; kingdom Metazoa; phylum Chordata; class Actinopteri; order Characiformes; family Serrasalmidae; genus Pygocentrus; species Pygocentrus nattereri. The sequence goes on from NC_051226.1 coordinate 6,882,004, forward strand.
GCTTTTTCCCAGTGTCCTGCAGCGCTGCACTGCATGCAGGTTGTCTGTGGAGCAGCAGTGTGTGAAGCTTGCTCCCTGTGTGATGGCCACATCAATGCCTGACCCCTCAGCGTGGTGCGCTCTGAGTGGATATGGCCGTGTAATCTCGGATTGGCCACTACAGTTAAGTGTCAGTGGTGAGTTTGGCCTGATCCAGATTGATCCAGTTTGGGTCAGGCTGGTGCTGCAGCTGTAGAGAGACAGACGGGCGAGAGACAGAGGAGCACAGAAGGAAGATGGGTTGGAAGGTGATACTTTTATGAGAGGAACGGTGAGGATGGAGGAGAGTCTGGGTACATACGGGCTCCTCGCTGGCTGGCGTTAGTTTGGCTGGTCCATCTGGAGCCACAGGAAGTAAAGACCCGCGTGGTCCCGCTCCACATACCACAGATCTATCAAGGTGGTCCCCCCGCACTCACTCTGCACATTGATCTGTCTGTCCATGCCCACCACAGTCCTCCACACCACACAGACCAGGAATCTTTACCTCTCTCGCTCTTCTTCTGAACTTCTCCTTTTCTTTTTCTTTCTTTCTTTCTTTCTTTCTTTCTTTCTTTCTTTCTTTCTTTCTTTCTTTCTTTACCTGTCTGTACTCCCTCCGCTCTCTTTCTCTCCCTCTCTCTTTCTCAATCTCCCTCTCTTTACCTGTCTGTACTCCCTCCGCTCTCTTTCTCTCCCTCTCTCTTTCTCAATCTCCCTCTCTTTACCTGTCTGTACTCCCTCCGCTCTCTTTCTCTCCCTCTCTCTTTCTCAGTCTCCCTCTCTTTACCTGTCTGTACTCCCTCCGCTCTCTCTTTCCCTCTCTTTACCTGTCTGCACTCCCTCCGCTCTCTCTTTCTCTCCCTCTCTTTACCTGTCTGCACTCCCTCCGCTCTCTCTTTCTCTCCCTCTCTTTACCTGTCTGCACTCCCTCCGCTCTCTCTTTCTCTCCCTCTCTTTACCTGTCTACACTCCCTCCGCTCTCTCTTTCTCTCCCTCTCTTTACCTGTCTGCACTCCTTCCGCTCTCTCTTTCTCTCCCTCTTTCCATTTTTTGTCCCTCTACCCTTCTATACTCTTTACCTTTCTGTATTCTCTCTCTCATCTCTTTGTTTTTGTTTTTCTGTTTCTCACTTCCCTCTCTATTTTTACCTTTCTCTCACTCTTTGTCTCTTTCTGTATCTGTCAGTCTCACTCTATTGCACACTCCCTCTCTCTCCATCACTCTTTCTCCCACTCCATCTGTACCTTTCTGTACTTTCTCTTTACCTTTGTGTGTTCTCTGCTCTCTCTCTCTATCTCTCTCTCTCTCTCTTCCTTTGTATTCACTGTCTCTTTACCTTTCTGTGCTGTCGTCTTTTCGCACTCTTTTCTTCTCTTAAGATTGCCTGTCTTTCAAATTTTTCTTTATTGGTATGACTGTTTTGAGTACATTCTTCCCAAAGCATGTAAATGGATAAAATAAGACATTGAATAAATTGAACTCTTATGCAGTGAGGGGGTTTTGGGGGGAGGGTCAGTGAGGTCAGGTGTGGAGTGCGTTACTGTCCCTCAGGTAGTGGCATGTCGCCACAGAGAGATGCTCTGCATCCTTCTCCAAGGAAAATTGCAAATGTTTCAGGTTGTGTTTGATTTCCAACATTTGCGGGAATGTTTGTTTTTTAATTTTGTGAAATTTTCTCGTGCCAGTTTGAATTTTTCAGGAGGAAGTGCAGCTCTGTCTCAACCTCACTGCCCTCTTTGGGCAGTCAGGATTTTTTATACCTGCTGTTTCTATGTTCAGACTGTGTTCACTCAGTCTGTACTTGGTCAGGATGTGTCTCTACTGTGGGTCTGTGGCGGTGAAGAGATTCTCTGTTTAGGGCCTGATGGCTCTGTAACTTAGTTGAGTTCTGGTTTCTTTGTCCCAGTGATCCAGATAAGTATTTTTACTCTACTTGATAATTTTGCTCTGCACTCAAGATGTTGTGTGTTAGGGGTTAGTTAGTCTCAGAACCAGCTGACAGAGGGGACTGGGCTTTAGAGGGGGACCACTGAATTTTAGATGCAGCTGGAATTTTAAAGCTCTTTTCTGAACGGGTATGATCAATGGAAATCGGCCTAATTCTGCTCTGCTTGCAGTTGTTGGTGTTTTTTGTTGAACTTTTCAATATACACCGAAAAAGCATAACATTATGACCACCTCCTTGTTTCTGTGCTCATTGTCCATTTTATCAGCTCCACTTACTGTATAGTGCTGATAAAATGGACAATGAGCACAGAAACAAGGAGGTGGTCATAATGTTATGCCTGATTGGTGAATTTCTGCAGAATTCTGCATGCAGGGGCTTTCTGGAATGCTTGTCCCATCTAGTGGTTTGTGCTTTTTTTTTTTTTTTAGTGCGTTCACTCCCAGATCAAAGTTTCCTGAGGCACTGAGTTTCGGTCCCAGATAATCAGAATGTAATGAATGCTCTAAGGTGGTGTTTAATAGAGAGAAAAGGTATCCGTTTTCCTGAAACCTGGCCTTTTTTTGGAAATTCATGATTAGTCTGTCTTGCTCCCTCTTGCACCCCCCTTTCATCTCTCTTTTTACCTCTCTCTCTCTCTCTCTCTCTCTCTCTCTCTCTCTCTCTCTCTCTCTCTCTCTCTCTCTCTCTCATATATGCTCTCTCTCTTTCATGCTCTTTCTCCCTTTACACTTCTCCCTTCGATATTGTTACACTAAAAGCGCCTTTAACTCTGTTTGTTTGTTTGTTTGTGATTTGCAGTGTGGGGTTGAAAACATCAGAAGATCAGAGTCTCTCAATGGAAATCCACTGTTTTTCAAGGTGAGAAATTACAGCACATACAACCTACAGATATAAGGCTGTGATATGATTTCATCCACAGAAACAAAGGTAAATCAGACATACTGTACCTCTAAATGCACTTTCATTTTGAAATGGAATGAAATTTAATCAACGTGGAATATCATTAATCTTTCTCTTATCCATCCTGTTCATAATCATGCACATTACAGATGGAAGTCCAGCGAGTTGGAGATTTTTAGGTCTTGAATAAGTTTCTAAGAGGAAAATTGGAACCCACCGGAAAAATGTATCTTTGCAAATGAAATCATGTTTTAAGAATATTATAATATAATCCCGTTTATTTGTAGACATTTTAGATATAAAGGACATCATGGATCTGGCTTGTAGCCCGCTTGCTTGCTCACTCACTCACGTTTAGCAGGCTGAAGATTTTCCACAAGGGGGCACTGTTAGCACTCAAGTAGCTTTTGGTCCTTTGTAAGAGTGGTGCTTTGAATCACTGAAAATGTGTTGCCTTGTCACTTGTTTCAATTCAATTTATCTAGTAAAATAATCTCATTCTTATGATTAAATTACTAGCGTTATATCTTGAAATGAGCATAATTATGTGCCAACAGCATAAGACTTTTTCTCTAATTAAAAGAAGTTAACAAGGAAGAAACATCTAGAAATAAGTTGAAGAGGCATGGAGATTATTAATTATATTTTTGATTTTAATAGCCATGATGTGATTTTTTTTTTTTTGCAGTACAGCAAATGTAAGTGTAAAAATTATGCATAAAAGTTCTTTTACTGATTGTTTTTATTTGGTTAACAGTATTTCTTTTGGACATTGTTGGCAGTTTTATTGTTTTTGAGAGAACTCTTTAGCAGGACATTTTCAGAGGCTGGAGGAAGTTCAGGACAGATAACGAAGAGTAACTTTCAGCAGTTTATTCATGACCTGATTGAAACCAAACTCCGTACTATAGGTACCTTTTTATTGTAGTCCAGCCTTTGAGCGGAGCTCTCTGCGCTCTCATTTAGAGGTGAAACTCTTTTCAGCATGCGAACAGAGACGATACTCGGCTGCACTCATTAGGGAGCTGGAAGCAGGCAGTGACTTTTATGAAGAACTCTGGGACAGTAGCCTTTTAAACCTTCCTGCACATCTTTCCTTTCTTTTTCAGTCTTTCATTCTCACCACCTCCCTCTCTCTGTGTGTGCTGTAATGGTCAGTTCTGGCACTAGCAGTAGAGTAGAAAGGCCAGAGGCACTAGCGAGGGTCGATAGTGTGATCCTCCTTTTGGCCGGTGCTGTGTTGGAACTCATCGCTGGGTTATAAAAAGCTACTGGCGGCCTGCTGGGTTTATTAAAGACCCATGAAATCAATCACACTGGCTTTCAACTCGCTGCAGAGAGCGGTCCACACATGCACGCATGCACACGCACACCCACCACGGGACCAATTACACCTGCCGTTCCAGAGCTGGTTGTGTCTGTGATGCTGATGGCAGTGATCATGCTTGTAATAATGGCAACAGTGAAAACGGCTGATTTATGATGAATTTGACCGTGAGGCACGTTTGTTAGAAAAGGTGTATATTCTAAATGAAGCTCTTTTATCTTAATTAGGGATATTCTTTTAAGAATAGCGAGCAGCTTCATTAAAGCAACTCTCACTTTAAATAATGGGCAAGCATGACCTCCAAGCAATAAAGTTCTTTACAGGTTTCGTGAAAGGAATAAAAGCCTATCTACTGTTTCAGGCTTGAGAGATGCCCTCTGGCAGGCAACAGTGTTCCCAGCTGCACTGAAAACTCGCTCATGGGGGCAGTCGTGGGCTTGAGGTTAGGGAACCAACCTTGTGACCGGAAGTTCGCTGGTTCAATCCTCTGAGCCAACAGTCTTAGAATGAGGTGACCTCGAGCAAGACACCTCACCCCAACTGCTCCCAGGGTGTGCGGATAGGGCTGCCCACCAAATTTCCCCGTTGTGGGATTAATAAGAGTCACTTAATCTAATCATTTTCATTGCATTGTTTAATTCGTTGCTCCACTGGTTGTTTGTGTTGTAAGTGCTGGAACAGATTTGCTGTGCTTCTACATTTGGTTGCAGCTGTCTTTGGACCCAACTTGCACTTTACATGAATTTGTTCAACATCTGACTTTTCAAATCCGTACCAACTGAGGTCGGCGCACAGACCTGTGAGAGGCAGCGTTTTTTGCTTAAGATGCGTTTTTCGTACATCTTGTAAATTTGAATAGTTTTGGTTGGTATTTTAATTGAAGTATAAGCAATGTAAACTGTAGAATGTCGATTGTCACATTTACAACGTCGTGTGAAAACGTTAATTCAAATGAACCAAATGAATCGTGGAAATCGTCCAGCACTGAAATGGCCTGTGTCATGTGCTCAGGAGTTTGACATAATATGTAAACATTGTTAAAGTTTCAAAACAAATTGCCATTGTCCATAAATGCAAACTGAGCCTGTTTTGAGTGAATGATTCTGTGATGTTATAAGTACCAGTACATTTTCATATATCCACCTATTCAGCCCTGCCCATTCATATTGAAGTTCTAGGGAGTGTCTCACTTCTGAGGGCAGCCAATAGCAACAGAGTTCATTTATATTATAGCAATCTTAAAGGCACGGTAAAAAGCAGCTTGTTTAAGGGAAAAAAAGGGACAGGAGAAAGTTCATGTTAAAGTGATCTAGGCCTGTTTCTTGGAACATAAATCACTGTTATGAGCAGACCTGAAGGGGAAAAAAATTAATATGTATTACATGGGCCCTTTTTAATTCTAAATAATTTTGGACCGTTTATATGGGTCCATTTTTTTAGCACAACTGCCATTTTCATGTTCTGTTAAAAATGGAGATGCAAGGTTTTATGACAGCAGCGACATTGTGCAGTGATCATGAAATACATGGAAAAAAACAGAGAAATGAGGCAATGCAGAGAGAATGTATTTGGTCACTGTAGCATCTAAAAAGTGTCCTGTTTTTATCTGCATTATCTGTGAACAAAAACATCTTGCTAGATCTCCGACTCTAAGATGTTTGTGTCTTGGAATACCTGTGTTATTCCTCTACGGATAAGTGGTCAAGAGCATGTGGACACCCAAACATCACCTCACCTATCTGGTCATTTCAAAACGATGAACAATATATTTGGGATTTTTTCCCAGCTTTTCTGCGGCAACAGCCACTCTTATAGGCAAGCTTTAAAGTACATATTGTAACATGACTGCAGGGATGTTGGGTGAGAATTCATGGCTTGCAGTGAATGCTCCAGTTTATCCCAAAGTCAGGTACTTCCACTCCAAACTCTGCAGGCAGTTTACTCATGGACACTGTGCATGGGAGACACTTTCATGCTGAAACAGAAGTTCTTTCCCCGACCTGCTGTAAGATTGACTAAGGGGCAAAAACCATGAAAAATAACAGTAATTATTATTCCACGTCCACCAAACATTATATCCAGCGCTCTTGAACATCCACCAAAGCCAGATTCATCTGGGAGACTGTCAGATGGTAAATTGTGATTCATGTCTCCAGAGACTGCACTTCCACTTCTCCAGAGTCCAGTGACTGCATGCTTTACACTACTCCAGCCGTCGATTGGCATTGCGCATATTGACCTTAGGCTTGTTGCAGCCAAGTGTTGCAACCACTTCAGCACATGCCTTTCCCATTATGTGAAACCCTAGATGCTTTTACTTCGCAGTAACAATGCTTATAGTTGGCCAGGGCAGCTCTAGCAAGGCAGAAATTTGAGAAACCTACTTTTTGTGAAGGTGACGTCCTTTAACAGCGACACGTTGAGAATCATTGAGCTCTTCGTTATGACAGCCAGTGCTTGTTTTTGGATTTTCTACACCTGTTAGCAGAAGACATGGACAAACTCCCTGCTGAGGTGTCCACATACTTTTGGCCGTGAAGTGTATCAGTGTTTCTGAATCTTTGTTGTTAGTTTTATTGCCTTTTAACTGAGTAAGTCATAGCAGTTACTGAATAATAAACCTGGGATTTGAGAGTTTAAAGAGGAATTCCACTGTTTCAAATTTTTGTCTAAAATAAGTCATTGAGATGTAAACACTGTACTTCTCAGTGATTGTAATGTGAAATTGGGCATTGTGAAGTAAACTAATGACTTGGATTTCTTGATAGTGGTGATGATAGAAACCATGAGTCACAAAGCAAATATACGTTTATTTGCTAACAGAACCCACCTGTGAACTTCGTGAATCGTCTGTATTTTTGTTGATAATGTTAAAATAGTGATAAATCTGAAAAAATAAGTTTTCTTTTGGGACTATTTTTTCTCACAATGTCCTGCATATGTCCTTCCACCACTGATGAGCTTTAAAATTCAAAACAATGTCAAGTAGTGAATTCATAAGCATTTCATGTAGTAACTTTCTGTGAGGGAGCTTTTCGAGGTGGACGTCTGGTTTCTGTCACCACCACTGTGTACAATTTTGACTCCAAACGACTCTGAATGACTCTGTTTGCATTTCGTTTATGTAGAAATTTAGAAAAATGTTGGAATTCCCCTTCAAGTGCTAGGAATACCTGTTTTAAGTTTGTTTCTCTGTTTCTTCCTCAGGCATTAGCTGATTTAGTTCGAAGCCACCTGAAGTCCAATGAACCGTGCTCTCGGCAGCTCACCCTGCGATGTCCTCTATGTGTGAACCCCACCTGCGGGCAGACCAAGGCCTTCTTCGCCAGCCAAAAACTCTGACCTTTCACTCTCTCGCCACTGACCCCTCATAGCGAAGAGGAACACCTAGTGCTTAACCTTGCTTAATTTAAAACTTAAAAAAAAAAACCCTGGAGCTCCGAACAGAACAAAAATCCCATTTCTCGCGTTAACTGGCACAGCTCTGCAGAGCGGGGAGTCCCCATTGGCCGCTGCCGTGCCATCATATTGCTTAAACCGGTCATCGTCAGTGAGCTGTGAAAAAGGAGCTTCCGAGGGACAGCTGGATTGGATGGACGTGTATATGGCCTTTCAGGACCTGCAGTTGAGTACAGCGAGATTTGTGTTTTCTGCTGACATTCCTCCAAGTATTTGCGCGTGCCTCTCCCCGACAGGTTCTCTACAAGGAAGCCAAAATGATGTCTATCCTAGAATTAGAACTCGCTCTGTCCCTCTCTCCTACTCCGAATCCCTCCCTCCCTCGCTGTTGTTTCCAGCAGATCTAGCAGTTGAGAAATGACTGAAGATGCTCTGAACAGGTGGACTGAGAGAAAAGTAGCCAGCCGCAACAAAGCCACCACTTTGACGCTGTCCAAACAGTCAATGCATTAAAGCTACAGCGTAGAGGTCAGATAATGGTCAATAACAAGGCTAAACTTGGGGGTGTTCCTGTATATTATGCTGCCCCTTCTTATCACCTGTTAGTGATAATGATCAGTAAAAAAAATCCCACCACATTTTTAAAAAATGTAAGTAAATAAATATCACCACTTTAACGCTGTGCCGTTTTGGAATCGGTCCAAACTGCTGCACATGCTTCTGTGAAATGGGGTTAAATACCTCTGCCCACCTGTTAGCAAGAGAAGGCCACTTAAAGGGAATTTGACCAGTTTGTTTAAAAACTCTGCCTAATTCAGTCACTGAGATTGGTTTGTTGGTTTGCTAGCTGCGTTTCTGTTGACTTGCTTTGCAAATGGCAAGCACTAAAATGAAAAAGCGCTAAAAACATTGAATTCTTGCTGTCCAGCACCTCCTTTAAATCAAGCTGACGTTTTATTTTATTATTTATTTTTCAAACTGGACCCTTATGTGAGAGAGCTTGTTACTCCCTCCGTTTAGAAAGGCTGTAGTCTTTTCTGCTCGTCTCTCTCTCTACGAGCTGAAATGTCAGCATTCCTTTTAAAACCACACTCGTCTCCTCCTCAGTGCAGCTCTACCTCTCCACCACACTGTATCTGCTGTAAGAGGTGCCTGAGGAAAATGTCACGTGATCCTAATTTATGCAAAAAATGCATAATCTGCCCCCCAAAAATGTTTCTAGTGTTTTTTTTCCAAAAAAAAAAAAGCAAACAACCAACTTCTTTGCAAAAATGCAACATAAAAAAAGTTGAGATTCATAAAACATTACCAACCATTTCCATTTCCGCAGCCCACATCCACAAACTTTTTGATGTATTAGATCCTTTGGATGGAAGCTTGGCCTTGGCTGAGAAACCTTCCTGTCGCAGATTTCTTTACGGTGGTGGTGATGGGGATCAAGCGTTTTGATGTTTGCAACACACATATAGCCATTTTATTTACTGTCCAATTTATTTATTCATTCATTTAGTTATTTATTTATTATTTAACGTCCGAACTTTCTGTGAGGGAGCTTTTAGAGGTGGACGTCTGGTTCCAATAACCACCTCTGTGAACAAGCCTGACTCTGTAAGTTTCACTAGAACAGAGCATTTCACACCAAACCTGAAAGACTTTATTTACATCTTAACCGTTAAATTATGCATTATTGTTTGTAAGAAATTCCCCTTTAAAAAGTGCTGTCCATCTATACAGGCTGAAGGCTGTAGCTCAGCAAAGCCATCCGCTTTGAATGCACTTCACTCGTTTCTCAACTTCTCCTTTTCCCTCGTAACCCCCCACGTCACCCCCACCCCTCACGACTATTATGCATTTTGGCCTGCGCTGATCAGTTTCTCACGACTACCTGAGCGACTTTACAGACTTCGAGGAGAAGATCGCCTCTCTGACTCCTGCTGCTCCTGCTCGCACAACAGCGTTTGCTGAGCACCTCCACCCCGACTGACTAAACGCAACAGCGCCACCTTGAGGCTGGTAACGCACAGCCAACTCATCGTCACGTGCCTTTTCTCTGGCTCCTGGAGGACTCCATGGATAAACTTAGCTGATTAAGTGCTTTAAGTTGTATTAACAACAAACGCAATACCAGGTTTTTGATTTATTTATATGAATTGAATGTGGTATGTATTCTTTCTTCTTTTAATTGTTGTTTTAGAACTGCTGTATGTGTGAGGTTTGGCTGACACCACTAACAACAAACAAACAAGCAAGATAAGTTATTTATTTATTTAAAGCAGTCTGTGAGAGTTGATGAGCGCGTCAATTGTTGCGTATTTCTTTGTGGTTCTATTTCAGTCTTCCGCCGTCGGCCAATAAAGTAGGAACATCCAGTGTAGCAGATCCCACGTTTTTGTCATTCCCTTCCTCTCTCTCTCTCTCTCTTTCTCTCTCTCTCTCTCTGTCTCTCTCTCCATTCCTCCCTATGGCGTGTCGGAGCTACTGTTGATTAAGCTGAGAGAAATTGGTTGTCCTGGACCCAATAACCCCTCAGAGGAGTGTGTGCGTGTGAGGGATGCTCCAGGGGCCAGCAGGAGCCTCCTGGTAATTGAAAAGCGAGGACGCCGGCTCTGCTGAGCAGTGTGACCTCTAATTGAGAGGGGAGCGATTGATTTCTCCAACGTGAGAGAAACTGGGAGGCAGGAGGGGGAAGGCAAGAATGGGGGGATGGTGCAGTTCTGAGGGAAGGAGGAGGGGAGAGAAATGAAAGAATGAATGTTGATTCTCAAGAGGTGGGAAAGACTGACTGTGGGGAGGACTGGAGTAGACAGAGTGATGGTTGGAGGGAGGGTTGTGGTGAGAGAGAGGGAGAACAATAGGATATTTTGACTCCTTAGATGCAGCTTGTTTTCAAAAGCTAGGAGCGCTTATATTTTCCCGTTTTCACCACAATCTCAAATCACCCCACTCTATAAAAAAAACAAAAAAACTAAAGGTTCCTGGAAGATCTTTTGAGGGGTTCTGCAGAACTTGCAAAGAATCTGTAATCAATAGAAGCCCATATCGTAAGGGTTCCACGTTGACTACTAAACATTTATTTATGTGTGTGTGTTCGAGGCATGTTTATTTCTTGCCAATGCCATGTGGAGATGTTCTGGGCCTTGTTAGTGTTGGAGAACAGTGTCGTGTTAGAGAAAAGTCGGAAAACCAGGGGTTGGATAAAAGCACAAAAGCTATGAAGCTATGTTCTTGAGACAAACACTGAGAAGTCCATGAGAATATTCTTAAACGCGGTTCACCAAAAAAAGAGTAAGAAATCTTAAAATCTTCTTTTCTATTAAAATAGACCGAGGATGTTTACTTGCTTGGTTCCTAAAAGAACCCTAAAATAGAATCTATAATCAATAGAAGCCCATATCGTAAGGGTTCCACGTTGACTACTAAACATTAAAAATGAAGTTTAGTTTGTTGAAGTTTGTGTTCTAAACATATTTATTTCTTGCCAATGCCATGTGAAGACGTTCTGGGCCTTGTTAGTGTTGGAGAAAAGTTGGAAAACCAGGGGTCAGATGCACAAAAGCTTCCTTAAGAAAAAAATCTTTGTCTTCTTTACTGTTAAAATAGTTTCATTTACTAAATTAGGCTGTGTTATTTATCATGCAGTCTGTCTCTCATGTTATGTTTTGCAGCTTACCGTAACAATGCGAAATACATTTGGAATAAAATGTCCAGTAGCATGAACCTGACCGGTCCGCTTTAATCCGTTCCACGCTGGAAAACAAAACGGGGAGAAAAAAACATTCAAATCCGGTAAAAACAAAACCAGCAGTGATGACTTTTTTCACTGTTCTGAAACTCATTAGAAGTTCGTTTTAGAGGTTTTCCTCCAAACTCTCAGTATACAGCTCTGTTGGAGCTGGATTAGTTTTCCTCGGGAAGGCGCGGTGATGTGACTGAGCCCTCATTTTAAACCGGTATGAATCTGCAGTCTGTAGGTTTTATTGTTAATTCCAGAGAGAAATATCTTCTGCACACTTAAAATAAAGATGGTCCTTCAAGGGTTCTTTGTAATGAAAATGAGTGTTCATGGTTCTATATAGAACCAAAGAACCCTTTGCATGACTAAAGGGTTCTTTAACATCATGAAAGGGTTCTTCAGAATGGAGAATGTGCTATAGATGATTTTGAAAAGGGTTCTTCTATTGTTACAGACTTGACATCATAACAGTAGAAGAACCCATCTTGATGCTATATAGAACCCTATTGAAAATGGCTTTATATAGAACCATCTACAACACATTCTCTGTCAATCTGAAGAACCATTTAACAATATAAAGAACCTATTAATCATGCAAACACTGAGTGTTCATGGTTCTATAATCCGATTTCTTTAAAGAGCTTGTGGTGAACCGTCATTTTTAAGAGTGTGTAGTTTAATTTAGTTTTCTTGACATTTAGTCATGTAAAAAAGAAAAAAAGCATGGAATGTGTCGCGTAACACTGACATCCGTGTCCGTATGATGATGTGTCTGTCTGGACTGTCTGGGGTAATTATAAGAAATTACACGCATCCTTCATCCCATATTAATCTGCCAGTAAACTCTCAGATTACATTACCAGCTAGTAGTTGTTCTCAGAAGTGACTTTAAAAATAAAGAGAATAGTTCTTTAAAGAGTAACCGTACATAACTTTATTCTCAAGTAGGAAGATATGAAGGGAAAAAAGACACTTAAGAAGAAGTTCTTGCTTAAAAGACTTTTGTGAATCCGCCCCTGAGAGAACATAACGAAATAATGGCGAGAGAACCGTCTTCACAGGGCTGGGTATCAAAATGCCATATAGACCAAAGTACTTTAGTACTACTGGGTATCGATAAAGTCCTTCTGATTAAATACCAAATTCCAATACTCGAATAGTTGCCATTGCGAGCATCCATGAGCCAATAAGAAAGCCTGTCTCCGAGCCCAGACTGCTGATTGGCTGTAGAAATGACATTCTGTAAACATATTAACACGAGTGCTTCTTCATTATTCTGCAGTCCACTGTGGTCAGGAAACATACCCATGTCCAGCACTGTATACTTACAGTAAAATGCAACAGTTTGAACACCCCTGATCTAATGATGTGATTTTGTTGATTTTCTAAAGTGAAAAAGTTAACACACCCTCCACGGGGGGAACACAAATTTTTGTGCACAGTTAGTGTTTAACATATTAAAGATAAAACTAAAATACAAAATGCACTCATCGTTTTCACAGGTCACATTTTATGCTTTAGTTTTTTTCCAGTGTGTTAAATTTAGCAAATACACATCAGTTGTGCATTAAAATGTGCAGAAGGGTGTATCCAGGGGTGCAGAAATTTTTGCATACAGGTATATGTGATTTAAAAGAAGCTATTGAAAAAAACAAAATGTTCTGTTTTTGATTGGATTCTCTCATTCATTCTGGTTTCATCATTTTGAAGCTTCTGCGCGAAGCCTTTATGCCCTTTTCCTCTTACCATTGGATCAATATAAGATTTTTTTAAATTGATTTTATTGATATTTTTGTTTGCTTCCTGGAGAGAAACCAGCCTATGCATCTGTCACAGACATATCATCCTCCTCTGCGCTGTTTACCACAGAGGTTAAAAAATCTGTGTAAGAAATTGTCAGCAAAGCACTTTTTTTTAAACTCCAATAGCTGTTTAGTGTTCCGGACTGTGACGTTTCTTAACACGTTCACAGGATCCCGATCATAAGCTGTTGGAGGGAAATTCCACTAATTTCCCAAAATTTCTGCTTAATTAAATCTCTAAGACATAAACAGAGTCAGAGTGGTTTGGTGTGAAATGCTCTGTTTTGAAGAAACTTGGGAGTCAGAATTTTTCACAATGGTGCTGATAGGAACCAGACGTCCACCTCTAAAAGCTCCCTCAAAGAAAGTTATTACATGAAATGGTTGTCAATACACTGGTTGATGACGGACACACTCTTTCACGATAGTTTTGAGGAACGTTCTGGCCTAAAATGTATTTTTTTAGAATGTATTCACAGAGGAGGGATATATGCAGGGTGTTGTGAGGCAAAATAGTCCCCAAAGGAAAATGGTTATTTCAGTTTTTCCACCATTTTCCCATCATCAACATCCATATAAAATCAGAAGACTCGTGTAGGTTCACTGGTGGTTCTGGATAGTTAATAAAATGTCGATATTTGTGTTGTAGTCGTGGCGACCCCTGGTTCCCATCACCATCACTGTAAAGACATCTGAACCATTTCACACCAAACCGTCCAGAATAACTGTTTATATCTCAACCATTTAATCACGCAGAAATGTTGAAACTTGGTGGAATTCCCCTTTAATGACAGCAGTTCGTGATTATCTTTCTTAGACGCTGTGTGAAATGTTTCTGTGAAGCTGCTTGAAGTGGTGAGATGTGATGTTTGAGGCTACTGACTGGGTGAGAGGTTTAGGCAAACTCGACGTTAAGATGTTAGCATGTTAAATATAGCTTCAATTGAGACATGGATTATGTACATATTTGGAAAAAATGGGAAAATGGTTTGAGTGATTTTGTGAATTTGTCATTTGAAATAAACATTTTTGTTGGAAATGAATGGATGCTGAGGTTGTCCAGCTTCTTCAGGACCTACAAGTGGTGCATAAATAATAAAATCACATTTGGTTCCCGAGAATAATGATGTTCATAAAGTAGATCTGTAACTTTAAAGAACCTTCATATAATGTAAAGGCTTCATTTGGAAAATGCCTGTTGTTCTTTACATTGTGTGTAAATTTCGGGAGGAATGCATCAAAAGAAACTGACCAAAAATACTTGGAAAAAATTCTGGTTCCACTGACTTACATTAAAAGTAAAGTAGGTTTTTTTTTTTCCTCTCCTGTAAAGTTACCATTTTGGAGATACAAGATTTTGTTCTGACAGCAGTGATATACAAATATATATACATCAATATTGCTGCTGTCGGACAAAAACCTTTTATCTCCATTTTTGACATTTTTACATTTTTGTCATAATTTGAAAATACCAGTTCGCCTTTATGTTGTCTCTAAATTTTGTAATGAATGAATTAAACATGTCCGACATGGATATGTGTGTGTGTGTGTATATATATATCCATCCATCCATCCATCCATCCATCCATCCATCTTCTAAGCCGCTTCTCTGTCAGGGTCGTGGGGGGTGCTGGAGCCTATCCCAGCAGTCTTCGGGCAGAAGGCAGGATACACCCTGGACAGGTCGCCAGTCCATCACAGGGCAGACAGACAGACACAGACAGTCACTCACACCCAGGGCAATTTAGCATGTCCAATTGGCCTGACTGCATGTCTTTTGGACTGTGGGAGGAAACCGGAGAACCCGGGGGAAACCCACGCAGACACGGGGAGAACATGCAAACTCCACACAGAGAGGACCCCGGTCACCCGGCCGGGGAATCGAACCCAGGCCCTCCTTGCTGTGAGGCGACAGCGCATTTTATATGTATGTATGTGTGTGTGTGTATGTATATGTGTATGTATATATCATAATGTTTGTGTGTGTTATTGCCAGTATTGATTGCTATATGGTTGTTTGAAGGTTTTTCAGAGCACTGTGCCTCCTTTGGTTGGATTTTAGGACAATCTTTTTTGGCCTTTTCTCAGCGCAGTCTGAAGTGTTTGGCTCTCTTCAATGGACGCTGTCAACATTTGCTTTGATGGGTGTGTAGCACTTGACAGCAGTAAGTCTGTGACTTGTAACAAAGCCATATTTCTTAATGCCACGCCTTATCTCCGCTTGCCCATCTCTCTCACAGGTAATGGGAAGCCAAATGTCAGCGGATAAGAGCGGGACATGTATGCTGGTTACCCCAGCAACCGAGAGGTGAAGGGGGCCAGAGAGGGAGAGAGAGAGAGAGTTTGACAGAAATCAAAGGGAAGCCACTTGAAGAGCACTGAAAAGGTTGCAGAGTTCTGTATCGACGCTGGTTAAGGATAAAGATGAGGGAGGTATGAGCACGTCTGTGTGTCCAGGGTTAGATCTGTACTGCCATGCAGGTCCTTGGAGTATAACAGAAATCTGCGTCTCAGTCCTGCTTGGAAAATTTAATGTATGGCAACTGTGCACATCACACTGGTGTTCCACAATACAGAGCTCTAATGAACGTTAATAACCACACTTTATTTAACTCTAATGCGTAAAGGGGAATTTCACCAATTTTCCAAATTTGAATGTGTGAGATGTAAACGGAGTGATTCAGAGAGATTTGGTGTGAAACAGTTCAGATGTCTTTATAGCGGTGGTGATAGGAACCAGGGGTCGCCATGACTACAACACAAATATAGACATTTTATTTACTATCCTAAACCACCAGTGAACCTACACGTCTTTTGAGTATTATGGAATATTGATGATAGCAAAACAGTGATGTATCTGGGGGAAAAAAATCATGTTGTATTGTATTAATATGCTCTGTGTGTACATCTCCGCTTCGTATATATTTTCAAAATACTTCTTAAGCCAAAACCTTATTGCAAAGCTCTCACAAAATAATGTATCGGGCAACATATTCTTGCCACTGGAACGTCTCATGTTATAACTTTCTGTGTAGCTCTTAGAGACCTTAAGCACTTCAGATGTTTGGTTCCTATCACCATCACTGTGTTTCTCTAGAAAAGAGCATTTCACACCAAACCACCCTGAATGACTCTGTTTACATCTTAGCGAGTGACAATGGTTGATAAATCAGTGGAATTATTATTTTTAATATTAGAGAGTATAAATGAGGGTATAGTGCCAATTTTTAGACAAAGGTTTAAATTTTAAAAACTGAAATTATCATATAAGTAAAAGACTGCTACACTATCTGTCCAGAAGTGTTCAGACAGCCCTTCTAATGAGTGAATTCAGGTGTTCATGCATAATCTCTATGAGACAATCTGGAGCAGCTGCATGTCATCATGCTGCATGTCACCATGCCCGATGCCAAGGGTGGGCTAGAGGGATATAAAGCCCCCTTCAGCAGTTTTACCCAATGTAATTTGCTTGTTTAATTGATATTATGTGTCAAACAAATTGATACTTTCAATTTGTGCCATTCCAACTACTAGTATCTAACATCAACCTAAATGTTTACACTGTCAGTTAAGATTTTACATTTATGAAAAATGGCTGGTTATGAATGATTCCTTTAAATAAGGTTACCATGGATGAGCTGCGTTGTGGATAAGATGGAGATAAATAGCCGTCACTGCTGTCTGTGTGGTGTTGATGGATGGATCATTCTATGGGTCATGGGTGTTCGGTTGTATCAGAATTTATTTGAGGGGCTCAGTTAATATTTGTGGGGGCCTGATTGCCATGGCCCTCCCCTGCCCATTGTATAAAATCAGCTAACCCAGTGGTCCACTAAGACCCCCAGATGGTCCACATTTTTGCTGTATCCCTGTCAGTGGGGAACCCTTAGGGCCTTCTAGACCTTTGACACAGATTAAATTCCTGAAACACCCAACAGAAAATTGTCCAATCGGGATTGTTTTCTCTGTGGTTTGTAGGCAGATAAGCAAGCCATAGCAGAATCATCCAATCATGGTTTGATTTTCAGTGGGCCCAATGTGATGATAAACAAAGTTCTTCTGGAAGTTCTAGGTATGTCTTTGTCTGTGAATTTGAGGCATGGTCTAAGCAGGTTCCAGCTAGTTGTTAGGAATGGAAAACAACAGTGGCAGCTCTGTGCTAGGACTCTACACTGAAAGAGTAAAATATGCTAAGAAGTCTTTTATAGGGTTCAAATAAAACATAGAATGTGTTTTACGAGCTTCAGATTTCTGTGGTTAATCAAGAAAAAAATAAATGTAAATGACCACTAGCTTAGCACTAATATACTACTAGAATGCCATAGAGGAGCAAGCAGAGGTTAGCATTATTCTAAAGGTTTTTATTTTTCCTTCTTCTGTGATCAAATTTGACATTTGTGGACCATCTTGGGGAAGGCTGAATTGAGAACCACTGAGCAAACAGATGTCCACATTGGCTAGCATTGCGCTGAATGATGGGGGGTGGGGGGGTGGGGGGGTAGTGAGGACAATTTTGCTGCCTTAAAACTCACGGATGGCTGTGGCATCGCTGGAGATCAAATTCGTGATCTCCCAATGATGGGGCCAACGAAAGAGCCCTAAAGTCCGGCACGGTTAACAAAATTTAGTAGCAGGTATGAATTTTCATAATAGAAAAAAATCTCAATAATGAAACACATAACCACGGTGAGTGCTTGATGTGAATGAATCAAAGCCGTTTATTTGATATTAATAGCAGAATATACAGCACTACCATCTGATGATAGTGGGAATAAAAACAAGAGGTACCAAAGGCGAAAAATAACCAAAAACAAACAAACAAAAAACAAAAACAAAAACAAATCCCAATAAGAAAAGAAAGCCAGAAGCTTGATGCAGACAAATCACTAATGCGCTTAGCAATGGTAGAGCGTAATGTGTAAACAGCAAAGATAAACAGTACACAAACACACAAACAGAACCATCTGGAAGAGGACTGGGATGTTGACTTTGTTTTTTTTCTGGTTTTAAAGTGCCCAATACATCGACCACTCTGAACAATATTCAAAAGCTCAAATGTATGTATGTATGTATGTATGCGGCCGTTGGAACATGTAACACTGATACATATGATTTTTCTTCATTACCATAATGTTTTCTTTTTTTTCTTTTATCTCAAACACAGATATTAATATTGCAAAGGTGAGAGGCGCAAATATGAATCTGAGATCCTACCTGATGGCAGGAGTTCCATACACTGAGCTTAAAGAAATCAGACCCAGAATGCACTGTTCGCTCAACAAAAATGTAAAAACGACGTAATTACATGCAAATCGCCTCAGTTGCGTAAATATTCCGATATAAATGTTAAACCTTCACCTGGGACCGTGGCTTAAATACTTTACTTGGGCACAAGCTATGAAGCTAACTTATGTTTGAAGTGGAACCTTGTGTTCAGGTTCTAACAGCACTGAATGGATCGTTCTGATGGTTTGCGCTTCTTGGCATTAAACTCGTCGTACTGCGGCTGCGACTAATCAAATACAGACAGTCAAATTTAACAGGGCACATTTGGAAAAGTCACATGTCCAGCAGTACGTTTTGATGTTAAATTGTATCAACTGCTTCCTTTAATTGAGCCCAATACAGAATGTTCAAGAACATGAAGACTTCAAAGGAAATAAGAAGGAAAATACAATCTGTAGTCTCAGTGACGGATTTATCTTTGGTCAATAATACAGTCGGTATTCATTAATACATCATTTGGAAGTTTTATATGCCTTCATACTTGAAAAATGATAGCAAAAAACACTGTTTTGATCAAACAAACAAACAGTTTGGAATGAAACTCTTCAGTTTTCTTTTATTTTGTGTTCACATATTGTGGAAGAACATGATCAAGAGCAAAAGTCTTTGGATCAACCATTTTTTCCCCCAATTTACTCTGATAATTCACTAATAAACAAAAATGTAGAACCAATTTAAAAAAAAAAGAAACGGAAAATGACAAACGTTAAAGGAAAGACATTTTAGTAAGTACAGGTTATTGATTTGGTCTTTGGAATGGTGGCTGTAATACTGTAATCTCCCTCAATCATACCTACAGCCTGAACACACTCGACTCGCAGTCCTTTAACAGCTAAATCTTTCAATTAGTACTCAAATCTTCATAGTTTTAAAACCCAGATGTGGGACAGAGGCTGTGGTCGAATTGAATCAGTTTAATCAGTTTCCTACAGTCCAATCTGAGGTTCTAAGAAGGACCATTTAAGATGCAGTTCTGTAAGATGTTGGTGCTCTTTGGAAACGATGCTGGCACTTCTTGCCTCAGAGCAGTACTTCTCAGCAGAATGAAGTGTTCGAATAAAAGTAGATTGTCATGTACAGTTCATTCTGTGACGCTGTATTTGAGGCTTTTGGGTTTACACCATAGCTCAAAAGCTTGGGCTCACTGCTTTGACTGATGTAAAACCAATTTTGTTGCAAGGACATGCATAAAATGACTCTGATATGACGCTGAAGAAATGTTTGAGAAAGCTGTATAAAACTGAGAATGAATAAGAAAATAAATATCCAGATGCCTCTGATTTTAAAAGTGGTGGTCAAATCTTGCTAATCAAACAGCTATTTATAGTAACTTTGTTACCAAAAAAAATTTTAATAATTAATTCTTTTTTGTTATTCGACGGCATTTTGTTGCTTTCGGATCAAAACCTTCTATCCCTAAAATGGGAACATTACAGAAGGAAAAAATATACTTTGTTTTTAATGTAAGTCAATGGAACCGGACTTTTCCAAGTCATTTTGGGCCATTTCTTTTAGTCCATTCTTCATGAAATTGACACATAATTTAAAGCACAATAGGCATTTTCAAATGACGCCAACAACTGAAAAATGACAAAAATGGAGATATGTTTTTTTCCGCAGCAGCCAAATGCAATTTTTTTCTTGTTGATCCCAGAATACTTCAAATTGTGAATAAACCATTGGCAATTTGGTGTCCAGTTTATAAAATTTAAATCACTATATAAGCTATTATTAAATAACGTCATATATTGGCGAGTGATTCCAAGCATTTGAACCGCAGTGTGCTTTTGGCATTCAAGATTTGTTAAAAGGAAGGAAACTGGCCATCTAGGTACACTTTAAATTTTAGCAAATAGGCCTCCAGTAGCTCTATATGTATTAGTCTGGGGATAAATATGATACATTTCCAAAGTACTCAGTGGTCAAATTTAATGATTTATGATATCCAAGCCTATATCCAATTATACAGAAGATCATATGGGCCAATATATACACAACTGAGCCGAGCTTTTCAGGAAACTATAACAGGCTGACATGCAGAAATGAGAAATGGGACGGATTCTGAAACTCAAAGCTTTTAACCACAATGCATTACACTGCTAGCTAACCATAAATATACTCATGCATAAAATCGGGGGCTACAGCTTTTGAATGACAGCTGCTAACTGTTATGCTACACCTTCACACAGAACAAGTAGGACAGAAAAAAAATATTTAAAAAAAAGGGATAATGAGTAAAAATATCAGCCTAAATACAATGAAAGAAGTGACGTTCTAGGCAGAATTATGAAAACTGTAAACCTCGGGCTCAGTCTAGCAACCATCACCAATCCAAAAATAATATCCTTACAAAGAATATGAGCCCACCCTCAAAAAGAAGGAGAAAGAAAAGCTGATAACAAAACCAACAACAACAACAACAACAAAAAACCCTCTGTACCACAAAAGATGAAAGAAAACAACAAAATTGTCACATTAACAAGAGATTATAAGACAAGCATTTGTTTCTGGTAAGCGCACCTCTTCAACTATTACAAAAATCACAACTTAAAATGTATAAAGCATTTTTTTTCTCCGTTTGTCTCGTAAAGTCACAGTTACCAAAAAAGAAGAGCAAGTGAATAATTTATTACATACGCTATAATAACATTACCCTAAACACTATTATCTATGAGGTATATCTGAGAAAAATTTTGGTAAGGAAAAGCACGGTCTGCGCTCTGGACATGCCATTTCGGATATATATATCTATATATATATGTTTTATTTTTTTCCCCTCTCATCATTGTTTAAAGCTATGTGACCATTTGAGTGGAGGACAGAGAAAGAGAGATAGTTTTGAAGCCTTTGGTATCGTTTTTGGGTTTTTTTTAATCCTTTCATTCTTTGCATGATTGCATTGCAAAGCACCACGAAACCTGGTCCCGCGCCGGGCTGGACGCGTGTGCAGGTACGACGGACACTGAGGTATACGCAGGAATAAAGAAATACAGAGAGGTCGAAAACTTCGCTTTGGTTCAAGCAAGGCACTCATCCCATGGTTATCTCATACTTTGCAACAAAAGCGGTCTCTGTGGGGGTCCCGTTTAGACAAAGTACAGCAGAAATGAAGAGAATCATCATCTCGACGTGAATAAAATGCAGCTCTGTGCAAAAGTCAGACACCACCCGTCATCTATCTCCAGTCAAAATGGCCATTTCATTATATACTCACAACGAAATAGAACATTAGTTCTTATCATGTCCACACTTTGCCTTCCATTCTTTTCCACACCTCCAAAGTTCAGTCTTAGAAGCTGGTCGATCATTTTCTGAAGAGAATCCAAACACACTCAGTGATGTTGAGGTCTGGACTCTGGCATGGTCAGTCCATCGTTCAGCTTCTTTGTTTGATGTGTCTGTCTCCTTTTCTCAGTGAGGTTCTTCTTGATCAGCTACACATCCTTTCAGACCCACGGTGCTGAGTGGTCTTCTCACAGTGGAAGGATGGACAGAAACACCTGTGGATGTTTTCAGATCTGAAGCAGCTTGATTTTCTCCTCTCTCTCAAGGATGAAAGCTTTAAGCTTCTAAAAAAAAAACATGCCTCTCCAAAATGCTGATTTTGCAGGCGAAGGAAAGAACTTGCAATTCATAACTTGTAATGGACGTTTAAACAATCCGATTTATTTCTAAGTCATTTTGGACTGTTTCTGTTGGTCTGTTCATCATGACATCTTAACATGATGCAAAGTGTAGCTGGAGTTTCAAAATTGAGGCAGTAAGTATGGAAGTCCAAAGAGGCCATGAGATAATTTGGATTGTTATCTCAAGATAAAGCTTGTATCTTGAAAGGACGAGTTCTTGTTATCTTGAGGTAACAAAGTTGTCATGAGATAATGAGTACAGTATCTTGTGAGCTCAAGATAACAAAGTTGCTATCTTGAGATCACAAGATAATTGAATCGTTATCCCAAGATAACAGTCCAGAAGATTATAGCAACAGCTCATGGCCTCTCCGGACTTCCATAAGTAAGTGGCAAAAACGGAAACAATATAATGTTTTTGCTTGACAGCGACAAAGTGCTGTTT
Source organism: Pygocentrus nattereri (assembly GCF_015220715.1). Taxonomy (NCBI): domain Eukaryota; kingdom Metazoa; phylum Chordata; class Actinopteri; order Characiformes; family Serrasalmidae; genus Pygocentrus; species Pygocentrus nattereri. The sequence continues at coordinate 6,904,491 of NC_051226.1, forward strand.
ATCTGATGGGAGCAGTTTTGGTGTGTACCAGGTCTTCCAGGTTGTTGTTAGGAGCCCCTTTTCTCTGTAGCTTTTAATCCATTTTAAACTCCAGTGTTTAAAGCTCCCTTATTTTTTCATTGACTTTCCTTCTTCGTTTTATATCTAATTTCCTCAGTAACATCTCCTGAAAATGTATTAACCTGTACAAAATAGTGGTTTTGGCCGAAATGTAAACAAATTAATGAAGTGTGGTCTCTGACTTTTGCACAGTAGTGTTTATTACATCAACGTTGCCAACAGTAAGTCAACTGAAAGACAAAGTTTATGTTTATTCATGTGGAAATGACACACGTTTGTATCCAATGTGTCCCTTTTTCAGCGCCTGAAGGAGCTCACGTTGAAGTGTTACAGATCATAAATCCCATTCCTAACAAAAATCAATATGGCCATTGTTGATGCTGTATTATTCAGCGTTTGCCCCTCTCAAACGGATCCTTTCCATTTTCTAGCTTCTCAACACTTATTATTCTTTCGGTGGGAAGGAATGATTAAACGCAAACGTACCAACAGAAGCATCGGCATTACCCTGGCGATGCCTCTGAGGTGCTTTCCAGAAGGTTCTCCACACCAGTCTCTTTGGTTTGGTATGAGAGATCTTTGATTTTCAAACGTTTTTTTTTTCCATAAGCAGTTTGTGGCTTTAGTTCCTTTGGAGAGATCATTAATATTGCATTGTGTTGAAACAGATACGTGATAGCTACTCATGATAACTCCTGATGGATTTCCGTCTCATTCCTCTGTCATACTAGCGACAGTGGCTGTACTTTGGCACTCACTAAAGAAAACACAGATACAGAATCATGTAATGATAGAACCCTCTGGATAAAAAAAAAATACAAAAAGTTTGTGTTTACAAACAGAAATCATTAGGCCAACTTTTCTATGTTTATACAATCAGAACAAATACTAAAGCATTTTTAAGGGGAATTCCACCAATCTTTTAAAACCTGTCCATAAGTGGATGGTTTAGATGTAAAAGTTATTCAGGGTGGTTTGGTGTGAAATGTTCTGTTCTAGAGAAACTTACTGAGGCAGAATTGTTCACAGTGGTGGTGATAGGAACCAGACTTCCATCTTTAAAAGCTCCCTCACAGAAAGTTATTACATGAAGTGGTATTTAATACGCCACCTGATGCCTGAGACATCGTTCTGGTTTGAAATGTAGTGTATAAAATGCATTCAGAGGGTTTAGTAAACAAAATAGACACACACACACACACCTTCTAAGCCGCTTCTCCTGCAGGGTCGCGGGGGTGCTGGAGCCTATCCAAGCTGTCATGGGGCGGAAGGAGTAAGCAAAATAGTCCCTAAGAATTTTTTTTCCCAGATTTATTATTATTGACGTATAAAAAAAAGAAAACTCAAAAGTTCACCAGTGGTTTTGGATAGTAAATATAATAGCTATATATGTGTTGTAGTCATGGCGACCCCTGGTTCCTATCACCACCACTGAGTCTCTACGATGAACCATTTCACATTAAATTCAAATTCTCTCTAAATGACCATATTGGTCCAGAAATTCTGAAACAATGGGTGGAATTCCCCTTCAGTAAGAAGAACGCTCATAGGGATGGCTTGAGATGGTGTGGCTGACCAAGTAGAAGTTTTTGCTTTGGTATTGCTGACATTCTGACCAGCGAGGGACCTTCTGGAACACCTGGTTACTGACCTAAGAGAAGGTGTGGTCAGGGGAGGGGTTGGAGGTGGGTGTGGGGGGGTGGGGTTAGAATAGAGAGGGTGACTTTACCAAAATGAAGGCATGAGATCAAGCGCAGACCGTACTAGAGAAAAAAATCTTTGGTATCTTTGGTTTCATCAACACGATTAAAATTACAAATGGAAAATTCAGTGAGGTAGCCTCTTTGGTTCTCACTATAGAAATAGAAAGACTTTTTTACACGCACACAAGTCAGTCTTGGAAGCAGCTAGTTTTTTTTTTCTTTTTTTCTTTTTTTCCTTTTTTCAAGGGAATCCTCTGTTATCCTTCTACGAGTGAAGCAATGAACAAACGGCCTCTCAGCGTCCTTGGTTGTTTTTTTTTTTATCTTTGGTGAGTTCTGCTTTGATCTCTGTTAACGTGTTGCCCTGTCCAATCCGTGTCCAAAACAAAATAAAATCAAAACAAAAACAAAAACAACAACAACAAAAAAAAAAACAGGCTGAAATGAATTGCTTGTCCGTCATGGCGAGCAGGATGCAAAGAGAAGGTCTCTCGACCAAACGGTTAATCAATCACAGATGCCAAGATACAGTGCTCATTCTGAAAGTATCAGTCAGTAGATTGTTTCCATTCAGATAAAAATCAACAAACAAACAACGAGGCAAAATTAATAAAAAATAATATTTGGCAATGAGTCAATACCAACTAAGGATCTGGCAGCTACCACATTCATGTTCTCATTAAGCCTACGTGAAATTAGAAATGCACGCTTGGTAGCTTTTCAAAGTAAAGCTAACTAATAATAAATTAACAGGGGGAGGATAAGCACTGCATCTTTGATGCACTAACATTCTCAAATAGCCATAAATATTAATCCAAACAATTAGAACTAATTAAATAACATTAAATAATTACAATTAAAGAAAGAAAAACAAAACTATGCACGTGTACTAGCACAATTTGTCATAAATAAATAACAGTGTCAGACACTCAAATGAAAAAAAATGTAAACTTTGGCAAGCTAATCAGGGAAAAGGGTTTCAGGGGAGTTTTGGCGATTTTAAATTAAGTTCAATTATAACAAATATAAATTACATAAATAATCACATATTGCAAAGCAAACCTAGGAAAGACTTATTGTACATCGGCAAAGTGTAAGTACTAAAGACAAGCAATGTAAAGCTCTTATTTTCGGTTGGATTTCGTACCCAAAGCTGGCCTACGTTTCTCAAGACCTGACTGAAGTGAAAAGTGGAAGCGGACCCCGCCACGACCTCACGGAGAGGTCAGCGCTTGGCGGAGCGTCTTTGGACTAGAAGCTTTAAAGAGAGAAAACTAATAGATAAAGCTATTCGACCGATACTTTAGCAGTTTCCTCTGGAAATGGTGAACCTGCGTCGCTTAGGTTTGTTACTGTTGGCTTTCGGACATTCCAGCGGTGAGCGTGTACGTCGTGTTGGAGCATGGAGTTGGTCTTGTTTGTGCCTTGGATCACCTGACCCTCCGGACCCCTGAACAGCTCTCTCGCAAACATGGGAGCTCACAATCAGTCGCTTAAACAAAAGGTTTAATCTGAGATCCGATTAGCTGGAACATTAGCTGTGGCCTAGCACACAGATCCAATGTTCCCCACAATCGCCATGTTCCAGAACATTCTACCTCATTAACACTGTTCCAGTATTTCCCCCCCCCCTTCACACTGTTCTACAATATTATCCCCATTCACACGGTTTTAGAATGTTCTCCGCCACTCACACAGTTCCATGTTGTCTCTCATTCAAAGTGTTCTAGATATTCTTCCCTCATTCACACTGTTGGGAATTTTCTTGCTCGTTCACAGAATTTTAGAACATTCTTCCCCATTCACACTGTTCTAGAATGTTCTCTCCATTGACATGATTTCAGAATGCCCCTCCCGCCCCAAAGCACACTCATCTAGAATGTCTAGATTCTAGATTCTCCATTATTAATACTGCTCTAGCATGTTCCTTCATTCACACTGGTCTAGAATGTTCTTTCCCAGTCATGCCATTCTAGAATGTTCTCCCCAACTCACACTGTTCTAGAATGTCACCTTTTCACACTGTTCTAGAACACCCTCCTTCAATAATACTGTTCTAGCATGTTTTCACATTCACACTGGTCTAGAAGGACTTCTCATTCATACTGTTCTAGAATGTTCTTTCCCATTCACACTGTTCTAGAACATTCTCCCCATTCATACTGCTCTACTCCATTCACACCATCCTACGCTATTATTTACATTCTCCCCATGCACATTGTTCTAGAAGTGCCCCCCCCCCCCCCCCCACAATGTTCTAAAACAATTTCCCCAGTTGGTTCATATTCTGGAACAAATGGCAACATGAAGAGTTTGACTTTTGTTGGGAAAGGCTTGGTCAGTGTGCCATGACCTTAAGCTACCAAAGCTAGAACAGATCAAGACTCTGCTGCAAAAACTCATAGAAACCTTTGTGTTTCTGTTGGTTCCCAGTGTTTTTATGATGTTTTTAGGCTTTTGTAATGGGTTCATATCACAATGTTAAGGGTCCTGATATTTTAGCAGGTGACTAGTTGCTGATTCTAAATGCATTTGGTGGTTTCCTAATGAGATCTAAAGGTATTCTACAGGAAACTAGTGTTGTTTTATTACTGTAATGGGCTGTTTGGGTGTTTGGTCAGTCTAAATGTAAGAGGTAAAAACACTGGAGACCACCTGCACTGGGTGACGGTTTATGTTGAAGTATGGCATCATCAAGTGGCATGTGGTGAATTATCTTTGGTGGGCCTACTGGCCAAGTCATGCCCTGCGTGCTGGGCCAGGGGGGTGGAGCTTATCAGAGACCCCACGCTGGCAGGGTGAGATAATGGAGAAGCGAGGTAGTCTGTGCTGGGTGGGCTAAAGCGACTGAATCTCTAGAGCTCCCATGTTTGGACAGAGGCACTCTGTTTGAAACCACCACACACACACACGTAGCAGGCGTGGACACACTCCACCGTGTATGCGTGCGGATGTGGCTTTTAGCAGGAACCAAAGGGAAGGGGGACAAGGGAACTGCTGCAGGGTGTAGTTAGGAATCTTTGGTATTGTAGCTGATGAGGTTCTTGTTGTTCGTTTTTTCCATTTTGGTGTAAAACTGCATAGGCACACGTTAAAGACAATCTTCAACTTTTTTGTTTTGAGAGAGAGAGACACATTATTCGGCCTTCAGGAAGCGGCTTCCGCGCTTCCTCACTTTTTTTTTTAAAAACCCTTCCAGCCCCGTTCTGCTTCCCCTTTCCACAGTCTTCAACGAATCAGAACTGAGCAGAGTCCTCTTCGTCCTCCTCATCATCGTTCCACTCGTCCTTGTCTTCTTCTTCTTCGTCGCCGTCGTTTGTTCGTCGCTGTTCCTTTTTGTTTTCATTTTCTTTTCTTTGTTGTCTTTAGAACAGTTTGTTTTTTTTAGTTTGTAGAACAGTTAGGTGCAGAAAAAGTTTCTTTGGTTTCGATTTGTCAATAAATAGAAAAAGTCTTAAGTGTCCACTTTTGAAATTATCCATTAAAGCCTTTGGCCTTCTTTGTAGCGGGGAGGGGCTGCATACTGGCTCACTCACAGATTCTGCTTGGTGGAGGCTGACCTGGGTGGGCTTGGCTGAATGTATAGTATTTGAGCTGAATCTCTTGGGGTGTGACGTTGTTAATGAGATAAAAAAATAATCATTCTTGCCCTACCAAAAGAAAAGAGAGTGAGATTGATAGCTCAGTGCTTTTTTAAAAATAATACACACACACACACATATATATATATATATATATATATATATATATATATATATATATATATATATATATATATATAAGCATATATAAAGCACCGCAACCTGTCTGATCCCTACAGACAGGTGTGCCTTACACCTACACACTGAGCTGCTCACCTTCTCTTCTTTTCCAAGAAGCACTGAGAAAGCTAAACTGACAGGCATTGCTTAGGAGATTGTCCTCTTTTATTCTATTATAAAGGCCCTGATTGCCAATGCCAGTTCACTTTCATCTGGCTCCATAACTAGCTGTATATATAATGAGAAAAATATAATGTCTTAAATAGACTATTGAATGAATGGCTCAAAATAATCAGTAATGACTGGGTGGAAATCGTGGGATGGATGTATTTATAGCTTGACCACCGTGGGGTTCCTTTATGATGAGATTTGCAGAGAGAAACTGCTGTAGTGGATGTTCTTCAGTCGCATCATAGAAATGGCATCCTGAGTTTTCTAATGATTGAAGAACAATCTCTATGGTCCAGCCCCTTTTCTATTGCAAATGAAATGTGCTTCAAAATTGTGCTCACATACTTGGCTGACCACTTAATTTCTTGAGAGGAGGAAAAGACTGCAGTGGTAGCAGTTTACTGTTTGTGTGTCTGTGTGTTTTCCTGAAAGTTGCCTTTACTTAACTACTATAGATTTGTGCTTGCATCCCTGCCAATAGCAGACACTGTAAAATCGACCACCCGTCAGCAGGAAGATGACTTTTTGGATGTTTGGATATTTTGAGCTCCCTAGCTCAGATTACTAATGCTTCTACTGAAGTTTAGTGCTGAATTCAGGCGTTTGTGTTGGTGTGTTTGCTCTGTTAATCTGAAAGCTTTGAGACTGTGAAACATCTCCTTAAAGGACAGCTGCATAAAGTGTGAACATAAAGGAATAGAATGCGTTCTGAGTTCAAATTGGTCATGTAAACGGTGTCTGGACCCCTTTTGGCATTTACTTTTGAAAATTCTGCCCATTTTTGGGGCACATTATGATGACCGCATACAACTGCATGCACCCTGACCCTGCACTAGATGCAGCATCAGTGTGCATTTGTATCATAACCAACTGTTAAAGTGGAATAATTTGTTGTTCAAAAGCAAATGCTGGGGTATAGGCAGTGTATTGATGGCTGTTCTCCTCCCTATGACTCTTTGGATGATTTATTTTTGCTACATCGGCCAGTAAGCAGCCCCGCTCCCTTCTTCAGCTCCACCCGAAAAAGGATTTTTTTGGTGATTTTTGACTGGCCCCACCCACTCCCTGGCGCACAAACCCCACCCCAGCATAACCCGTCATGTCTTTCACCCAAGCTGCTGCCGCTGCTTCTTTCTTCAGCCCCATCCCAACCCATCCCCCCGTTTGCTCGTTCCCTGTGCTGCCCCCACCCCCACCCACCCACTGCTTTCCAGAATCAGGCTTTGGTACAAGTGCTGGAGGTGGACGAGGCTCCTCCGGGACTGCTCTCGTCCACCCATTTGTCCAGGCTCCGTCTGCGGGCATTCATGAAGAAGTTGCTAACAGTGCTCAGTTCCAGTCCCAGCTGCTGTGAAATGGTCAGCTGCATCTCTTTGGATGGGCGCTTGTTCTCTTTGAAGATGGCCAGTAGTGTTCGCCGCTGGAGGTCAGTAAAAACCAGGCGGGATTTCTTTGGTGTATTGCTCCTTTCCTTGCTGGAGTCTTGCTCTTTTCTTTTGCATGCTTTTGGGTTTCCAGGAGAGCAAGAGAAGAGAGAAAGAGATGAGAGAAGAGAACAAAAGTTAATTTAGCAGAAACGTAACCATTGAGAGATAAACAGTAGTAACATGCACACAATATGCTAACAAACAATATTTTTCTCTGCAAAATCATGAACGTCATTATAACCAGAAAGCACTAGAGCTGGATTAGATTTATCAGAGTTTGTGTAATGTCATTGGTTGGAATTTGACTGGCCAACTCATATGAGTTAAAGTATGTTTATAATTTCCCAGAATTCCCAGAGAAAGCCCAAATTATATAGTTATAGGTTAGATGTTCACCTTGTTATTACAATATTGGACACAATAACAATATCACCCCACACGTCTGTGCATATAATAACTGTCCAACTGTCAATATACACTTCATATTTACACTGGACAATAATCATTTTACAATTATTACCGTCAAACTGTAAAACTACACACGCTGCAGATTCATACTGGATTAAAATCACTCCACAATTATTACTGTGAGACTGTAAAACTACACGCTGCAGATTCATACTGGAATAAAATCACTCCACAATTATTACCGTCAGACTGTAAAACTACACACACTGCAGATTCATACTGGATTAAAATCGCCCCACAATTATTACAGTCAGACTGTAAAACATCACACACTGCAGATTCATACGGGATTAAAATCACTCCACAATTATTACCGTCAGACTGTAAAACTACACACACTGCAGATTCATACTGGATTAAAATCACTCCACAATTATTACAGTCAGACTGTAAAACTACACACTGCAGATTCATACTGGATTAAAATCACTCCACAATTATTACCGTCAGACTGTAAAACTACACACTGCAGATTCATACTGGATTAAAATCACTCCACAATTATTACAGTCAGACTGTAAAACTACACACTGCAGATTCATACTGGATTAAAATCGCTCCACAATTATTACAGCCAGACTGTAAAACTACACACTGCAGATTCATACTGGATTAAAATCACTCCAAAATTATTACAGTCAGACTGTAAAACTACACACGCTGCAGATTCATACTGGATTAGAATAACAGGTAAACTAATCCAGTTTGAACAGGGCTTAATTCTCCACTTTTTCCCCCCTCGAACTACATGCCACAAGAACATCTCTTTTTGCCTCGGCTCTGCTCAGATCAATGTCTTATTTTGCAGGAAACGTTCAGGACTTTGGATTAGCTGAGCAGAACTGAGGTGCCCTCGAGGTAATTGCCTCTGTGGCCACTACGATTCCCCAAATGATCCGGCTTGCGAGAGGAAAAGCTGCAGGGTATTTTTAGGCAGCGGCGCAGGCCGGAGAGCCGTGTGCAGTGAAAGAGGCTTTAACACATGATCTCCTGGTCATTATCAGCCAAGGCCAGAGGGGGCACAACAAAACAAAGGGAAAAAACGGATGAGGAGCATAGTGCAAGCCATTCTCTCTAAATATTACAGCGTACTTTGCAGCATGAGGGCAGGAAGGTACGGCAATAACTGCAGAGCGTGTTTATGTGACCTCGGATGTTGCACAGCAGAGAAGATTCATTCAGAGTGTGGTTAACTGCAGCTTTGCTCAGAGACAGTCGATCAGCAGCAAATGCACTATAATGACGACACAATAGAAAAGTCCATGCCACAAACAACCACAACTGTCTTCTGGTTCTGGAGCAGTGGAGATGTGTCTGTTTCTAAACTTAAAGTGGAGTCAGAACAAGTTATTGCAAATGGAGGAGAATGCAAACATTGAATGTACATAATTTCCACATAAATAATTTTGTCCTTTAGTTTATCTTGGCAAAAATTTTGTTGATTTAATGTAACTTATTTGTGCAGAAATTCCGTCCACGTTTGAATCGGGTAAAGTCAATGCACAAACGCTTGTAAAGTGACTTTGCAATAAAGCAGAACAGGAAGGCTTCTTTGTTTAATAATCATCCTGGTGGGTCCTGGCATGAGAATTTTGTGCTTTTACACACAATAGGCCTCCATATTCTGCTCATCTACAAATGGAGTGACTCCTAGTGAGCAGCTATTATTATTGATTTGTTGGTATTTTTATTGTTTATTTGTTCACTTTTCTTACTTGTGCTTTCAAGCAGTTTTTGTTTTCTATTTTCCTCTGACAGCATCCTGAGCATCTCTCACTTTGTGCTTTCCCATACGGTGCCCACAATGCAATGGGATCTAGACGCCTGCACAACCTTTTGCACCAGGACAAAGGAAAGATGAGACGTGTGTTCTTAAAACACAAACACCTCAGTTCCCAGCATTCATGAGGACGGACTGGGAAGTCAGAACAGGACTATATAGAGGTGTCTACATAGAGTCAGATTAACCGTGTGTGTGTGATGTTTGCACTGAAATCAGACATTGTTAAGCAAGTAATAGTAAGAAATATTTATGTCTGCAGTACTTTGAAAACAACTGATGTTGCACCAAAGTTAAAATAATCAAAAGATATGTACATTGAACATGCATAGTGGATTATGATCACTGCACATTTATTACTATCAGACTGTAAACACTAGACACACTGCAGATTCATACTGGATTAAAATCACTCCACAATTATTACAGTCAGACTGTAAAACTACACACACTGCAGATTCATACTGGATTAAAATCACTCCACAATTATTACTGTCAGACTGTAAAACTACACACACTGTAGATTCATATTGGATTAAAATCACTCCACAATTATTGCCGTCAGACTGTAAAACTACACACTGCAGATTCATACTGGATTAAAATCACTCCACAATTATTACCATCAGACTGTAAAACTACACACTGCAGATTCATACTGGATTAAAATCACTCCACAATTATTACCATCTGACTGAAAAACTACACACTGCAGATTCATACTGGATTAAAATCACTCCACAATTATTACCATCAGACTGTAAAACTACACACTGCAGATTCATACTGGATTAAAATCACTCCACAATTATTACCATCTGACTGAAAAACTACACACTGCAGATTCATACTGGATTAAAATCGCTCCACAATTATTACCGTCAGACTGTAAAACTACACGCTGCAGATTCATACTGGATTAAAATCGCTCCACAATTATTACCGTCAGACTGTAAAACTACACACGCTGCAGATTCGTACTGGATTAAAATCACTCCACAATTATTACCGTCAGACCGTAAAACTACACACGCTGCAAATTCATACTGGATTAAAATCGCTCCACAATTATTATTGTCAGACCATAAAACTACACGCTGCAGATTCATACTGGATTAAAATAACTCCACAATTATTACTGTCAGACTGTAAAACTACACACTGCAGATTCATACTGGATTAAAATCGCTCCACAATTATTACCGTCAGACTGTAAAACTACACACGCTGCAGATTCGTACTGGATTAAAATCACTCCACAATTATTACCGTCAGACCGTAAAACTACACACGCTGCAAATTCATACTGGATTAAAATCGCTCCACAATTATTATTGTCAGACCATAAAACTACACGCTGCAGATTCATACTGGATTAAAATAACTCCACAATTATTACCATCAGACTATAAAACTACACACACTGCAGATTCATACTGGATTAAAATCACTCCACAATTATTACAGTCAGACTGTAAAACTACACACACTGCAGACTCATACTGGATTAAAATCACTCCACAATTATTACTGTCAGACCGTTAAACTACACACTGCATATTCATACTGGATTAAAATAACTCCACAATTATTACTGTCAGACTGTAAAACTACACACTGCAGATTCACACTGGATTAAAATCACTCCCCAATTATTACCGTCAGACCGTAAAACTACACACACTGCAGATTCGTACGGGATTAAAATCACTCCACAATTATTACATCAGACTGTAAAACTACACACGCTGCAGATTCATACTGGATTAAAATCACTCCACAATTATTACAGTCAGACTGTAAAACTACACACACTGCAGATTCATATTGGATTAAAATCGCTCCACAATTTTTACCGTCAGACCGTAAAACTAGACACACTGCAGATTCATACTGGATTAAAATCACTCCTCAATTATTACTGTCAGACCATAAAACTACACACACTGCAGATTCATACTGGATTAGAATCACTCCACAATTATTACCGTCAGACTGTAAAACTACACACGCTGCAGATTCATACTGGATTAAAATCACTCCACAATTATTACCGTCAGACCGTAAAACTACACACGCTGCAGCTTCATACTGGATTAAAATCACTCCACAGTTATTACTGTCAGACTGTAAAACTACACAAGCTGCAGATTCATACTGGATTAAAATCACTCCACAATTATTACTGTCAGACTGTAAAACTACACACTGCAGATTCATACTGGATTAAAATCACTCCACAATTATTACCATCAGACTGTAAAAACTACACACACTGCAGATTCATACTGGATTAAAATAACTCCACAATTATTACTGTCAGACTGTAAAACAACACACTGCAGATTCACACTGGATTAAAATCACTCCCCAATTATTACCGTCAGACCGTAAAACTACACACGCTGCAGATTCATACTGGATTAAAATCACTCCACAATCATTACTGTCAGACCGTAAAACTACACACACTGCAGATTCATATTGGATTAAAATCGCTCCACAATTTTTACCGTCAGACCGTAAAACTAGACACACTGCAGATTCATACTGGATTAAAATCACTCCTCAATTATTACTGTCAGACCATAAAACTACACACGCTGCAGATTCATACTGGATTAAAATCGCTCCACAATTATTACCGTCAGACCGTAAAACTACACACGCTGCAGCTTCATACTGGATTAAAATCACTCCACAGTTATTACTGTCAGACTGTAAAACTACATAAGCTGCAGATTCATACTGGATTAAAATCACTCCACAATTATTACTGTCAGACTGTAAAACTACACACTGCAGATTCATACTGGATTAAAATCACTCCACAATTATTACCATCAGACTGTAAAAACTACACACACTGCAGATTCATACTGGATTAAAATCGCTCCACAATTATTACAGTCAGACTGTAAAACTACACACACTGCAGATTCATACTGGATTAAAATCACTCCACAATTATTACCGTCAGACTGTAAAAACTACACACACTGCAGATTCATACTGGATTAAAATCACTCCACAATTATTACAGTCAAACTGTAAAATTACACACTGCAGATTCATACTGGATTAAAATCACTCCACAATTATTACAGTCAGACTGTCAAATTACACACAGTGCAGATTCATACTGGATTAAAATCACTCCACAATTATTACCATCAGACTGTAAAAACTACACACACTGCAGATTCATACTGGATTAAAATCACTCCTCAATTATTACTGTCACACCGTAAAACTACACACACTGCAGATTCATACTGGATTCGAATCACTCCACAATTTTTACCGTCAGACCGTAAAACTACACGCGCTGCAGATTCATACTGGATTAAAATCACTCCACAATTATTACCATCAGACCGCAAAACTACACACACTGTAGATTCATACTGGCTTAAAATCACTCCACAATTATTACCATCAGACCGCAAAACTACACACACTGTAGATTCATACTGGATTAAAATCGCTCCAGTATTATGGACACACATAGTCAGTAACGAAAGCACATTAAAAGAAAGGGAAACAATGAGGTAAAGAGGAGGAGAAGACACCAGTCAGGCTAGACATATAAATGAAACAATATCAAAACAAAGTGCACAGAACAACATAAAGCTCTCCTTACAGCCATCTCCCAAAGCTACAAGATACAGGTGTATTTTAAGCTTCCACTGAAGGACAGTAAGGTAGGTGTATGTCTGATCCTGCTAGGGAGACTGTGACTGAGAATGCCCAATCACCTTTCAGCTGTTTCCTTGAACGAAGGACCCTTAGAAGGTATCGATCAGAGAGTCTCAGGGCTCTTGGAGGAGTGTAAATCTGGAAAAAGTCTGATTTGTAAATGGCTGCCAGCCTATTTAGAGCTTTAAAACCCACAATTGAACCTTAACCTGAAGTCTAAATTGATTTGGAAGCCAATGAAGCTAAAATTGGTGTAATATGATTGTGCTTTTTGTGCTAGTCGGTAATCAGGCTGCAGCATTTTGGACTAGCTGTAGTCGTGTTAATGAAGAGTGACTGACACCCCGAAGCAATGAGTCCAAACAACATGAGCTGGACGCATGAATCACCTTTGACAGGACATTGGGGGATTAAAATGCTTCAACTTTAATTTAATGAATATTTCTGAGGTTAAGAAGCAGCTTTTTACCCACTGTTGAGATGGGCTTATTAAATGTGTGGTCTTGGTCAAAGATCACTATATTTTTATTTTCATGTGGTTTGTGGCCCAATTTTTCAGTGTAATCATTGATCAGATCAGGACAGCCAACCAGGTAGTACATGTGATAAACAAGCAGACAGCTGCTGGATTTAGATTATGATGCTAAAAAGGGTTATGTTGGACGTTCGCACCATTTGACATGAGTGTTGACATGGCTATATCAGGGGTGTCAAAACTTTTTTTATAGGTGAAATATCAAAAAACCTGAGGACAGATTAGTCTTTACCAAAACTGTGGTCAATCGTTTATTATTAAAACATGAAAAAGCACATATAAATAGAACTATTGTTTATTACAGTGCAGTTAGTAAAAATATTATCAGTATTTAGTTATTCCACCTTTAAATCATTTACCTAAACATTTTCATCTTGGATGTAGCTTATGTGTATAAAAACTACACACACTGCAGATTCATACTGGATTAAAATCCCTCCACAATTATTACAGTCAGACTGTAAAACTACACACACTGCAGACTCATACTGGATTAAAATCACTCCACAATTATTACCGTCAGACTGTAAAACTACACACTGCAGATTCATACTGGATTAAAATCACTCCACAATTATCAGAGTCAGACTGCAAAACTACACACTGCAGATTCATACTGGATTAAAATCACTCCACAATTATTACCATCAGACTGTAGAACTACACACACTTCAGATTCATACTGGATTAAAATTACTCCACAATTATTACAGTCAGACTGTAAAACAACACACTGCAGATTCATACTGGATTAAAATCACTCCACAATTATTACCGTCAGACTGTAAAACTACACACACTGCAGATTCATACTGGATTAAAATCACTCCACAATTATTACCGTCAGACTGTAAAACTACACACGCTGCAGATTCATATTGGATTAATATCACTCCAGAATTATTACCGTCAGACTGTAAAACTACACACTGCAGATTCATACTGGATTAATATCACTCCTCAATTATTACCATCAGACTGTAAAAGTCCACACACTGCAGATTCATACTGGATTAAAATTACTCCACAATTATTACCGTCAGACTGTAAAACTACACACTGCAGATTCATACTGCATTAAAATCACTCCACAATTATTACCGTCAGACTGTAAAACTACACACACTGCAGATTCATACTGGATTAAAATCACTCCACAATTATTACCGTCAGACTGTAAAACTACACACGCTGCAGATTCATACTGGATTAAAATCACTCCACAATTATTACCATCAGACTGTAGAACTACACACGCTGCAGATTCAAACTGGATTAAAATTATTCCACAATTATTACCGTCAGACTGTAAAACTACACACTGCAGATTCATACTGGATTAAAATCACTCCACAATTATTACCATCAGACTGTGAAAGTACACACGCTGCAGATTCATACTGGATTAAAATCACTCCACAATTATTACCATCAGACTGTAAAACTACACACGCTGCAGATTCATACTGGATTAAAATCGCCCCACAATTATTACAGTCAGACTGTAAAACTACACACTGCAGATTCATACTGGATTAAAATCACTCCACAATTATTACCGTCAGACTGTAAAACTACACACGCTGCAGATTCATACTGGATTAAAATCGCCCCACAATTATTACAGTCAGACTGTAAAACATCACACACTGCAGATTCATACTGGATTAAAATCACTCCACAATTATTACCATCAGACTGTAAAACTACACACGCTGCAGATTCATACTGGATTAAAATCGCCCCACAATTATTACAGTCAGACTGTAAAACATTACACACTGCAGATTCATACTGGATTAAAATCACTCCACAATTATTACCATCAGACTGTAGAACTACACACACTTCAGATTCATACTGGATTAAAATTACTCCACAATTATTACAGTCAGACTGTAAAACAACACACTGCAGATTCATACTGGATTAAAATCACTCCACAATTATTACCATCAGACTGTAGAACTACACACACTGCAGATTCATACTGGATTAAAATTACTCCACAATTATTACAGTCAGACTGTAAAACTACACACGCTGCAGATTCATACTGCATTAAAATCACTCCACAATTATTACCGTCAGACTGTAAAACTACACACACTGCAGATTCATACTGGATTAAAATCACTCCACAATTATTACTGTCAGACTGTAAAACTACACACGCTGCAGATTCATACTGGATTAAAATCACTCCACAATTATTACCATCAGACTGTAAAACTACACACGCTGCAGATTCATACTGGATTAAAATCGCCCCACAATTATTACAGTCAGACTGTAAAACTACACACTGCAGATTTATACTGGATTAAAATCACTCCACAATTATTACCGTCAGACTGTAAAACTACACACGCTGCAGATTCATACTGGATTAAAATCGCCCCACAATTATTACAGTCAGACTGTAAAACATCACACACTGCAGATTCATACTGGATTAAAATCACTCCACAAT
Source organism: Pygocentrus nattereri (assembly GCF_015220715.1). Taxonomy (NCBI): domain Eukaryota; kingdom Metazoa; phylum Chordata; class Actinopteri; order Characiformes; family Serrasalmidae; genus Pygocentrus; species Pygocentrus nattereri. Next base: position 6,920,568 of record NC_051226.1, read on the forward strand.
TATTACCATCAGACTATAAAACTACACACACTGCAGATTCATACTGGATTAAAATCACTCCACAATTATTACAGTCAGACTGTAAAACTACACGCTGCAGATTCATACTGGATTAAAATCACCCCACAATTATTACAGTCAGACTGTAAAACATCACACACTGCAGATTCATACAGGATTTAAATCACTCCACAATTATTACCATCAGACTATAAAACTACACACACTGCAGATTCATACTGGATTAAAATCACTCCACAATTATTACAGTCAGACTGTAAAACATCACACACTGCAGATTCATACTGGATTTAAATCACTCCACAATTATTACCGTCAGACTGTAAAACTACACACACTGCAGATTCACACTGGATTAATATCACTCCACAATTATTACCGTCAGACTGTAAAACTACACACACTGCAGATTCACACTGGATTAAAATCGCCCCACAATTATTACAGTCAGACTGTAAAACATCACACACTGCAGATTCATACGGGATTAAAATCACTCCACAATTATTACCATCAGACTGTAAAACTACACACGCTGCAGATTCATACTGGATTAAAATCGCCCCACAATTATTACAGTCAGACTGTAAAACATCACACACTGCAGATTCATACTGGATTAAAATCACTCCACAATTTTTACCATCAGACTATAAAACTACACACACTGCAGATTCATACTGGATTAAAATCACTCCACAATTATTACAGTCAGACTGTAAAACTACACGCTGCAGATTCATACTGGATTAAAATCTCCCCACAATTATTACAGTCAGACTGTAAAACTTCACACACTGCAGATTCATACTGGATTTAAATCACTCCACAATTATTACCATCAGACTGTAAAACTACACACGTTGTAGATTCATACTGGATTAAAATCGCTCCACAATTATTACTGTCAGACTGTAAAACTACACGCTGCAGATTCATACTGGATTAAAATCACTCCACAATTATTGTCAGACTGTAAAAACTACACACACTGCAGATTCATACTGGATTAAAATCCATCCATCCATCCATCCATTATCTTCCGCTTCTCCGGGGTTCGGGTCGCGGGGGCAGCATCCTAAGCAATGAAGCCCAGACCTCCCTTTCCCCAGCCACTTCCACCAGCTCTCCAAGGGGGATTCCGAGGCGCTCCCAGGCCAGCTGGGCGATATAGTCGCGCCAGCGTGTCCTGGGTCTTCCCCGGGGTCTCCTCCCAGGTGGACTCGCCTGTGACACCTCCCGAGGGAGGCGTCCAGGAGGCATCCTAACCAGATGCCCGAACCACCTCAGCTGGCTCCTCTCGACGTGAAGAAGCAGCGGCTCTACTCCGAGTCCCTCCCGGATGACTGAACTTCTCACCCTATCTCTAAGGGAGAGTCCAGACACCCTGCGGAGGAAACTCATTTCTGCCGCTTGTATTCGCGATCTTATTCTTTCGGTCATTACCCAAAGCTCATGACCATAGGTGAGGGTGGGAACGTAGATCGACCGGTAAATTGAGAGCCTTGCCTTATGGCTCAGCTCTTTCTTTACCACAACAGACCGGTAAAGAGCCCGCATCACTGCTGATCCAGCACCAATCCGCCTGTCAATCTCCCGCTCCCTTGTACCATCACTCGTGAACAAGACCCCGAGATACTTGAACTCCTCCACTTGAGGCAAGAGCCTATCCCCGACCCAGAGAGGGCTCTCCACCCTTTTCCGCCTGAGAACCATGGTCTCGGATTTAGAGGTACTGATTCTCATCCCAGCCGCTTCACACTCGGCTGCAAACCGATCCAGCGAAAGCTGAAGTTTGCGGCCTGATGTCCCCAATAGGACCACATCATCTGCAAACAGCAGCGATGTGACCCTGAGGTCACCAAACCGGACACCCTCCATCCCTTGACTGCGCCTAGAAATTCTATCCATAAAAATTATGAATAGAATTGGTGACAAAGGGCAGCCCTGACGGAGTCCAACTCTCACTGGGAACGAGTCTGACTTACTGCCGGCTATGCGAACCAAACTCCAGCTTTGTTTGTACAGGGCCTGAATGGCTCGTAGCAAAGAGCCATGTACCCCGTACTCCCGAAGCACCTCCCACAGAATACCCCGGGGAACACAGTCGAATGCCTTCTCCAGATCCACAAAGCACATGTGGACTGGTTGGGCAAACTCCCATGAATCCTCCAGAATCCTGGAGAGGGTGAAGAGTTGGTCCAGTGTTCCACGACCAGGGCGGAACCCGCACTGTTCCTCCTGGATCCGAGGTTCGACTATAAGCCGGACTCTCTTCTCCAGTACCCCTGCATAGATCTTACCAGGGAGGCTGAGGAGTGTGATTCCCCTGTAGTTGGAACACACCCTCCGGTCCCCCTTTTTAAAAAGAGGCACCACCACCCCAGTCTGCCAATCCAGTGGCACCGCCCCCGATGTCCATGCAATGTTGAAAAGGCGTGTCAGCCAAGACAGCCCCACAACATCCAGAGCCTTGAGGAACTCAGGGCGGATCTCATCCACCCCTGGAGCCTTGCCACCAAGGAGCTTCTTAACTACCTTAGCAACTTCGGCCTCAGTAATGGACAAGCCTATTCCCATGTCCCCAGACTCAGCCTCCTCACTGGAGAACGTGTCGGTGGGATTGAGAAGGTCCTCAAAGTATTCCTTCCACCGCCCAATGACGTCTTCAGTCGAAGTCAGCAGCACACCATCTCCACTATATACAGTGCTAGTGGCACACTGCTTTCCCCTTCTGAGTCGCCTGACGGTTTGCCAGAATCTTTTCGGAGCCGACTTAAAGTCACTTTCCAAGGCCTCACCAAACTCCTCCCATACACGGGTTTTTGCCTTGGTGACAACTGAAGCCGCAGATCGCTTGGCCTGTCGATACCTGCCAGCTGCCTCTGGTGTCCCACAGGCCAACCATGCCCGGTAGGACTCCTTCTTCAGCTTGACGGCATCTCTCACCTGGGGTGTCCACCACCGGGTTCGAGGATTACCGGCCCGACAGGCACCAACTACCTTATGGCCATAGCTACAGTCAGCCGCTTCAGCAATGGAGGAACGGAACATGGCCCATTCTGACTCAATGTCCCCCACCTCCCCCGATATCTGGTCAAAGTTCTGACGGAGGTGTGAGTTGAAGATCAATCTGACAGGTTCTTCTGCTAGACGTTCCCAGCAAACCCTCACTATACGTTTGGGCTTGCCTGGTCTGACCGGCATCTTCCCCCACCACCTGATCCAACTCACCACCAGGTGGTGATCAGTTGACAGCTCAGCTCCTCTCTTTACCCGAGTGTCCAAAACACATGGCCGCAAGTCCGATGACACGACTACAAAGTCAATCATTGAACTGCGGCCTAGGGTGTCCTGGTGCCATGTGCACTTATGGACATCCTTGTGTTCAAACATGGTGTTCGTGATGGACAAACTGTGGTTTGCGCAGAAGTCCAAAAACTGAACACCACTCGGGTTCAGATCAGAGAGGCCATTCCTCCCAATCACACCCCTCCAGGTTTCACTGTCATTGCCCATGTGAGCGTTGAAGTCCCCCAGTAGGACAATAGAGTCTCCAGGAGAAGCACTTTCAAGCACCCTTCCCAAGGACTCTAAGAAGGCTGGGTACTCTGAACTGCTGTTCGGTGCATAAGCACAGACAACAGTCAGGACCCGTTCCCCAACCCGAAGGCGTAGGGAAGCTACCCTCTCGTCCACCGGAGAAAACCCCAACATACAGGCACCGAGTCGAGGGGCTATGAGAAAGCCCACACCTGCCCGCCGCCTCTCACCATGGGCAACTCCAGAAAAGAATAAAGTCCAGCCCCTCTCAAGGAGATTGGACCCAGAGCCCAAGCTGTGTGTTGAGGTGAGTCCGACTATATCTAGCCGGTATCTCTCAACCTCGCGCACCAACTCAGGCTCCTTCCCCGCCAGTGAGGTAACGTTCCAAGTTCCAAAAGCCAGTTTCAGCAACCGAGGATCAGAACGCCAAGGCCCACGCCTTCGGACACTGCCCGATCCACAACGCACCGAACCCCTACTACTGCCCCTCCCATTGGTGGTGGGTCGATGGGAGGGGGGACTCATGTAACTCCTTCGGGCTGGGCCCGGCCGGGCACCATGAGTAAATGCCCGGCCACCAGACGCTCGCTGGCGAGCCCCTCCCCCAGGCCTGGCTCCAGGGTGGGGCCCCAGTAACCCTGTTCCGGGCAGGGTACACAAGTCCTGTTTTGGTGTCTTCATAGGGGTTATTATGGATCACACTTTGTCTGACCTGTCACCTAGGACCAGTTTGCCATGGGAGACCCTACCAGGAGCTTTTGCTCCAGACAACATAGCTCCTAAGATCATTCAAGCACGCAAACCCCTCCACCACGATAAGGTGGTGATCCAAGGAGAGGCTGGATTAAAATCACTCCACAATTATTACTGACAGACTGTAAAACTACACACACTGCAGATTCATACTGGATTAAAATCACTCCACAATTATTACTGTCAGACTGTAAAACTACACACTGCAGATTCATACTGGATTAAAATCACTCCACAATTATTACCGTCAGACTGTAAAACTACACACACTGCAGATTCACACTGGATTAAAATCACTCCACAATTATTACCGTCAGACTGTAAAACTACACACGCTGCAGATTCATACTGGATTAAAATCACTCCACAATTATTACCGTCAGACCGGAAAACTACACACGCTGCAGATTCATACTGGATTAAAATCACTCCACAATTATTACTGTCAGACTGTAAAACTACACACTGCAGATTCATACTGGATTAAAATCACTCCACAATTATTACCGTCAGACTGTAAAACTACACACACTGCAGATTCACACTGGATTAAAATCACTCCACAATTATTACAGTCAGACTGTAAAACTACACACACTGCAGATTCATACTGGATTAAAATCACTCCACAATTATTACCGTCAGACTGTAAAACTACACACACTGCAGATTCACACTGGATTAAAATCACTCCACAATTATTACAGTCAGACTGTAAAACTACACACACTGCAGATTCATACTGGATTAAAATCACTCCACAATTATTACAGTCAGACTGTAAAACTACACACACTGTAGATTCGTACTGGATTAAAATCACTCCACAATTATTACCGTCAGACTGTAAAACTACACACACTGCAGATTCGTACTGGATTTAAATCACTCCACAATTATTACTGTCAGACTGTAAAACTACACGCTGCAGATTCATACTGGATTAAAATCACTCCACAATTATTACCATCAGACTGTAAAACTACACACTGCAGATTCATACTGGATTAAAATCACTCCACAATTATTACCGTCAGACTGTAAAACTACACACGCTGCAGATTCATACTGGATTAAAATCACTCCACAATTATTACCGTCAGACTGTAAAACTACACACACTGCAGATTCATACTGGATTAATATCACTCCAGAATTATTACCGTCAGACTGTAAAATTACACACACTGCAGATTCACACTGGATTAAAATCACTCCACAATTATTACCATCAGACTGTAAAACTACACGCTGCAGATTCATACTGGATTAAAATCGCTCCACAATTATTACAGTCAGACTGTAAAACTACACACACTGCAGATTCATACTGGATTTTTTTTTTTAATTTAAAAGAATGCAAAGACGTTTTAAAAATCACATGTGATTTAAATGTCAATGTTATATATCAATTCAAGGGTTCTTTCTCAAATATGTACATTATATTGAGATTCTTTAAACTGTTAAACAGCTCTTTACACTGACATACCGCTATATATACGTGTCGGCTAAAATATATGTTGTTGTTGATTTTCTAAGTATAAATAAGTTACACAACCTCTACAGAGACACACTTCTGTACACTAATACAGCGCACAATGGATGTAATATATTGGGTATAAATAAGATAAAATGAGGCCCGTGCATTTTATTTTTTTGTGAATGTTATATTTTATGAATATGCTCATATAACACAAACAAACAGAACATGCGCACTATATTGTGCAAACACCTACGTTTCTTGCCAGTAGAAGATGTGAACAAAACTGACTAGTGGTGTTCAAACATTTGCATTTACAAAAGGTGGTTCTCCAAAGAATGATCCATTCAGAGGACCAATAGTGGTTCCTCTGTGGATGTCTTCAAGTCTGGACCTTGAATCCAGTTTCTGATCCTGTATATTGTAATCACTGTTCATGACCGACAACCTACACTTTTAAAAAAGATGGTTCTTCAAGGGTTCTTTAGTAAAGACAGTGATTCTTTATAGAACCATAAACACTTCAAGAACCATTTGCTTGCTTTGCATGGTGAAATGGTTCTTCAGACTGAGGGGGAATGTGTTGTATATGGTTTTATACAGAAGCTTTCTGAAAGTGGTTCTATATAGCACCAAAAAGGGTTCTAAATTAGTGACGTAATTAATATAGCAATGTAGCAATATCAGAACCCGTGCAATATGGAACACATTCTCATCAACTGGAAGAACCATTTCACTGTACAAACAATTAAGCATGCAAATGGTTCATTGAGTGCTCATGGTTCTAGACAGAACCATTGTCTTTACTAAATAACCCTTGAAGAGCTATTTGTATGCTTGTAACAATATCAGAACCCTTTTTGGTGTTATACAGAACACATTCTCCATTAATCCAAAGAACCATTTCACAGTACAAACAACTATTTAAGTATGCAGATGTTTTTTCGAGTGTTCATAGTTCTAGATAGAGCCACTATCTTTACTAAAGAACCCTTGAGTTTTAGAGTGTAGTGTCACACCTACCAATTATTACAAAATCCAGGACCAGAAACTGGATTCAATGTCTTGATTTGAAGAACCCTTTATTTTTAAGGGGGTAGTCATGCTGTACTGTATGCTGGCTGGGATTTTAGAGTGTAACATGTTTAAAATGGTCTGTTCTGGTATCAATAATTAAAGCAGGTCCTGTTACAACCTAAAAGCCGAGTGAGGAAGCAGAGCTCAATCTGCAGGAACAAAAACACAGCATGAAAACTCGGGCTGCCCGATGTGTGTAGCCTAAACGTAATGACAGGATGATAGAGTGAGAACCGTAACACTGCAGCAGCTATGCACACCCACACACACGGCTCAAGATTTGATTTGATTACCTCTCTGAATTAAGTATGCACAAGTGAGGCCGGGCACGATCAATATAAATCAGGTTAAGCACGCGATTGAGTACAAAACTATTATGTAAGAGGAAACTCCAACAGAGGGTGCGAATAAACACAGCCTCGCCATCCGGTGTGCGCGGCAGAGGGGAACACTCAGGGCCTTACAGGCCTTCAGCTTTATTTAGTACTGGAAGTGTGCATGTGTTTTAATACTCTACAAGTCCAGCTCTAATGTCATGGTTCAGTTTTGGAAACAAAACGATTGAATTCTTGAAATGCCCAATTAAGATTGTCTTCTGTCCCATTAGACACAACCAGGTCAGCTCTCTCATTGGTTAGGACTTCAGGAGCTGGACTGAAGGCCTACAATGTTAGATTAACTGCTGACATAACTGAGGAATCGACCAATCATGCCTTGATTTACAGTGAGGTTATTCTCATGAACATATACATAAATTAAAATGACTAAAAAATAAAAGTTTTCTATTTTTGGGATATACAACAGCAACGCCTGGTTTAACGTTAAAAAATAAGCCAAATTGATTTTTATTAACATTTTCAAACTTAAGTGAGCAAATTACCGCAACACAGTAAGATGTGAAGATAAATATGCAAATAACTTTTTTTACAAGTGATAATCTGCAAACTGTTGGCAAACTAAGAGTTTTACTTTATAAATTATAGTGGGTAACACTTAAAGTGTTACCATATAGTGTCTTGCTATTTCATCTTGTTATTGCAAACATTTCGTTTTTTTTTTTTACTTTGCTGTTTTGGTTCAGTTTCTTAGAACTTTTCTATTGAAAAAAAGCAAAAAAGTGATCAAATGGAGAATGAGAACTAGATAGACGGACACACTGTGGTAAAGACAATTAGGGTAAAAAAATAACTGAACATTTTGTACCTCACAGATTTTCTAATTATATGAATATTGTTCATCTGCATATTAATACAGACACAAATTGAACTTTATGGACATGATTTGGGGCGGTTTTGTGAGTATGACTCAATGGGTGAAACAGCGAGAAAAAACATTCTAGGTCTACAAACATCACTGGTGTAGTCTAAGCAGGTTAGTTGTTAGGAATGGAAAACAGCGGCGGCAGCTCTATAACAGAACTCTTTAATGAAAGAGCCACTGTAAAACTGATACATATGTCACTGTCTTTTACAAGCTTCAAATGTCCACATTCAATCTATACTGATAGAATCCCATACGAAATTACATTTACGGCATTTGGCTGATGCTCTTATCCAGAGCGACTTACAATTTGATCATTTTACACAAGTAGGCGAAGGTGGTGTTAGGAATCTTGCCCAAGGACTCTTATAGGTATAGTGTAGGGTGCTTACCCAGGTGGGGGATTGAACCCCAGTCCACAGCGTAGAAGATAGAGGTGTTAACCACTACACCAACCAACCACAAATTAAAGTAACTGGTAACACTTTATTTGGATAGTCCACTTTCGATGCTTTGTTACGTTCCATTCAACTAAACATCTACTAAATTGACTATCATTTTCTATAACTCTAAACCTGCTCTAATCCTAACCCTAAGCTTAACCTCAACCCAAAACTTAAACCCAACCCTCAACCTGGTCCAAATCCTAACCTTAACCCCACCACTGTTTAGAGTCCAAGGCCTAGCTCCAACAGTCATGCTTCTCCCCTGGTGTATAATGTGTTTATATTGTCCTTCCTTTATCAGACACAAAAACATTGTTTAATCTATTTTGTCAGAAACGAAAAGACACGTCAGAGCTATTAAACCAGCGAGACACAAACAAATGGGCAAGGCACTCAAAACAAAACAGGCCTGTGAGGCAGACAGACAGACATTCAAGACATTTAGAGGGTCTGCGCAGAGAGGATGCTTAAAAAGACCAAGTCCCTCATGCACTACAAACCCACCCAGCACGGCCCTCTCATTGCTCTGCTGGGCTAAATATTTGATAGAGAGAAATGCACACCGATATGTCCACATTCAGCATGTATAATTCATGCTCCAAAGCAGAAGCACTGCAGAGGGAATGTGCTCAGGCTCCTGTCTGCGGTACTGAAGCGAGTCACACTGTGCATTCACACCAAAACCGCTGGGAGAAACCCCTGTTTCCCCTGCCATTGATTCTTCTCACTTTTAATACTGCTCGTCTTCATCTTCAACACGAGCTGAGAAGGCCTGTATAGGGTTGTATAGTAAAGGCTTCAAGATATGGACAGAATACCACGATTCTATTTTGCTACATATTGCAGTTGCAATGCATCAAAAAGGGATAGTGAATCAATAATAAGTCACGCTTTAATGATCCTGACTCATTTGGATTACATGAATGCCTCGATTCATCAATACGCCCACAGAAACTCATCTGCCGCTGTGATTGGTCGGGATGCTCACGGCACACAGCACTAAGCATTAAAACGGTCTTGTTTACACATTCTGCCACGTCAGTATGGCAAAGGGAAATACAGCAATAACAACAAACAAATGACGTATCATGCAGATTTAACATAACCTGCGTAGTCCTGTGCAAAAGTTTGGGCACCCCTGGTCAAAAGACATGCTTGTGTTGATCCTCTATGGAGAACACAGCACTCTTAAGGCACATATATAAGTTTTTGTAATAAGCGAGTTTGATGTTGTGTGTATCCACTGTTCAAGTTTCAAATCATACCATACAATATTTTAGTCAATGCAGTCCATACATGTAAACTGAGCAATAGCCAGTTTCTATTTCACTGTTTCTGTGATGTTACAAAACTCAAAATATGTACATGTATCCACTTGTTCAGCCTACAACAGATCACAAACACAGTGAAGTCATGAGGAGTGTTTCATGCTAGACTGATGTTTTAACCAGGCACATTACAAGGCTGCCAATCAGAAAAAAGCTCATTTACATATAATCAGTCTTATAGGCACAGTAACAAAAACAGCCTGTTTAATTGTAAAGAATAAAAGGAGAGTAAATGAGAATGTAAAAATTAATTATGTCTGTTTTTTGCACATAAAGCCACACAAATTTTATAAACGGGATGATGATGCAGGTTATATCCTGTGGCCTTTCAACATGGCATTTTTCTTTTCTGCACAATATTTATTCATTTCACATTGGAAACGTAACTTTTGCACAGGCCACATTTTACGTTTTATTTTTCCCCAATATGTTAAATTTAACAAATAGAGAGTAATTGTGCGTTAAAATCCTCTGTAGAGGATGCCTTGACTCCTTATGATTTATTAAAATCAATAAAATGTAATTTGCCCACATTACTGTTTAATTTTACAGTCTGAGCAAAAAGAGCTCTATATAGTACTAAAAAGGTTCCATGGCTTCTAACAATAGCAGAACTATATAGAACTATAGTACCAAATTATAGTACCAAATGTCCGTTTTGAAAGGTTCGTTAAAGAACTGTATACAACAGATTTTCCATAGAAACATTTCCAGGCAAAGAGCCATTTAACATTCAAATTGTTACAGGACGGTTTCACAGTTCTATATACAACCATTGTTTATTAAAGAACCATTACAGGACCAATCCTAAAGGGTTTTAAGGGTGTAATATGAAGTGTTCCACTGCTCTACAACAGTAGCAGGACACAAACAAAAATCACTATATATATATATATATACATACACACAGACACACACACACACACATATACGCACACACACACACACACACACACACACACACACACACACATATATATATATATATATATATATATATATATATATATATATATATATATATATATATAGTGTGTGTGTGTGTGTGTGTGTGTGTGTCTTAACAAAATTAATATTCACAATTAAGTTCTAATAAAGCAATATAAAGAATGTGGTCAAATCTCAGGCAGATAACTAATCAAGAAATCTCTATAATTAACTGCAGTGTATTATTTATCATTTAATATCTTTAAAAATATGTTACAATATTTCAGTCTACACTGTACATGTCATTCTTGAATAAAATAACATTGTTAATATTGTTAATATGACAGTGCTGTACATGTTGATACCGGTTTTGGCCGGTAGATGGCAGTATTGACCAACTTCTCTCTGTGTAAACATGCATTGCTGTAACAGAGTAATCTGAGTGTCCAGAGCCATTCTGCCCGAGGCGCCCATTACAGACGGTCATTTTCGTAACACGTACTCGCTCATTTGTAATAATTTACACCCACAGCTTCACTGCTGATGGGTTATATCCTGTGTTGAGTCTGAAGACGCTCTGCTGCGACAACAACCCTGCAAAACTCAGCTGATTTATGCCTTTCTATCTGATTCTTAAGCAGCCTCTGATATATTATACCAAAGTGCATTACTTACAGTTAAAGGCAGCCTCAGTACATTGTTTAAAGGGCCCACATCATGGTAAAATACATATCCTCGCTTTCTGAATTTGAATTCAGTGTTTTTGTGATGTCACAAGAACAACTTTGCATATATACATGCCTAATTGGCTGGCAGCAGTTTAGCCCCGCCCACTCATGATGAAGTTATAAGGAGTATTTCAGCCTGTGCTGCTTTTTTAGCAAGGCACAGTACAGGTCAGCCAATCGGAACAGGGCTTATTTGCATGTATCAGTCTTAAAGGTATAGTCTGTGTAATTCTACATGATAAAGGGAGGTGGAAAAATGGTCATGGAAAAATTGATGATGACCGTTTGGTGCATAAAACCATATGAAGGTGAAAAATAAAACGCAAGAACCATTTATCTTAGCAAGAAATGTGTTTTGCCAGTAAAACCACTGCATGCAATTAGAATACATTCAGATGAACATAAATACAGTAGAACAATAACAAGAAGAAAGTAGTTGATATGTTTTAAGCTCATGCGTTTTTCAAGGCAAATAAACATTTACTGTCCAATTAAAAAGTCTAACAAATGCTCGTTTACACTTTATCTATGGAATTAAGGTTTTAATTGCAATAGATAAAGCTGAATGAGCTTGTTATTTCTCCAAATCATGGTAAGCGATGTTAATTATCTCACCTGGAGAGACAAATCTGATAAGAGCAGCTTCTCTTGCTGCTGTTTGCTGCCTTCTAATTTACTGCTCCACAGCAGAACATCAGCTCTGGTGGGTCAGATGTGACCATTCAGAGATGTGACCATTCAGAGAGCATTCAGACACGAATACAAACAAAGCTGACGAAATACAAAGAACCTGGAACGTCGGGCTCCGAGCTTTCTTTCACAAATAAAGAGGTGAGCTACTGAATATACAGACAGTCGGAGAAGCGTCTTCCCTTAAAAGAGCTGTCCGGCTCTTTATGATAGCAGTAAAAAGAGGGATTGCAGGATGTAAACAGTAAGTTCATTTATGGCGCACCAAACGACATCATGGACAATACTGAATAAGTAACGTCATTAATTAATAATGAGTGATGGCCAGATTTGACTGTGTCAGCCCAGACAAAGGCAGATTTAAGGCAAACTGTCCCTTCTGCTTAAACTCTTTTTAAATCTCATAATAAAAAATCACTCGTGTGCAAATATATATACAGCATATATATATATATATATATATATATACATATATATATATATATAATAGTAAAATAAAATTAGGTAAAGGTAAATACATCTGGGTGTGTATACAGTGTACATACATGTATATGTTTTTTAAATTTATGTATGTGTATACTTAAATAATTTTTTTTCTTTAATTCATATTTATATAAATTATATAATTCATATATATTCATAATTAAATAAAATGAAAATGTAAATATTAACATATTAATGTTATAATGGTTCTTACCATTCATGTGTATATATATATATATATAATATCAACATGAATGTACATGAATGGTAAGAACCATTATAACATTAATATGTTAATATTTACATTTTCATTTTATTTGAGCATTCAACCTATATATAATATATAAACACAACGTATTCAACATATAAAAACAAAAGCTGTCCAGGGTGGAAACTTCATAAAGCAGGAAATTCCTCAATTTCAGCTGAATATTTAAGCCTGAACACTAACACTGACACTTATTTACTTTATTCATCTGTTAAATATACACAGTAAATGCAAATATACACTCTTGAAAAAGATGGTTCTTCAAGGGTTCTTCAGTAAAGACAATGGTTCTACATAGCAACAAAAAGGGTTTAGCTGTTGTTACGATGCCAAGCTTGTATGCAACGGCACAACCTTTTATGTGCTGCACAAAACCTTTTTCAAGAAAGGATCTACATAGAACTATATACAACAATCTGAAGAACCATTTCACCACGCAAGGAACCACTTAAGCATGCAAACGGTTCTTAAAGTGTTCATGGTTCTATATTCTAAAGAATCTTTTCTAAGAGTGCACTGTATTACATTATGGTTCAGATCAGCTTAATAACAACACAGAAGGCTGGACAAAGACCCTCGCCAGCCTGGTCCAACAAATTTCTCTGTCACCATCTGAAAACCTTGCTGCTAGACTAAACCCTGGACTCGCATGCAGACCCATCCACGTAGGAACAGTTCTGTCCCAGCTGGATCTCAGAGTGCATTACACTGATGCCAAAAAGCAATATAATTACAATTATTCAAATGGGACGTACTGTTTCTACGGTGGGAAGCGGGGGGAGGGGGTGTCAACTTTGGGGTTTTCTCTAAAAGGGTAAGGTTAAATCAATCCGATCAATACCGCAGGGCTTCCCTGGCCTTTCATCAAATGAGTAAGAGCTCCTCTCCCGGTGTATCTTTCTTCTCTGGCGAATGTAAATCAATGTTTTGCATCTACATGGCTGTGCTTTTGGAGTCCGGTCTGCGATTATGGACAATAGCCTCGCCAGTATCCAGCGAAACCACCAGTCTGTGGCCCAGTGTTGCCCTGTAGGCCCAAACAGACTAAGACGGATTCATTTGTAGTCCGTATGACTCGAGTAATTAATAACAGACTCGAGGCGCTGTGTGTTTCATTTCACAATCTGTTTAAATCCCATAACAATGGCAGGAAAAGAGATCAATATTCCAATAACAGATGCTCAGCAGCCTACAGCTATAGTGGCACGATACGGCCACATTTACCAAATATTAAAATGACAAATCTGGCAGATATCACCAGAAATGGTGCCAACCTATTGCTGCTGTTGACATAATGATAGGATCATTATAATATACGATTATAATCACTGTAATATGTTGTATCATGGAATAAAACACTCTTTTAAACTGTAATAATACCAATGACTGTGTTCAACTGTCTTAAAGTGCCAGTGAATGTAAACAGCTATACTGCTACAGTCTCCATAACAACAAAGTCGTGCAACTTCATATTTACTTAAAGGGCCCATATCTTGAAAAACGGAATTTTCCTCACTTCATGAAATACAGGTTTGATGTTGTATGTAAACATTGTTAAACTGACCATTCACTGCCCGGTCAATAAGCTGCGAAAACAGCCTGTTTTGCCTTGACTGTTTTTGTGATGTCATTAAAACCAACCTGTTATCTGTGTAGCGATTCAGCTTACTGCCGTTAAACCCCGCCCACTCACACTGAAGTTATAAAGTGTTTCAGCCTGCACTGTTTTTGAGTCAAATAGGACAGCCAATCAGAACAGAGCTTCTTTGCATGTGTCAGTCTTAAAGGCACAGTTTAATTCTAAGGCACATGTTTAATTCTAAGGGATAAAAAGAGGTCAGATATGAACTGTGTTCACTATATAAAACTACATGAATGTGGTGAACAATGTAGGATAGGGGCTCTTTAAATTGTAGTTATTCAAAAACATTCAATAACATCTATCATTATCTGTACTGGTATCATTTCAGAATGTTTTAGCACATTTTCAGTATATTTTAATGGTCTATTTTAACACCTTAACAAGTCATGGGCCACAGGCAGGCCCCAAGTTTTATTACACACTTCTATAACCTAAGAATAGCTTCATTGGTCACTGAAGTCCCTGTAGTTACTGAATAATAAGCCTTTGTGTGAAATATACCTGGACTGTTGAGGGATCAATAATTGAAACTGAAAACTGATAATTTTCATCACTGACATCATGATAGAAAATATTCATCCTCCCAGCCCTGAAGAGACATAGTCATGCAAGAGATCACAAAATTAGTCTCTTTTCCTCTAATTTCACTGCTAATCTCACTTTCTGAGCACATATTCAATTCTATCTTGTGTCAGAATAAATTTTATATGCCATAACTTGTTTCTCATACATGAGCTCATTTTTAAAAGGCCCATCCTACATATTTCATCCCACTTTTTTTAAGTCTGCTTTATGTCCCAAAAACATTCATAATTCATTCTTACATGACCGTTTTCTTACTGTGCCTTTTCAGACTGATATATGTAAAAGAGCTCTGTTCTGACCTCCTTGTAGTGTCCTTCATTCAAAAAGCAGTTCAGGGCTCAATAAAGCTGGGGCTAATCTGCTGTAGGCTGAATATGTAAATGAGTTTTTGTGACATCACAAAAAACAACAAATTCTAAACAGGCTTAGTTTTCACCTATGTACTGGAGACTGAAAGGCATGTTTGGAAAATGTAACAGTTATTACATTATTGCACATCTATTTTCTTTCAAAACAGTGACTTTTCCATGATACGGGCCCTTTAATGAATATTTGCTCTACATGGTGGCACTGCATTCTGATGCACACCACACGATCTACATTGGCCTGCAAACTAATCCATGACAGAAAGAGCCACTAACGCAAAGTTTCCATAGTTACATCAGCATGAAACGCCCTGGCAACAGAGGGACACGATGCTTTAGTGAAGCCGTTATTGCTCTGAATTATACATGTAGATGCAGTCTGACTGTCATGCGCTGGGAAAGCTCGGCTCCTTCTCCATTTGTTTGCTGTGGGCTCAGCTATGCTTAATGTTTGGCACAGAGACTGATCACGGAGACAGAGAGCTCGGAGCAGAGTGTTATTTCAAACTCACGGCAAATTACCAGAAAAATAAACCTTCCTCTGCAATCTCGGCCCAAACCGCCTGCAAAAGGGCCTAAATGCAAAGCAACTGCTGATGAATCATGCTTAATGTGATCCACACGAAGTGCGTTTAAATGACTTTAAGTGATGTGGAGTGCAGGGTGGCGTGATCAGTTATGGTAACTCTGTTTATGTCTGATTGGATTCTGATTGTGATGGCTTGGTGATGTGAGGTGATACAGCAGCGGGTGGTGGCGGGGGGGGGGGGTGAGGAGGGTGATAAATATTGCATATATATTTCTACGTTGTCACATAATTTACCCTGATAAGCTATTCCAAGTAACTCTAGCAGTGGAACGGGATCATTTAAAGGGGGAATAAAAGGGGAATTCCACTTTTTATCCAAATTTCTACATATTTAAACAGTTGGGATGTAAACAGAGTCATTCAGAGTGGTTTGGTGAGAAATGCTCTGCTCTAGAGAAACTTACAGAGTCTGAATTGTTTACAGTGGTGGCTACAGTGGTGTCTCTGTATTATTGTTGTATTGTGGTATTTTTACTTTATTTATCCCTTGGTTAAATACTTGTTAAGAATATGTGCTCATCTGGTCTGTTCAGTATGTTACACATTGTACCTGTATGCACTCACTGAGACTAATTCCTTGTATGTTGCGGAAAAGAAAGCGCTTTTGATTCTGACATCTGAGTTTAATGCCTCTGAAAATGGTTCGGAATGCACCGCCTGATGTCTGAGACATTGCTTTATGATAGTTAAAGACATATTTATGGTGGAGGGGTACTGCAGGGTGTTGTGAATCAAAATAGTCCAGAAAGAACTTCCAGATTTTCCCATCATGAACATATAAAACTCAGAAGACCCGTGTAGGTTCACTGGTGGTTTGGGATAGTAAATGAAAAATGGCTATGTGTGTGTTGTGGTCATGGGGACCCCTGGTTCCTATCACCACCACTCTCTATAATCGACCATTTCATACTGGATTGTCTTATTGTTTGACCAAAATCATTTATGTTTGTCGAATCATGGTCACCGAACACCACAAAACCCTCAGTGATTAGCTAGATGGCTCATTTGCATACTCAAACATTTACATATTGTGTGATATCAGTATTGCGAATGCAGGTGTGGTGATTAGTGATTAAGGAATGATACATTGCGCAGCCCGACTGCATGAGAGAGGGATGTGTGGGAGTGATCTGTGTTAGGTGGGATGGAGGAGGAGGGGGGGGGGGGATCCAGATCAATATTTCACCACAAAACATGAGCAGCAATGATGTTTCCTTCTGTTGAGTGAAACCTCCACATAACAGACCAGAGGCAGACAGACCGGCCAGCGCACCTCTGCTGGAATACAGGTCAGAGTAGACGAGTACACAGAGACTCTGCTCTCAGACTGTCGCTCTGTGAGGGAGCGAGCGTGTCTGCGCGAGGGAGGGAGTAAAAGGACTTGGTAAATGCATTATGTTACAGCCTTGCACTTAGCTGTGTCATTCTGTGCATATGCGGATGTTCTTAATGTGCAGACCAGGCACTTGAGAGAGAGAGAGAGAGAGAGAGAGAGAGAGAGAGAGAGAGAGAGAGTGAGGGGGGGATGGAAAGGGAAGCCGGAAAACAGAATAAAAGAACTAGACAGAAAAGAGTAGACCCTTTAAAAATGAAAAATGGGCTCTTCAAGGGTTCTATAACAAAATATGGAACCGTCCCAATCCAAAGAACCACCTGAATGCATGAACGCTTCTTTGCACAGTTACATATTCTCTACAATGGAGAAACTATTCTCAAGGGTTCTTTAGCAAACCATAAGTTCTACATGGAACCGTTTGCATGCTTAGTTCTTTGCATGGTGAAATGGTTCTCACCATTGATGGAGAATGTGCTGTATATTTTCAAAAATGGTTCTATATAACATCAAGAAGAGTTCTGCTTTTGTTACATCATGCTTGTAACAATAGCATAACCCTTTTGGTGCTATGTAGAACCACTGTCAAAAAGGTTGTATATAGAACCATATACAACAGATTCTCTGTCGATCTGAAAACCATTTCACCATGCAAAGGAGCATTTAAATAGTTCTCATGGTTCTAAATAGAACCATTGCATTTATTAAAGAACCCTTGAAGAACCATCTTTTTTAAATATTCAGTTATTTAAGGAACATGCTTCTGTATGCACTCTTAAAAAACGAAGGTGCCAGGGTTATTTCCATGAGAACCACTTTTGGTTCCCTCTGGAGCCTTTCAGTGGATAGTTCTTTAGAGAACTTTGTGTTAGTTGAAAAAATCGCCACACAATGTAAAGGTTCTAGGAAGAACCCTGAAATTGATTGTAAGCCTTTAAATGGTTTTTCATACTCATAGAACTCTCAAAAATTGTTTTAAAAGAACCAGAAGTGCTTCTTCAACAGTATCAATCCATTTCTAAGAGCTATTGGTACCAGTTGTAGAACCTTTTTGGTACTATATGGAACCTGGTTTTCTAAGAATGTAGAGCTGTCACGATTACTTATTTAATCTCATTTCGTCACTTTTTTTAAACATTGATTAAAACAGACCTTCTCAATGAACTGGCAGTGATGATGATGATGATGCATAAGAGCCTAATGAACATGATTTATATGCCTTTTTTTTTTTGTTTTTTTTACCAAATTGTGTTTTATGTCATTTTTTAAATTCTTTTAAGGGCTTTAATATAGTTACTTATTGATACTTAAAGGGCCCATATCCTATATTTTTATGTTTACATTTTTGCTGTGAAGCCCAATTATTATGACTGTGAGAGCTTTTGTACTAAAACCAGATGTAATTTCTTTTCATATGACCATCTTCACTCTTACTTTATTCCTTAGGATTAAAGAGGCTGTTTTTGCTACTGCACCTTTCAGACAGAAATATGTAAAGGACCTCTGTTAATTGACTGTGCTGAAATGTGGCTTTCTCAAAAAGTACTGCAGGCCTAACCAGCCCTGAAACTCAGCTGTTTTTTTTATGTGAGTGTCTTGCCTAAATGGAGATAAAAATGGGTATATGGGTGAATACGATGGTTTTTGTGACATCACAAAAAGAGTGAATTCAGAACAGGCTGTTTAGTTTCCCTATATGGACCAAATGGGAGGCTGAGTGAAACTCACTGAACAGGGTTTATTTACTATATTAAACTCTTTCATTCCGAAACATTGAGAAACGTTAGGTTTTCCATGATATCGACCCTTTAAGCCCATTAGTCTTTTGCCTGTTTTAAATCTCTGATTACTCTAAATAATGGGTAGATTAGTCACAGATCAGCTTTCTCCTCCCACCAATCTCCGATGCTCTGCATGCTTTGGCAGCAGAACAAATGTGGCCTAATCTCTCTGAAGGACTGAGAAAGGGGAGCTAGTGAGCCGCTGCCGTCCGTACATTCGCACATTTCTCTCTAATCAGACGGATAACAGCCAGCTACCCTGGGGGTCCGCGCTCTGGTACATCTGGGCAGCCGCTGATGACATCAGCAGTTCAAAGGTTTGTTTGCAGACAGTTATCACCACAGATACAGCCAATCATCAAGCTCATTGACTTTGTGATGTAATAGTGCAGCTGATGAGGAAATAATCTTCGGGGAAAGCTGGTAAATAAGACACAAGGACTTATGAATAGCAGCTTCTGTCAGCAGACAGGCTTAGTCCCATTAAAGGTACATCAACAGACAGTAGCTTGGGTGTTATCTGACTAGTGGTGGCCTTTTTAATTGTATATTCATTGTACATTTATTATATAAATGTCTGGAATTCAAAATCAGCTCTCAGATGTGTAACAGTTAGGCAGTCCAGCCCAATCTACTCTTCCACATGACAACCTAGAAACACGTAAGCACCCAAAAATTCACTGTCCACTCCTGAAATGCATTGAATTTAGCATTAAATACACATTAACTGGTTATCTAAAATACATAATCAAGACTTGGATAAACAACCAATGTGATCTTGCCATAATTTTTTAACATTTCACCTATCAAACTCTTTGAAATACGACTCATAGCAGCATATGACACGCAATTAAACAAACTCCCTCTATTGCATGAGGTTGCCTCAGGGTAACTCATTTTCCTGACATTATAGTGACAGGATACATATTTAACAACAGTAAAAGGGTTTAAATTTCTGCTATTCAAAAATATGTTTCACATTCTGTCAAATGATTTGATAAGAAACGGCTTGATTATGTGTGGCCTAGAAGCAACGCAGTGTAACAGTGAAACTGGTACAGCCAGTTTTCAAATCCAGTCAATTCTATCATGTAGTATTAAACATAGTTTGTTTTACTAGTTTTACCAGTTTTGTTCAGATGAATTTAAAGCCAATTCTGAATCCTGGATTTTTGACACATTTTAGAATTGTGTTAAGTTTCATTTGTGTTTTTCAAATTGTTTTTCAATTGGGGGCAAAACAACAGAACATTATAATATTTCATCATGCCAACATGCTTTCTTAGAAAGTAACATGACAATACTTGTAAAGTTGAGATGAAAAAAATCTTGCTTTTCATATGACACTCTGTATTATATCATGCATTTCTCGCACAATGTTGCCTCAAGGCAAATTACTCCCCAAAAAACCCTACACACATTGTTTAAATTGCTTTTGCTTTTGACTTTAATAATCAGATCCATTTGATGTTTGAAAAGTGAATAAAACATATTTTAAGCACTCTCACAATGCACAGAGTAGAGGGATATATAATCCGGGCTCAGAGGTGCTCCAGTATTAGCAGTAATATTAGTTAATACAGTTATATATTAGTTACTCACTGTGTTACATGCTGCTTTATTGGTTTAGCTGGTTGCTATTATAGACGTTTTGTAGTTGCACTACTCAAAACCAGGGATTCTACTAATATATATACCTATAATAAATAGTACAATTGTACCTCACATTGTAGCTCATTTAAAGCCCTTAAAAACTCAGGCTTATTACATTCCAACTCTTAGAATTGAGTAACTACACTGAGTTATTCTTATATGATAGAAGGGCATAAAAAGTGTTTGGATGTCTTGGCCACTTAAGAGGTCAAAGTTTCCACCTGTGGTCAGTGACCTTTCAAATCAAAACTACTGCAAAAATAGAGCAAGACAGTAATAATAAATACTGTGTGATAATCAGGGTGCGCTCTACCATCATATAAGCTTCTGACATTAAACAAAATATCTTGGACATAACAATTAGTCTGTCACAAATCAGGTATGTGTATCAGTAAACTGTACTTTAGGATACGCTCCATTACTTCCATTACACTATTCATTTTAGTTATGCGCCATAAGTGCAATGCCAGGCTTTCTATTTCAAAATGTTTATCTTATTTCTCAATCTGTGTGCTTCCTCAAGGAAAGTGCCATTTGATGTAGTGCACTTTGAATATTCAGTTAAGCCACACAGCTGGACATTAAGGACTGTTTTGTGGGTGAATTTACATCATTAAAAAAAAAGAAATAAGTGCAAACAAATGAAAACATCCTCCACAGAGACACTACTGCACATTTTAATACACACCTTCTGTTCATTCGCTGAATTTAACATGCGCATTGGAAAATGAAACGTAAAATGTGGTCTGTGCAAAAGTTATGGCACACTTAATATTTGATTTTTTTTTCCAATACGTTGAACTCAACAAACAGAAACACTAAAACTTGACGTGTGTTCTCTGTAGAGGATGAGTTACTCACTTACTCCCCGTTACTTACTTACTAACTTACTCACTTAGAAAATCAACAAAACGTCATTTGACGGTTGGTTCAAACTTCTGCATTCGACTGTATCAAGAGGTACAAAAATCAACCTGTGCTGTACCCTGTTTTGAGACAATGTAAATAAGACATTAGGTTTTGATATATATTTCTTTTATTTCTCACATATTATATTTTCAGCTGAATCTTTCTTTTCATCGAAATCCACTGATGTTTGAATGGGGTATATACCAAAGAACAGCCGTAAGACCACTTTCCAACTTTTCTTTATTCTTGTTTTTGTTGTTGTGCCTTTAAGGCTGTTATACATTAACAAGCTCTCCTGTGATTGGCTGCCATGCCTTGTGCCTCCCTGATAAAGCAGTCCAGGCTTCAACACTGCTTATAAGGTTAGTATGAATGGGCAGGGTCAAGCTGCTGTACTCTAGGTATACGTAAATGCATTGTTTGTGACATTATAAAAACAACGCATTCAAACTAGGCTGTTTTAGTATGTTAGTGTTTGTATATGGACTGTAGGGGCTGGAGAGCGAGAGCTTTACTACATCAAACTCTTTTACAGTAGCAATGAAATGTAGTCAGATTATCTCTGATTAGTCCATTTCATTTAACAAGGCGGGTTCACACAGTGGAGTCCTGAAGTCTGGGATCACATAGAACATCTGTCTTTTTCATTTAAAACTGAAAATAAACAGGACGTTTCAGAAGCTTGAAAATTTTGAATCAAAGCCATTTTGAAGACTCTGAACTATTTACACGTGTCTATTTAAACTGGTGCAAAACATCTGACCATGTTCAAATCGTTTCAGAAAAAGGCCGGATTGTCTTTTAGTCTTATCTCTTCTGTTGAAGCTGGTGTTCAGACTCTCAGGTGGACCTGATCTGCTCATCAGAGGCTTTTACTCAAACTTGGAGTCTATGCAGCTCGAGTGATCGATGACACTACAGCAAAAGAAGGACACGCCACCAAATAGAAAGAAATTCTGAAATTCATGTAAACAAAGTTTCGACGTTTCACTCAAGTTGTTCTGCTGCTGGTAGCAGCATTTTCTCCAGTGATCTCAGACTCCTGGACCCCACTGTGCATACGAAATTCCCATTGGATTTATGACATTGGCTTATTATGTGCGGCTAATTATGTCCTCAAAAACGATTTGGGGAAAATATCTCATTTCAGTTTTATTTTTAAGTTATGATTATTGTCTATAAATTAAGGTTCAGGCTTGGTTTTTGGCTGAGAAGAGCACAATATCCACCTTTTCTGGCTTGCAGCCTGACCACTGAATATAGGGTGCCAGACAGCCAGTAAGTTGTGGTTGTGATGTCACAGCACATGGTGGTTAAGTAGGATCTGATAGATCTATCTCCTCTACAGCCAGATCTCAAGCTCTGTGCTATTAGGTTAAATTTCCCCACTTAAAACTTAAGTGTCACGATTGGCCCCTCCCAATCCTGTCCATGTGTTAGTGTTTTGGTTTAGCCCATGTGTGTTTTTGTTTTGGTTTTTCTAGTCCAGCCCCCTTGTTTCAAGTCTCCGCCCATCATTGTTTTCACCTGTCCCTCGGTACCCTTTGTTATTTAAGCCCTGTGTTTGCCCTTAGTGTTTGCCGGTCTTTGTTTATTGTATCGGTCTGTGTTTGGTTGCTTTGTTTGAATCTGTGTTGTTGGTTGTTTCTCGTTTATATCATGTCTGACCCGCAATCTATCCGTATTGGCTCAATGACCGTGGACCGTGATGACCCTGATTTTGGATTTGCCCTCAATAAAAGTTGCTTACCTCCGCACATGCGTCCGCTACCTCGCTCCTCGTTACGTTAAGACAACATTGTTGATAATGTAGGCTGTAATTTTGAAAAACTACAGCTGTTGCGATCTGAAAATTGCACTCTATTAAACTATGATTTTGATATAAAAGTAATTCATCTTTCAGTCCTAGTCGTCAGCGTGTTATGAAGCCAGCCACTGAGAGCACACCTCCAGCAGAGTGAGCTGCCTGATCCGGACTGACAGCAGGAAGAGACAGCATTAGGATCTGCTGTGTGCTGTGCCGGCCTGCTCGGGGGCCACTGTAAGAGCGAGAAAGGCGTGAGCGCCTACAGACCAATCCTCAAGACGCCTTCTCAGGCCGAAAAACAGAACACGCAGCGCGGCCTGTCTGATAAAAACATGTTTTTGCTTGAGCACTTCTGTCCGTTTGCTGACAGCAACGCAGCTGGATTTTTTTTTTGTACAGAGCTGAGAGACAAAATCTTTGCCCTTTGCTCCAGCCAACAGCATGTTGACAGTTATCCCCCTATCACAAGACACTTCAGAGCACCACTGTTTGAGCAGTTCAGAGAGATAATCCAAAAAAAGCTGATGCTTCGCCTTTGAGAACAGCCACTTTCTGCTTCGTCTTCATGACCTGGCTTGGATTATTAGCATGGCTGGATTATAACAGCTGCTGGAGAAGGTCTTCAGGTTCTGCACATTTACATAAAATAGGCCTCTCAGTAATTAGCATCTCTACAGTGATTACTCACTACTCACTTCCAGCTTTATTCCAGTAACTCCGGTGGGCCATGAAGTTTTTTATATGGATTTTACCACGAAAGCATCATTTTTCACAATAACAGAGTTTGGCGTAGTATATGAACACTAAAGGTTATATTTTAGCCCCGCCCATTCTTGCCGGAGGGTTTCAGACTTGACTGCTTTAGGAATAAGGCGCAGTACAAGGCAGCCAATCAGAACGGAGCTTGTTTACATATCGTGGCTGTTCAAAGAAAAATATATGAGTCCATTTTTTGCGATTTTCACTTTTCAACATTATTTGAGTGCAGCAATGGTCCTTTACATTTCATAATGAATGAACCAATCAAAATGCACCAAAATTGCTTAGAATAAAATCTCTTTCTGTTTGCTTACATCAAAAGTAAAGAATGTTTTTGCCCTCTCCTGTAAAGTTTCCATTTTGGCAATACATGTTTTTCTTTGCATATCCATGATATATTAGTCTTAAAGGCATAGTGTGTATATTTCGTAAGGGACAAGCAGAAGGCAGAAAATGGTATTTTTCTACATACACGCATGTAAATGTGATATGTGGGCAATTAAGTGTAGGGCGTGGGCCTCCCAGTACTAATCTGTTCTATTATGTTAACAAATACACTTCAAAGCTTTATGTTAGGTGTCTCCAATGCACAGGCTCACTGCAACTGAGGTGCAGCCTAAATATAAATATCGTCCCTGTCCAAAGAAAAACAAGCACGTCCAAAATAAAGTCACATTACTCTTCTTTCAGTGTAAGTTAATGTAGAAATTAATACCAAGCAGCTTTGGAGCTTTTCTATTGGTCTTTTCACGATGAGACTGTCACACAATGGGAACAGCTGCTGTGTTCAAATGATGAAGTAAAAGTAAAAAACAAGCAGATTTTTCTTTGGACAGTGATAATATATTCTACTTAAATAAAAAACAGTAGTGGTAAATATCCAAGCCATGTAATAACCCTATGACTAACATGTCACTGCTGTCGGACCAAAACCTTATATCTCTATTTTTGACGTTTTTCAGTTTTTGGCATAGTTTGAAAATGCCGACTGTCCTTTATATTGTCTGTAAATTTCACGTTGAACAGACCAAAGGAAACAGCCTAAAATTACTCGGAAATATGCCTGGTTCCATTGACTTCCATTAAAAGTAAAACATATTTTTCCCTCTTGTGTAAAGTTCGCATTTTGGAGATACAAGTGATATATTAATCTGTACTAACCCTTCTAATTATTCTTTACCTACACGGTTAAGACACCTGATATTTGGGATTTAGGGGGTAGTCGTGGGCTGGAAGTTAGGGAACTGGCCCTGTGACCGGAAGGTTGCTGGTTCAATCCCCACAGTTGACAGTCCATGACTGAGGTGTCCTTGAGCAAGACACCTAACCCCCAACTGCTCCCCAGGCGCTGTGCATAGGGCTGTCCACTGTTCCGGGCAAGTGTGCTCACTGCCCCCTAGTGTGTGTGTGTGTGTGTATGTGGTGTTTCACTTCACGGATGGGTTAAATGCGGAGGTGGAATTTCCCCGTTTGTGGGATTAAAAAAGTATCACTTAACTTATGCTGCGGTCATTCAGAACACAATCAATGTTGGGCAAAGTGTGCAGCTGTGCAGCAGGCCACTGCTTGTAAACAGTCTGTGAGTGCTACCAGTGGGCCAGGTCTCAGTCTGATAGGCCCACATCGGCCTCTCTTAGGCCTCCTGTTGTGAAACAGGTAGCTTAACCTGAAGACTCTCCAACAAGTGTCATCTTTTGTTCACCCTGCCTCTAAACAGGCCGCGTCAGAGAGCACATCTGACTCACAGAGTCAGTCATTTCCAACCAAGCAGGCTGCAGGAAGGAGGATGTGCTGCTGCCCCGCAGGTCCATTCTGAACAGCATCGTTCGAGCTGATGAAGAGAACCTCGGCTCTGAAAGGGCCGTCCATTAAAATCCCTCCCTGTTAGCGAGGAATGAACGAATTAATCCACTAATTAGGTGGGAATTCATTAAGCCGCGCCGCGTTCCATCGTTGTTGTCCTCCCTCGCGCTGATTGGCCGAATCGGTCGCTTCAAAGCGATCATGGCGGCGCGCGCTTCACCGACGAGACCGCGAGACTGTTTTTCGTACTTGCTTATTTAGCTGTTTATTTATTTATTTCCCCTCGCGCCGAGTCAGTCTCCCGCGTGCTGGGAAGAAACTTCCCTTCGTCAGCTTTTCCTGGAACACGTCCGGATCGGGTTCCAGATCAATGCGTGCTGGGTCCACACGGTTGTGTTATGGTTGCCGCCATTAATGCCCTTTTAATCTTCCAGAGATTTACCCCAACATCGATCCACCCCGCGCAGCTACGCGCATCTGTCTGAGAAAGTGACAAAACCGGCCAAGGCTGGAAAATAAACCCGGCCAGGTTATACGCCCTTTACTGAAAAGTCACGTGATCCTGTGACGTCTCATATAGGAGTCGTAAACGCGTGCACGCAATCAAACACGGGGTAATAGGCGGTCATAATGCCTATAATACATGTGCAGGTGTGACATCATGAGGAGATGTGAACGTGTGGCGTCATGTAAATAGCACGTGACATCATGTGAACCCTATGTTATAATATGGCACATTGAATCTTATGACGTTACATAATGAGCTAACACGTGTTCACAGGCGACATAATGTGAATAAAATGTGACATGACCTATATGATCACGTGAGGTAAAGGGAATACGGTAAGCACGTGACATTATGGGAATGAAATGTGATTGCATGCCATATAATGTGAATGACACATAATTACATGCGGAATTGTGGGAATGAAATGTGACATAATATGACTAATAGGCCTATATGATCACGTGATACATAAAGGGAATAATGTAAGCACGTGTCATTATGGGAATATGTGATTACATGCCATATAATGTGAATGACACATAATTACATGCGGAATTATGGGAGTGAAATGTGATTACATAATGTGACATAATGTGAATCATATGAGATCACATGACATATTGTGAATACATATGATCGCGTGCGACAGGATGTGAATAACTTGCGTAATAGATGAGCACATGTGACAACGTGAATAACGTGTGATTACATGTGACACAATAGGAATAATATATAATCACATGCGACGTTATGGAAATAAAATGTGATTACATTCGACATAATGTGAATAATATAATCACATGTAACATAATAGGAACAATGTGTGGATGATATATGATCACATGTGACGTAATGGGAATAATACGTAAATAACATGATCACATGTTACATAGTGGGAATAATATGAGATCACGTGGCATAATTGGGGGGAAAATATGCGATCACATGGGACCGTGTGAATAAATGTGATAAGGCCACATATTAGGCGTAATTTGTGATGATGTAATATAATCTGAATAACATGCAATCACATGTTGACATGTGCGGAATAACATGTGGTCACGTGACATAAAGGCAACACCATATGATCAAACCTGACTTAATGTGAGTAATATATGAGCGCATGTGGACTGAAGTCCTGTCATGGCCCAAGAAAATAACACGTGAAGGCCCACGTGTGTGAGAGGTGGCTGTTCACACGTAGAAGTCGTGTGATTTTTCTGTTTGGGTTTGCTATATTTCTGTGTTTTAGATTGGGATTAAGGTTGCCCACTGGGATTAAGGTTGCCCACTGGGATTAAGGTTGTCATCTGACATAACTAAGACTGAAACACTAAAAGAAAAACAAACCCACAGAAGAAAAAGGCCAAACAGCGGAGTTATAACCGCTGCTGTCATCACGGCTGTGATAAGCCCGACTGATGAAGACGATTGACCGCAGTTTGCCGGTCATGTGCCACCTGAGTTAATCAGCCTGATCAATCGGAACTCTGACGCTTATCTCGATTTTGCTGTAAGTCTTTTTCTGATGACCCTTTTCTCGGATTCTGTCCTCACAGCCCCAACAGCGACACTTTTAATGCGGCTCTAGATGTGTTTGTTTCGCGCGCTTTCCAGCCAGCTGCGCGCTTTTCCAATCTCGCCGGAGCTGAACTCTTAATGCTGCCTGTCCCTTTTGATCATTTCGGGCTCTCGGGCTGCTGCTCCGGGCTGATTGCTGCAGGGAGAGAGGAGGAATGAGCCCGGAGTCAAATGTCACGTTTGGTTTGACTAAATGAACAGCGCGAGGACAGGAGCCATTTTCTGCGCTCAAATCACCGAGCTGGCACCTGCAGCCGCCGGCCGTGGCCAAAGGAAAAGCCGACCCCCGTCTAGCCTACACGGTGACACGCAAACGCAGTGATTAGAAGCGTCGAATATTCGCGTTCCCTTAAAGCGCGCTTTTCAGACTGCGCATTTTTGCGCCTTATTTATATTATTAAGATATATAGCTATACCTTTTCCAGCAAACTCTTCTACTTCTGTTTTTTTTTTTTTTTAAAAAGAAGAAATGCAATGCAGCGCTATGTGGAACAAAAGCCAAGCGCGCGCACTCCCATTTTGCCTGGTTAACCCAAGACAAGGTGACGTTGAAAGCTGCGGGGTCACGCGGAGCTTTCTATCAATAATTCATTGAGCCGATGCAGCTTCTGTTCTTCTTTTCAATTGCCCCTCTGCCTTGCACCGATCACATAATACCCCACTGACCCCCCTCCCCTTAAAAAAAGCCCCCATCTGTAAGGCACAAAAAAAAAAAAATAAAACGCGGTCAATCGCTGAATATAGTGGTTGAAAAACGCTTTTATCAGTGCGGCTTTTTTTTACCCCGTGAAATAAAAGACATTCCTCTCATTCCTTCCAACAGACCTTCTCAAGACAGACTCCTTTCCCGTCCGTCCATCTAAACGCCACTTCATTATGTGGATGTATTGAACATATTCGAATAATCGATGGACGCCACGATGGTATGCGCTGATAAAACTCGCTAATGTTTTGGTATGCGCTCCAGCTTTTTACACACACGTCGCGCAGGGTCACTGTTATCATATTATACTCGTCTGCTGTCTCAGACGGTCTGAGGAACGTTTACGGGAGCCTCGCATCAATTTTATGTTTACATTTTGCACATTCAATCGTTAATAAATGCGATTATTTTGCCCAAATTCTCCAATCCCTTCCATTCCCCCATCATCATGACAACAACAGCCTGATAATCCAGGCTATTCCCCCCTGAAGCACAATCCTGGGCATGAAGAAGAGCCAGTGACGCTTCCTAACACGCGCTGGACCGAGCCGTTTGACCGCATAAACAAACCAGAACCGCAAACAATGCCTCGGAATCAATGCTCAAAAAGTGATTAGCCTTCTTCAGCCCCCTCTTTTCTCCTCAGGAACAAAGGAAAGGGGGCTGCTGGAGATGCACTGACCATCGCTAGAGGGGGCAACAACCTTGCTGCAAGGACAGAACAGCGGGGCTCCCAGAGCTTCCAACCAGCACAAGCGTTACAGACCACACAGCCTCCTTAATAAAGAGGAGCGAACGCTAAAAGCCGCTGCGTTTAGCAAAAGCGCAAAACAGCGGAGAGGATTATTAACAGTAAAGTTGCGCACTGTCGCGGATTAATTCACAGGCGAAAATCTTCAGATTAAAGACAGGGATGAAGTGAACAAATGCAGCTCCAAATCTGACCCAAAAGTGGGAAACCCAATTAAATCTCTGTCCCGGTCCAGAACCAGATGTTCTGGCATTTTGAATAAAAGAATAAAAGTGCTGGAAATTGGAAAATGATCAGCGCAGTGCTGAAAATATTCCAGACCTGGCTCGATCAATAGAATAAGTGTTTTGGATATGAAACAACTGATTATGCTCTCGTCACTGATATTGATCGTAATTATTGACCAATAACGGTCAAACTATTTCACACGAGCGACACAATATTGGAAGATTTTGGTATTATTATTATTATTATTGCTGTTGCTACTATCTATCTATCTATCTATCTATCTACCTATCTATCTATCTATCTATCTATCTATCTATCTATCTATCTATCTATCTATATATTTAATATAAATATTACAGCATTTTTTATTTCCTTGTAAGAAGAAGGAGCAAAAGCAATGCACATTGGAGGATTTTCTTTAAAGAAATATAAAAGCTTTAAAGAATCGAGAGTTTCATTTCTTTTTAATTTATTAAAAAAGTAGAGGCCAAACACATTTTTTAGAGAATTTCTTTAAAGAAGACCGGGCGCAATCATTGGTTCAGAATCCGAAAAATATTCGAAGTAAAGGAAACTCCACCTTGTCTTACCTGCCAGCCGTAGCGCGGACATCCTCTGAAACTCGGGCTCCTGCAGCCACTTCCACATCCTCCTGAAGGTCTCCCTCCCGGATTTGAGCTTACTCCACGGCTTGGGGTTGCGCAGCAGGTCGGAGAGGGTGCCCTGCGAGCGGCACAGCACCCTCTGCGCGAAGATGGCCTGCGGGATGCTGTAGCGCTTGAGTTCGGCCGTGATGCGCTGCGCCACTTCCTTGGTGTTGATCTCTTCCAGCTGGCCTGAGCCGCTGCCCTGCGCGCCCGAGGAGGAGGAGGGTGGCCTGTCCCGACTGGAGGCCAACACAGGCCCGTGCGATGGAGGGTGGCCCGGGTGCCCTGCGTGGTGGTGCATCCCGTTCAGGTGGGGCATCATGCCCGCCGCGCCGGGGCCGCCGAGGCCTCGCGCGAGGTGCTGCTCCCCCCTGGCCAGCATGGCGGTGTGGGGGTCGAAGTTGGAGCCCAGCATCTTGTCATGGCCATGCGCGCCGTAGTTGTGCAGGCCCTGCTGGGCGTTGTGGATGGAGCCCAAGCCGTTGCCCAGCGGGCTGCTGCCCAGCGGAGACAAGCTCTGCCCCATCCCGGCCATGTCCTTATGATAGGGGCTGTAGAGGTTGTTCATGGCCGGCAGAGCCCTCTCGTCCCGCATGAGCGTGAAGCTGCCGCTCACGTTCCCGGACAAGCGCTGGTGGTGGTGGTGGTGGTGGTGATGGTGGTGTGGGTGGTGGAACTTGTCCGAGACCGTGGAAATGGGGGGTAGCGGTTGCAAGGGGGTCAGCGTGGTGTAGGTGCCGCTCATGCCCATCCCGGGAGGGGACGTGTCGCACGGCATGCTCATGGCGTGATGGAGAGGCAGCGAAAGCTCCGGTCGGTACTCGCCCGCGCCGTCCAGGATCGTGGCCATGCCGGACACCATCGGGCGCGACGACGCCGAAGCCAGGTCCTGGTGTATCCGCAAGGACGAGGCCCCCGCGCCGCCGCGGCTGTGGTGGGGGCTGGGGCTGCCCATCAGATCCTGCTCATGGCTTATCCCGCCGCCGCCGTGCAGATTGCCAATGCTGTCCATTGTCATCTCCGGGTTCATGGCGTAAGCGTCCAGATCCTTGGCCAGGCATCGATAGGCGTTGTAGGCAGTCTTCATTCAGTCCATTTGATCCACTTTGATTTTTGTGCCTGGGGTGAGCGTTGTTTGCTTCTTGTTGTTGTTTTTTCTTCTTGTTGTTATTTGTCTTCTTTCTAAGGCCTCTCGGTTATTGTTTTTTTTTTAAGTTTTTTTTTGGCTTATAAATAAAAAAAAAACGACCAATCTCTATCAAACGGGCCAGTGCTGATTCTCTCCATGTCCGAGCCCTCTCCTCCTCCTACGTCTTCTGTTGGAGCAGCTGGAGCTGCCCGGGATGGGCTTGTTGCCCGCGCAGCCAAGCGTGACGGGAAAGAGGGCGTTGCCGGCGAAATGACGGACACCCTACTTGACCAATAGTATTCCCAAAAGCACGCCCCCTTCTCTGGCGCGTCCAATCTGGCGCAGCCGGTTTGAGAGTCAAGAGAGGTTGAGAGACGCCGTTGTTGCATTTCCCACCCGTTTTCGGGCAAGCGCGAGGATTGGCTAGTGTTTATCATGCCTAGTGCGCAGGGATTTGTTGTTAGCTTACACTCTCGAGCGCTCTGCCACAGGCTACAGTGGGTACAACTACTAGCCACTCCCAGCGCAGGTGGGCGGGGCTTGTCGGAATACGGGTGGAATAACTTAAAATAATTTAAACTGGGCGTAGCTTCTACATCTGGATTAAAAATGTCAGAAAACTCTTTCTTCTCTCGGTCTGCTGCGATTGCAGAGTCAAATCTGCCTCCTTTCGCATTCCAGATCACTGAATCATTTGCTTAAAATGCCAGTAAGAGGCTCCCCAGCGTTTCGAACACGCTTCTGAAAGCATTTCTCAGATGGTTTTTGGATCATATGCCTTCATGCCACAGTTCTGTGATCGAATTAATCGAATTTATATTCGAATAAATCCACGTTGCATGGATTTAATGCAAATTTAAACACACACGACTTATTGTTTTCAGTTTAAATGCTTCGTCTCTCGTTGCTGTAGCAATCGATGTCCTAATCAATTAATAAGTGTCACCCAAACTCTTGTTTATTTCACTCTGAAGGAGTAGAAGGAAACACTGCTACTAAACTGTACCAAGTGTTGGCGTGCACGCCTCTCACAACTTACAAAAGCAGGCTCTTCAAGGGTTCTTTAGTAAAGGGGGTGGTTCTATGTAGAACCATGAGTTCTAAACAGAGCAGTTTGCATGCTGTGCGTGGTGAATAACCCTTCAGATTGATAGACAATGTGTTGTATATGGTTAGAACCTTTTCGATAATGGTTCTATGTAGCACCAAACAGGGTTCTGCTATGGTTACAATGTCAAGCGATGCCAATCCCTTTTTTTTTTGGTTACATGTTCTCCACCAATTTGAAGAATTCCACAATGTAAATAACCATTTAAGCATACCAGTGGTTCTACGTAGTACTCATGGTACCATTGCCTTTGCTAAAGAACCCTTCAGGAACCCTCTTTTTCAAAGGGTGTACAGCTGTCATAGAACTCAGCGAGTTCTCTTTCCTGAGGCGCGTGTGCATCCTCGCGCGTGGGCCGCTATCGGTCCAGGAGGTCTCGCGCTCCTTTGTGCGCCAGTTGTCCTTTACGGCTCCCAGGACGGTTCAGAAGTGAAAACAGCCTCGCTGCGCTTGTAACCGCTTGGGCTTGGGTGCAGTGCGCGCGCGGCCTCGCGCTGGGCGGCCGGTTCGTTTTGGAGCTCGCGCAGATGTTGCTTTTGTTTAAAGGGCCTGTAATTAAGCGCGAGGGGGACAGTGGTCTGAAAAGCGTGACCTATTTACCCCCTTCCCCCCAAGACCCCCCCCCCACCTCCCGCCACACACGCACACGTCACCCCTCTTTTGATCAGCTGTCAGAGGAGGAGCAGCGGGAGCCTCACTGGAGCGCGCGCGGGACGCCTTCTGGAAATGGAGAGAGCCTTTATGACGACACACCACTGTGACGAGCATTCCGTACGGGCTATGGTGACCGCGTGCCACTGTGGCGTCCGTGTCGTTCTGTGAATGGGACGAGCCACTGTGACGACAAATTACAAAACGTAGAGACGTCACAGATGCACAGGCCTTTCAGCTGTGTTCTTGTGTTCATTATTATTATTATTATTATTATTATTATTATTATTATTATTATTATTATTATGCAATTTATTGCATGTAAAACACTAAGATCACTATATGTTCAAGATCAATGTTCTCCCAGCGTTCTTTAGTAAAGGCAATGGTTCTATTCAGAACTATTGTTCTATATAGAACCACTGCCCGCTTCAGTGGCTCTTTGCCTGGTGAAATGGTTCTTCAGACTGATGGAGAACGTGCTGTATTTTTTTGAAAATGGCTCAGTGTAGCACCAAAAAGTGTTCTGCTATTGTTACGATGACAAGCAAGGTGCTATCGAGAACCATTTTCAGAAAGGGGCTGT
The DNA here is from genome assembly GCF_015220715.1 of Pygocentrus nattereri. Lineage (NCBI taxonomy): Eukaryota > Metazoa > Chordata > Actinopteri > Characiformes > Serrasalmidae > Pygocentrus > Pygocentrus nattereri. The sequence continues at coordinate 6,954,693 of NC_051226.1, forward strand.
GACTGTGAGTCCAGTGAGAGTAGAAGAGAAGGGATGATAGGCTGATGGTGAAGTGAGCTAGATGTAACTTAGGGTAATGCGCCCTGTTGGCTGTTCCTTCCATGAGTGAGGCAAAGTGGGAGCCTGAGATGCCGTCTTTAAAAGAAACATTATTAATGCGTGCTCATTAACTATTTTAAAATCAGCAGATAACATGTAAAAAATTTCTCTAAAGAAGAGCTTTCTTACAAAAATGCCTGCTAAAGCCTGAGTAGACTGATAAATCAATGTGATCGGTTATTAATCTCAGTGTTACTGAGCTCTGCTAAAGCCTGAGTAAACTGATAAATCAATGTGACGATCAGTTATTAATCTCAGTGTTACTGAGCTCTGCTAAAGCCTAAGTAGACTGATAAATCAATGTGATCAGTTATTAATCTCAGTGTTACTGAGCTCTGCTAAAGCCTGAGTAGACTGATAAATCAATGTGCTCAGTTATTAATCTCAGTGTTACTGAGCTCTGCTAAAGCCTAAGTAGACTGATAAATCAATGTGCTCAGTTATTAATCTCAGTGTTACTGAGCTCTGCTAAAGCCTGAGTAGACTGATGAATCAATGTGATCGGTTATTAATCTCAGTGTTACTGAGCTCTGCTAAAGCCTGAGTAGACTGATAAATCAATGTGATCAGTTATTAATCTCAGTGTTACTGAGCTCTGCTAAAGCCTAAGTAGACTGATAAATCAATGTGCTCAGTTATTAATCTCAGTGTTACTGAGCTCTGCTAAAGCCTGAGTAGACTGATGAATCAATGGGATCGGTTATTAATCTGTGTTACTGAGCTCTGCTAAAGCCTAAGTAGACTGATAAATCAATGTGCTCAGTTATTAATCTCAGTGTTACTGAGCTCTGCTAAAGCCTGAGTAGACTGATGAATCAATGTGATCGGTTATTAATCTCAGTGTTACTGAGCTCTGCTAAAGCCTGAGTAGACTGATAAATCAATGTGATCAGTTATTAATCTCAGCGTTACTGAGCTCTGCTAAAGCCTGAGTAGACTGATAAATCAATGTGATCGGTTATTAATCTCAGTGTTACTGAGCTCTGCTAAAGCCTGAGTAGACTGATAAATCAATGTGATCGGTTATTAATCTGTGTTACTGAGCTCTGCTAAAGCCTGAGTAGACTGATAAATCAATGTGATCGGTTATTAATCTCAGTGTTACTGAGCTCTGCTAAAGCCTGAGTAGACTGATAAATCAATGTGATCAGTTATTAATCTCAGTGTTACTGAGCTCTGCTAAAGCCTGAGTAGACTGATAAATCAATGTGATCGGTTATTAATCTCAGTGTTACTGAGCTCTGCTGAAGCCTGAGTAGACTGATAAATCAATGTGATCGGTTATTAATCTGTGTTACTGAGCTCTGCTAAAGCCTGAGTAGACTGATAAATCAATGTGATCGGTTATTAATCTCAGTGTTACTGAGCTCTGCTAAAGCCTGAGTAGACTGATAAATCAATGTGATCGGTTATTAATCTCAGTGTTACTGAGCTCTGCTAAAGCCTGAGTAGACTGATAAATCAATGTGATGAGCCTGTTATTAATCTGAGTGTTAGTAAAGTCTTTTGAGGGATGAGTGGACTGAACAGTGTCCTCAGTAGCAGACACGTTTAATATTGATGAGTTTTGGGATTGTACATTTCATAGTAAGTTATATACATGCCATTAACTGAAGATCACACAGCTACTCACTTCATAGTCATATTTGTGAGATTTTGTTTTTGGGATGTGGCAAAATGTTGGTTTAGCTCATGAGATTGTAGTTGGATTATAGGAGTAGCAGTGGGATTCTAGAAGCAGCAGTGGAATTATGAAAGCAGCAGTGGGATTATGGCAGCACTAGTGAAATTATGGGAGCAGCAGTGGAGTTATGGAAGCAGCAGAGGGATTATGGAAGGACTGTTAGGATTATGGAAGCAGCAGTGGGATTATTGGAGCAGCAGTGGAGCTATGGAAGCAGCAGTGGGATTATGGGAGCAGCAGTGGAATTATGGAAGCAGCAGAGCAATTATGGAAGCACTGGTGGAATTATGGAAGCAGCAGTGGGATTATGAAAGCAACAATGGGATTGTGGCAGCTCTAGTGGAATTATGGAAGCAACAGTGGAATTATGGAAGCAGCAGTGGGATATTGGAAGTAGTAGTGGGATTATGGGAGCAGCAGTGGACTGAAGCAGGTGATGACAGTGCTAAAACGGCACTGGGATGTTTGTGTTCATTTTTCAGTTGAATAATTAAAAAGTTCAAGAAACATTATTGTAAAAATTACATGAAGAAACAATGAGAACTAAATTAAAAAATGACAAGAGCAGAGTTTCGTCCAAGTATTTTATGTATTGCAAATGTGTCCTAAGTGTTGCTGAATATGGTGCATTTGTATGCATTGTAGTGGAATTCATTACTACGTACATTAAGGACAGTATATTCAGTTTTCAGCCATCACTGCTTTATCACAGTATTTTGCTCAACTCTGTGTGTTATTATCGATCTCTGATGGATTCATAGAGGAAATATAAAGCTGACTCTCTCTGATTTGCATTGTTGTGCCACTTTGCTTTCTCGCGCGCTCCAAAAGCGCAGAGAGTGATTGGCTGAACAGGAAAAACACAGGAAGGCCGTTATTCATAGAAACAGATCAATGCTTTGAGAGAGAGAGAGAGAGAGAGAGAGAGAGAGAGAGAGAGAGAGAGAAAGAGAGAAAGAGAGAGAGAGAGAGGAAGAGAGAAAGAGAGAAAGAGAGAGAGAGAGAGAGAGAGAGAGAGAGGAAGAGAGAGAGGGGGGAGGGAGAGAACTTTGCCCCCACGTTTGTGCTTTTTGATCAGACACTAATGTGAGATGATGAAAGCCTCGCGCGCTGATTCATTCCCTGTTTTCTGCAAAGACTGCTGAGATCTTGGGCGTTCAGGTCGAGGCCTGGCGTCCAAACAGAGGCGCTCAAAAGAAGCGCTAGTCTAAAGGAGAAATCCACCGACGTTTCAAAATTCCGGTATAAATCAGAGCTGTTCTCAGTGGCGGTGACGGGAATTCAGTGAATTCACTGCCTGTTGCCCGAGATCTTATTTTACGATAGTTTTGAGAAGGTTTTGTTCTGAACTGCGAACCCTGACAAGCTCGGTTTCTTCAGACCTTCAGGTGGAACTCGCTCCTTTAGAAGAATTTTGTCTGAAAACTCAGTTTTTCAAGGTGTGTGGTATGGAGCCCCGCTGGTGACATCCTGTATAAATAAAAACGACTTAGTAAGGCGCGGGAACGAGATAATTCATTCATGGCCACGCCTTGGCAAACCGTGGGAACGAGATCCTTAATCGTGGCCATGCATTTTTTTAATTTGTACAGGATGTCACCAGCGGGGCTCCGTACCCCTTTAAACACTCTTTAGCAAAGACAATGATTAGAACCATTGATCACTTCAAGAACCCTTTGCATGCTTAAATGATTCTGTGCAGGGGGAAATGGTTCTTCAGATGAACGGAGGAGAACGTGCTGCATACGGTTCTAGAACCGTTTTGGAGAGGGTTCTATGCAGCATCAAAAACAACCATCTTATAAGAGATGTTTCTGCCAGTGGTTCTTTAGTAAAGACAGGGGTTCTGTTTAAAACCATTAACACTCAAAGAACCATTTGCATGGTGAAACTGTTCTTCAGACTGATGGAACATGCGTTGCACATGTGGTTCTGTATGGAACCCTTTCATCAGTAGCAGAACCCCTTTCAAAAAAGGTTCTAAGGAGAACCATATACCATCAATCTGAGGAACATTTCGCCGTGCAGCCGGTGTGTTTACCAAAGAACCCTTGAAGGGTGTATATGTAGCACATGAACGTGCTTGAAAACATCTGAGGGATAAAGAAGAGCTAATAAACAGAAATGACTCGCGAGGGATTCTGGGTAGCCCCGCCCCCTACTTGCTCAATAGTTGTCTTCTTTGAATGTGTTCTTCTTAGAAGATCAAGCACCACGTGACTTTTCAATCAAACCACTTTGACGAGTGACACCAGCTGCAGCAAAGTGAGTCATCATATCTTTATTACTTAAGCATAAATGACGTCAAGGCTTTCAGAGCGAAAGCCTATTAAACGCAAACACGTGCTGTGAGGCCAAATAGTCCCCAAACAAAACTCATCCGCTGCAGCTTTAACTCTGTTTTACCGCCTCCAGCACTCAGCGCGAAACCCGGGAGGCTCGTGGAGGGTCCACTGCTGGGTGTAGACACAATATGAGTGTCTGTGTTTGCGTTGTGGACGCTTTGATCCCGTCACGTTACTTTACAGCGCGCCGCTTCGCACGAGCGACTTTGTTTCCATCTCAGTCTTTGAAGTTTGCCCGCGTTCTGAAGCGGCTCCCCTCCAAAGGGTGACCGCGAGCAGCGCGAGCCCAGCGACGGCCAGCGTCCGCGCGTTCCCCTCGTATCCTGGGCTCCACTTTTCTGGCTGCACGCGCTTCGAGGTGCCTGCGTGTGGAACAGAGCGCGCGTGTGCGTGGGCGCTTACACCCCCCCCCCCCCCCCCCCTCTAGTCCTCCTTCCATTGGTGTCTCCAGCCCATCTGCCGCGCGCTGCAGCGCTATTGATTAGGGCTCATTGTGCCGCGGACCCCATGCTAATCCGCACCGTTAGCGCGGCATCTGGCCCCCTTCGCCGCGGTGCGCGCGAGGCACCGTGCGCACGCACGCACAGACGTGCACAAGCGTGTGGACGGACGCTTCTCGGTAAGTCTCGCGCATTCCTCGTTTTTCCCCTATTACACGGCTGTGAGTGCGGTGATGGAAAAGAGCTCGCACCGATGCACGCGCTGCTGCTGCTGCCGCTGGGTGCACGCGGGATATGTGTGTGTGGGGTCGTCTGGGGCGGGGGTGGAGGGGGGGTGTGGGGGTGGAGGAAGTGGGGGGTGTTCGTTTTGGATAGAAGCGCGCGGGCGGTGTGAAGGGGGCTTTTGGGCCATCAGAGCGGGTTGTTTTGTTTTGCTGAAGACGATCGTCGCGTTTGATTGTTTGTTATTATAGGAAGACTCTGGTACTCATACGTGCTGTTATAATCACGAGACGCCGTAGGGAGAAGAAGGACGGAGCCCGGAGAGCGCGAGCTGATTGATCAGTAGGTTTAAGCCGAGGGTGGATGGACACTGCGCAGGTCACTTTCTCACGCTTTGGAAGGACAGATCTGTCTCGAGGACCTTCAACGTGTAATGAGATGAGAAGCTCATCTTAGGGATTCATTTTCAATGGGCTTTCACTGCAAATTACCTTTTATTATTATTATTATTATTATTATTATTATTATTATTATTATTATTATGCTCTCCAAAAGAATATGTGCGCACCATTTGTATCCGTTGAACTCACGTTGTGTTCAAAGAAGCATGAATTAGATGTTTTGAGAGTGTATTATTATTATTATTATTATTATTATTATTATTATTATTATTATATATGCTTGCTCTAACTGTGACGTGTGTCTGTGATGTATTTGGATAGCGGGCCTGTGAAAAGACAAACAATAAAAGTGAAGTAATGAAACCCGTCTCAGCAAACGTCGCTTTTTGGGGACTTTTATTATTTTTAACGCGCCGGTTTGGAAATCTGCAACCCTTTTTTCTCTTGCCACGCGCCGTGAGCTCTTGGTCTCGTGCGCCAGTGGTGCTTTTGAAACGCAAATCAGTTCCAGCTCGAGCTCCGGGGAACTTTCTCTGCTTCACTTTCACGCGGTCTTCATCAGAGGAAGAATTACAGGGACTTTTAAGAGCTCTTCATCTTCATCTTCATCCTTGTCCTCCTTTAATGTGTTAGCAGCCCACTAACACTAACACCCCCACAGAGGAGCTGAGACCGGTAACTGTAATTAAAAAAAAGTTTAACAGACGAAACATTGTTCGACTTCATTATTATTATTATTATTATTATTATTATTGTTGTTGTTGTTATTATTATTATTATTATTATTATTATTACTACTACTACTACAACTAATAATAATAATAATACTATTACAACTAATAATAATACTAAATCTATTACTTCTACTACTACTACTACTAATAATAATAATAATAATGCTAATACTACTACTAATACTACTACTACTACTACTACTAATAATAATAATAATAATAATACTAATAATGCTAATACTACTACTAATACTACTACTACTACTACTACTACTAATAATAATAATAATAATACTATTACAACTAATAATAATACTAAATCTACTACTACTACTACTAATACTACTACTACTACTACTACTACTACTAATAATAATAATAATAATAATAATAATACTATTATAACTAATAATAATACTAAATCTACTACTACTACTACTAATACTACTACTACTACTACTACTACTAATAATAATAATAAACACCTCTAAAATGGATCAGCCGTTTTGTGCTTTCATTCAGATTTTATTGTGTTATAAAACAGAAGAAGCTTTGCGGTGAAAAAGCGCCTTAAATGAAGTTGATTAAGTTCATCCAGCTGAGTGAAAGACTGGTTTGATGTAATGCGAGTCACTCACTCGTCACTGCACACGTTTGAATCAAGTAAACTCAAACCGACCTTTTCAGTGATAATTCAGTACTGGAATAAAACACTTTTATAGCTGAATTCGTTTTAAACTGCGCTGGTTCTCTAAAAGGCGTGAGTTCTCCGTGCGGGACTAAAGGCCGTTTAAGCCACTATAAGCCACTACAGCACAGCCGGTTCAGCCCGGGCAGCGCTGCTGAGATATAGATCAGCTCGGGCTAAAAAGGGAAGGAGAGGAAGCTCGATATTTCCCGCGGCGTCTCCGAGTCAATTAAGCTCGATCTGAGCGGCTGACATATTTAGCGCGTTCTCTCATTAAAAGCTGCGGCACTTCTGAACGTTCATCGCGCGTTTGGGGCACTGCAGCAAACTCGGAGCGCTCCCTTGCAGAATCTAGAACCTTCCAGAGCACTTTGAGAAACGCGATGATAGAATGTTTCACAAGCGAATTCCATATTGAAAATATTCGAACAAATTCGATTTTCGAATTTCGAATAAATTCGATTTTCAAATTTACGCCATAGATAAAAACGTAGCGTGGTGAGGGAAACAAGGCTGCACAGCGACTTCTGGTTGATTTAAAGTCATTCAAGTTAAACAAGTTAAAAACAAGTTAATTCAAGTTCACCTTAAACGATGTTCTCACAGATTTTTTTTAAAATTGCGCGTTATCTTCACACTTTTATTCGCTGTTTCATTCAAGTTCGGATTTTAAAAAAGTTTGGTTAAAACTTTAAAATCTTATGTAATAAGATCAATGAAGTAGTGAAAACCTTTTCATAATAAAAAGTCTCCAGATTTGTTCTCAGTTCTGCCCAGAGAACACATGGAAGACATGGGGAAGACATGGACATGCAGGTGAAGGCGTGTTCGAGGTTCCTGACGCTGGTTTAGAGAAGGAGATGCTCTGAGACAGCAGGACTATAACACTTCCAGTGTTCCAGTCCTGACACCCGCGATTAACACGCGGCCCGAGCGGCGCGGCGCGTCTGTTTTCTTGCTTCCAGCTTCATTTGATTAAGTGACGCGGCCGCTTTGCTGTTATGGGGATGATTCGGCTGAACTGGGAGCTCGTCTTCTCTCACTCTGAGGGACACGTCCAGTGTAGTGGCGATGGGTTTGAATCGGTTGGTGTGATGGAGGCTAACTTTTTTGTGCATCACAATCGACCAAAAGTAACAACAACAACAACAACAATAATAATAATAATAACAACAATAACAACAACGACAATAATAACAATAACAACAACAACAATAAAATAATAATAACAACAAATGTAAAATAGTAATAATAACAACAACAATGAAAAATAACAACAATAATAAAAATAATAGTGCAAAATTGAATTAAAAAGTAACACTGAAATTAATAAAGTAACACGTTACATTTTGTGAATTGCTTCTAAAAAAATCAAAGCCAAACTGACCAAAAAGTAATCACTTGGAAACGGTACACAAACTATATAGAAAATAAACAAGTAAATAAACAAACAAATATATATATATACAAATAAATAAAATTATATATGTGTGTGTGTGTGTGTGTGTGTGTGTGTGTCAGTTCATGTAACTATTTTTCCCTGTAGAGATGGTCTTGTCTTCTTGGACGGATCAGGAATAACTTTTAAACCGGAGTAAATTTGGAGTAGCTTGGAATTTTAACTTGGAATTTCAAGCTAAAAGTTTTTATTTACTAAACCTACAGTCTTAAATCATTTGGCCCAATATGTTAAAGAGTTAAAGACCTGGACGGAAAAAGCCAGAGTTGTGGCCCAAACTGCTTCCCTTATTATTTCAATTTATTTCAATTTTCTAAAACTGTTTAAGAATTTCTCATTACCTACAAATGTCTTAATGTCTTAACACAAAACGTTCTCCAGAGCATTTGAGGATCACCTCTGGCTGAACAGCAGGCCTGCGAACAGAAACAAGCCTGAATCCCAAATTCATCGCTTGCTGGAAAAATAAAATGAGCAGAATTGTTTTTGTGTGTCAGTGGGAGAAACGGTCTGCCTTAAGATCAGGGACAGATGAGGACCATTTGGTGGCCCTGGGCAACAACAGTGAAGCCCTGTCCCACCAAATCACTGACAATAACAATAAAAATCAAGGTGTGAGACCAAAAGCGTCACTAAAATTTGGAGCCATGAAAAATCGGTGGTCGAAAAATACTCTGTGTAGTTTAGCAGGCTGGTCCTCGGCTGGAAGACAAGTGTTTGCGTAATTTAGTCCCAAAAATAAACAAATAAATAAATAAATGAATGAACTTCCTTTGGCTTGTCCTGTTTATCCTTCACAAAACATCTGAACTGGGTTAAAGTTTGGCTAAATACTCCTATTGTACTGTATTGTATTTATTTATTTATTTACTCTGGGATACTTTCGGATGGGCAGTGGTCCAGGTTGCCCAGATGGGCGACCCAGCCAAGCTTAAAATGTGCGGCCTATTGAAACTCCTGTAGCAAATGAGACAAAACATCAACCCAGACGCTGATCTGAGCTTCAGAGACGAATCTGAGGCCAAAGGAAGGAAAAGCTCTGCATAAACTAATAAACACGGACAGGATACCTGATTAGATGTCAGCGTGGCTCTGTGGGGGATGAAGGCCAGTTCTTGCTCAGTACTCCACCGCAGAAGAACGTCTGAACCTGAACAAGGTTCTCCTATTTTTCAGTCACGCTCCAGTTTGTCTTGCAAAAGTGCAGAACATCAGGAGAAAAGACCAGAAGGTCACAGGAGTCAGAGGTCAGCCCTCATGGGCTCGCGCCGGATGACCTTTCACATTAGCATATAAGATTCTCGGTTTGGATGACTTGGAATTTGAAGCCACCATCAGAAGAAGAAGCAGTTAGCAGCGGTCATTTTCTCAGGGCTCATTTGAACAGAGGTCCGTAATCTCAGTGGGATTAGCTGGTCGAATAAGGGTGAAAGAAAAATTCAACCCACTGTTGTTTTTTATCTTGATAGTGGATTATTGAGTCGATTTAAATTTCGCATATTTTAATCGAGCTTCGGTTTGGTTCTTTTGGAAATTGGTGTGTGTCTTTAAGAAGGAAACATGTTTCAATAATAAAGGGCCAGATTAAGCCTAAGCCTGAGCTAAGCATGTCTACGAACTTTAATTTTGAGGCTTTGTTTAGCATAAAATTTTCATTTGACTGCTTTCAAGATTCAGTATTTGCCTTGTTTGGTTTGAGATTTTTACATTCATGTCATCAAAGCACTGTAACAACCACATACACAAACAGCACTGCACCAAAAAAGTGTACGTAGAGCAGTTGATCTGGGATTTTTAAAATAAAATGTCCAATTTCCGAATTTCTCATTAAGGTCCATTTACAGTTACCATTCAGCACCTCCTTTATCCGATCCATCCTTCATGAAAGTCAATCAGGTGATGCAGTTAAACGAATCTAAGTGATGGCTGGAGTGCAGTGAGAGGTCAGGAACCAAATGCGTGTCCATCTAATTCTGCATATTCATAACTTTCATAACTGAAAACAGCACATTATTCCGCTTTACTGTATTTGTGCTTATTTGTGTTTATTCTAATGTCATGTAGTGTGTAACTGGCCCAGTGCTCAGCACTGCTTCATAATAATCATTATAAAACACATGTAAAAAACAGGCGCAATAGTTTGTGCACCCCTGGTATTTGTTGATGTTTCTATGTGTAAATAAGTGAACACGTCGTCTACAGAGAGACTTCAGCGCAGTTTAATACACAGTTACTGCTTGTTAGCTGATTTGAACACACAAGGGAAAATACTAAATATGGCCTGTGCAAAAAGTTCTGCACAATATATTTTATGCTTCTTTTTTTTTCTCTCTAACGTATTCATCTCAGCAAATAAGGATGTGTTACAGACTTTCTTTTCCACATAGAAAATCAATAAAATGTGTTATTAGACTGGACAATGATCTGGCCATGTGTTATCACTTCACTGATGTAGAAAAACAAAAAGATGATGCTCATTTTTAGTTTTATTTAGTATGTATCGTGGCAAAAAGGGCTTTATAGTCTTTTTCTCTTTGGCTTGCAACAATAGTTGAACCCTTTTTCATGGCATGTAATACAATGTTATGAAAAGCCCTATAAAGAACCTTATACAGCGGTTCTTCTTTTAGAACCGTTTAACTGTGCAAAGAACCAAAATGTTTTTTTTGGTAGGTTATGCAAATGTTTGAGCGCCCCAGTTATTAGTTATTGTTCATGTGCTAAATTGACCATTTTGGGGAGAAAGAAATGAAGCAGCATATTTTATATATATATATATGTGTGTGTGTGTGTGTGTGTATGTTTTGTTTTTTTGTTTTTATTTTAATTATTTTTCCAGTATTTTAAATTGAAACGAAACTAAATTTTCCAGATAAATGTCCTATTTTAGTGTGCGTCCTGTAGAGGATGTTTTAATAATAAGTTAGCTTTGAAAAATCAACAAAATAGGCTTTTGCATACAAACTATCTACAATATAACTGTTGCCTTTAATAAAAAACCTGTGAAGAGTCTCTTTTGTTAAGAGTGTAATTGTGTAACTGAAATGATTAACGGTCAGCCTGCAGGACTTTGGGTCTCGGCTGCTTGTTTTAACAGTGAGGGCACAATAAAGTCCATTGAGAGTCTCTCAGACTGCAGTTGTATGAATGTTAAGAGTAAATATGCCTCTGACTTGTGATTATAAGCACTGTTCATCTTCAGTGATGGTGGTATTGATTTTGCGAAGCCTGTGCTTTGGCTGAGTGACTGAAGTCTGAGTTAATGAGTAACTAGTCTTGGTTTGCATATGTGAGAGCTTTACAGCCACACAAGCTGGCCTGCTGTGTCTCGAACAGCTGCACGGAAACTGCCCTTTTTATGAAAATGAAAAATAAGCTTGAATCCAGCGGTTTACACGGTTACTGGAGGTCAGAGATGTCCTGGTCACCTGTTCTGCTGCTGCTGTGCTTTTAGGCTGTGTGTAAAGCTGTGCGTTTGACTCGTGGCCTTTGGTCTGTCGCCCCATTATCAGTGCCAGAGAAAGACCACCAAACACAGGAGTCAGCAACGTCCCACAGCACACAACCTGCACACGGCTTTAACTGCTCATTTCTAACTAGATCTCTGCTGCATCTTGCGTGTCTGTGTGTGTGAAGGTACTCTGCTTTTAAACGGCCGCAGCCCCAGCTGGATCATTACAATGAATAAAGGTTTTATTTTGTCAAATGGTCGATTTTGGAAGTGAAAGTGAGTTAACACACCTCTACAGAGAACACACTCAAATATAATATATATATAATATATATGCATAGACCGGTTCCTCCAGAACCATTTACTATGCAAAGAGGAAAGGTAAAATTTGAATACACAGGTGCTGTTTGTTTGCTAAATTTCACGCATTACAAAAAAAACCAAAATGAAACATGAGGTCTGCGTAAGAGTTACGGCACATTTTATAATTTATGTTTTGTTTTTTTTTTTACAATATTTCAAGCTGAGTTATGCACTTAAATTTGTGATTAAAGGCCCTTTTACGTGTGCTCTCAGGAGAGAATTTTATGGTGCATTGTTCATTGTTTTCTAGAATTTATATTTAATTAACTTCTATTCATTTGATTAATATAGCGTATTTGGAAAAACACAAAACTTAAAATGTGCCATAACTTTCACACAGGCCACATTTTGCCTTTCAGTTTTTGCCAGTAAATTAAAGACCGTAAATAAACAGTAATAGTGTGTTAAAATATACACAAGTGTGTCTCTGGACGACGTGTTATGGACACATAGAAAGTGTAGTTTGACCAGGGGCGCCAAAATTTTTGCAACCTACTGAAGGTTACAAAAGGAGGGTTGATCACAATAGTTGATTCTGATGATTAAAAAAGGACGAGAGAGAACAATACATATTTTAATCTCGCTCTCTCTCTCTTATATATATATATGAATAAGAAGAAAACCTTGTATCTCCATTTTTGTTGTTTTTCAGTTTTTGAAATAATTTGAACAGATCAGTTGTTCTGTATATTGTGTGTAAATTTCATGAAGAATGGTCCAAAAGAAACATTCCAAAATTACTTGGAAAGACGTCTGGTTCCATTGACTTACATTAAAAGTGAAGTATGTTTTTTCCTTTTCCTGTAAAGTTACTACTTTGGAGATGCAAGGTTTTCTTCCGACAACAGCGATATATATATATATATATATATATATATCACTGCTGTCAGAACCTTGTGTCTCCATTTTTGTTTTTTATTCAGTTTTTGACAGAATTTGAAATTGCTTGTTGGCCTTTACATTGTTTTTCATGAATTTTTCAATTTCATGAAGAACGGACCAAAAGAAATGGCTCAAAATGACTTGGAAAAAATGAAAAGTTACATTAAAAGTGATGTAGGTTTTTTCCTTCTCCTGTAAAATTACCATTTTGGAGATATGAGATTTTCTTCTGACCACAGCAATATGTGTATGTTATATGTATGCATTATACACATATATATACATACATATACATATATATATATATATATATGTATGTATGTATGTGTGTGTGTGTGTATAGCTTTTTTAGTAAAGACAATGTTTTTACATTCTACATATAGAAACATTGGACCTTATTCACCAATAGTGCTTAACAAATTCCTTCTTAATACCCACTCTTACACTTTTATGAAGACTCTGACATTCACCAGTGTTTTCTTATTTGGGATTTGTTCCTAGGTGAGAACGGAATCTACACACACTCAAGAGCACAAAGGTGAGAACGGTTCTGCGCTTTAAGAACACAACATGAATCTGACTTAAACATTTTCTTAAGCTTTTCTCAAGACCACACTTAAGAAAAAACGTAACTTACTAAGTTATTGGTGAATGAGGCCCAGTGCATTTACCAGGGAGCCTTTGAAGGACCTTCGCATATATTCAATTATGCAGGATTTATTTGTGTACAGTACTGTACAATAGTCTTAGACAGTCACGATTGTTTAAACTATTTTTCTGAGCAGTAAGTTTGGTGCTGCCGGTGAAAGTACAATGTGAGAATAAACACAACAGGATAGCAGGATAATCTGTTCTTTAAAAGATTTGAGAAGAGGTCTGGAACTTGCTAAGCTGTATAAGCAGTTATACATACTGGATATACAAGCAAACAACTCGAGTGCAGCTGCGAATAACACCCAGTGCTCTTATTTTATACTGATAACAGACCCGATATGCGGTTGCGTGCACTTGGCATTTGGCTTTGTTAATTGTCTAAGTGTAAAAAAAGTTTCACACTTCTGGACATTTTAATACACAGCTACTGTTTATTTGTGAGCTTTAACATACTGGGGACAAGTAAAACATAAATAATATATAAATAAATAAATAAACATAAAAAAATAAAAGGTGGCCTGTGCAAAGGTTATGACACATTTAAGATTGTATGCTTTTTTCAAATATATTAAACTAAGCAAATAAAGACAAATTGTTCACTAAAATAAAAAGAAATGCCATAATATGTTTTTTTCCATGTAGGAGAAAAAACATATATATATATATATATATATATATATATATGCCACATGTAAGTTTTTTCTCCTTACACACTCACACACACACAACACACACACACACAATTTGACAGGGGTGTTCAAACACTGATACACACAGAAAAATAAATATAATACTTTAACATAAAAGTATAAAAGGTTCACCGACCTCCTGATCTCTACTGGCCTGTCTCAGCATGCCACAAAGTATTGATCAGCTCAGGCTGGTTTGCATAATTTCTGTTTGCGAGTCACAGAAACATTCTTTCATCGCTCCTGCTTTTACTGTCACATCAGAGCAGGCAGACCTTTCTCCACATTTCTCAGCTGGGTATGAACGGTCAAATTACGTAAAATTATACCCAAACCATGGAGTGCACACTTAAATGTGACACTTTTGTTTCTACAATTTCTGCTTAGCTCACAGGGAATATGAGACACACAATATGAAATGTGCCATAACTTTTGCACAGGCCACACTTTATGTCTTATTTTTCCCCCTTGTATGTTAAATGAAGCAAATAAACAGCGACCGTGGATTAAAATGTGCAGACGTGTGTACAAGATTCAGTGTGTACTCATTTTTAAACATCAGGTCACCATCCTAATGTATGGTCATTTGCTGCCTTCGTCAAGACCTCACACAAAACTCTGGAAAATAAAGGTAAACACATATGGATCATTTCTTATAAGGTTTATGTTGTGATTTGTATTGTATTGTGTGAATAAACTAGACTGAGACATACAAATAAAAGTCTATATATTTGAATAAACTGCACTGAAATCATGTCTCGAATGCCTTTCTTTCTTTCTTTCTTTCTTTCTTTCTTTCTTTCTTTCTTTCTTTCTTTCTTTCTTTCTTTCTTTCTTTCTTTCTTTCTTTCTCTGTCCTTCATGATCACTAACGCCCATCGACATGCAGAAAACCCTCTTCCACCCAAGACAGTGTGGCTGTAAATCCAATAACATCACAAGCTCTTGCGGTGAATGAATAGTTCTGAATGAAGGTGAAAAGGCAGAGAGCTTGCTTTTAGCTGGCCGTGACCTTTACGTGTAAAGCAGCAGGCCGTGCTGCAGAGAATAGTATGCATATATGCAGCCTTACAGAGTAAAGCAGTAACTAAAAGCATATGCGGCTCCTGTGTTCAGCTCTGCACGGTGGCTAACTCTCCGCAGGGTGTACGTGTTTTGTCTGTCGTCTGATGGAGAGAATGGCTTTAGAAGCCGTGCACCGTGCCGTTTAGTGGGAATCAATGCCATTGCAAAGCCTTCCTCACACAATACCTCGCCTCCAAATGGCCTCAAACAGGCCACTTATGTCACCAAATACCCACCTTTGTGCCTCAGAAGAGCACAAGCTTTACAAAATTGCTCACATTGTGCGCTACAGCCTGTCGGCTCACGTTGGTGCAGCTTTTCAGCTGGCGTTTGAACCACTGAGGTGTGGAGATTTTATCATCTGCATACTGAATGATTTAAAAACTGTTTTCTTCATTGAATTTCTAGAATAATATGAGTGGAGACAATTAATTACAGCAATGCCCAGCAATCAAATCCGATAAGGAAAAAATACCACACAAATTATTTTGACTGCTAGATAGATAGATAGATAGATAGATAGATAGATAGATAGATAGATAGATAGATAGATAGATAGATAGATAGATAGATAGATAGATAGAGTGGATTGAATTGAATTGAATTGAATTGAATTGAATTGAATTGAATATATGTGTGTATATATTTTGCTGCTGTTGGAAGAAAACCCTGTATCTCCATTTTTCAGTTTTTGACATCATTTGTAAATGCCTGTTGCCCTAAACATTATGGATAAATTTTATGATGAATGGTCCAAAAGAAATGGCCCAAAATAACTCGGAAAGAATTGTGGTTCCATTGACTTACATTGAAAATAAAGAGAGATTTTTCTTTCTCCTGTAAAGTTACCATTTTGGAGGTACATTGCTCTGACAGCAGTGATACATTAGGCAGAAATAAAAATAGAAATAAAAATAGAAATAAAAATAGACATAAATTAGGCAGTAAAAAACATGCATAAGTTACAATATGAGAGAGTTGGAATAAAAGTATATCTGTTTGCACATATACACAGGATAGCACAGACTCGTCTAAAGTGATAAAATTGTATGGTTATATTTTTGGAGTCATATGCATAAATTTGAACACCTGTGGTCAAATCACTATATCCAGATCACACGTGGTGTATATATATATATATATATATATATATATATATATATATATATATATATATATATATATATAAACACTAAAATAAGACATTTTTGTGCACAATTTCTATTTATTCATTGAGTTTAACATACTGGGACAGAAATACAAATATATAACATAAAATGTGGCCTAACCTTTGCACAGGCCACATTTTATGTCTCTTTTTTTTCCAGGTTATATTCAGCAAATGAACAGTAATTGTGCATTAAAATGTTCACAAGATTTGTGCTTATTTTCAAACCTTTGCATATAAGCGTAGTCATACGTTAGATCCTTTTCATCATGAATCATTTTCCTGCTTAAATTCACAAATTTGAGTTTTCTGTTAAAAATCAGCCCCAAAAAGACTTGTTTTAATATGAAAGGGAAAAAACCCTGTTGACTGATTTGAAAACAAATCCTAAGATTTCCTGCTCAGAGAACAAGAAATGCAGCATTTCACATACGGGCACAAAGGGGTTAAATACAGGGCTAATCAACGAGGAAATAAACGATCTAGGGTTTAAATGAATCTATCAAGCCTGGCAGCGCCCCAGAAACCATAAAGAGAGAAAGAGGCCCATAACATCACCCTGCTTAATCTTTGACCCCTTCTTTTAGGCCCAAAGGTCAAAGGTCATGGCAGGCACGTGGACAAAAACGAGGCCAAATGCTGGTCAGATGAGGGATCCACTGACCGCGTGAATACATCGAGAATAATTATACTAAATATTATACTGCTATGTTTTTGTAATGTAAATTCTTGCTCAAATAATCAGTGCAAATGTTTCATTACCAAAACATATAATACACAGTATTCACACTGGGGCCTCCTGCAGTGCTTCTATTCTGTTTTATTGTTTTATTATTGCACATTTAACAGGGAGATTTCATGCCCAGTACATCTAGACTGTGAATTAAGTTATAAAGCCACATTCACAGTGTTGCTCAGTCTGCCTTGATTCGCTTGAAAAGCACAATAGATCATATATGAGTTCACATGCTGCTATTAAACTGATGCATGATTTTGTTTTCTCACCACCCGACTACTGTAACTTCTTATTCACTGGGTTGCCAAAAAAGGGTGATGGATAAACCCACAGCTCGAAAAACCACATTGCAGTCAGGGTTTTAACAGGAACACACACGAGAGAAGATAGGACACCCGTTCTGGCATCATTACAGTGCCTTCCTGTCTCTTTGATTACATTTAAAAGTTCTGCTATGGTTTTAAAGCCATTAAAAGGAATAGCGGCATCACAGAGTTATGGATTCAAGACGCAGCAACGAAGCCCCAAACACCAAGAAGGGGAGCTTTAGTGGGTGAAAAGATGAAGATTTCTCTTTTTATGCACCCAAAAAATTATTGAACAAACTGCAAAAACATGGAACAAACTATAGCTCGTGTTTTTAAGAATCAGCTAAAACATATTTTTTATTAATTTTATTTTTCAAGTCTACTTACTTTTCTTATTTGTATTATTCTTTTTTATATCTCAACATTTTTCTGTTGTTTTCATTTTATTACTGTTATTTCCATCACCATTTTACCTTTAATTACTTGGGCTTTTTTATATGTTTTAGCTGGTTTGTTTCTCTTTTTTAAATATTATTTTGTTGTACTGCTCCTGCTTATATGTGCATTTATCTTTATATCATTTTCTTTGTCTCTTTTAGTCCGTAAAGATCTTTGAGCTGCATTAAGTGTATGAAGCTTATTTATTATTACTGTTGTTGTTGTTGCTGTTATTTTACGCAGCATTAAAATCAGCCTACATGCTGCTGCCTTGTGCATTTTTGTAATTATGACACAAGAACATTAAAAGTGAATGTTTTTCCTTTCACAGATAATCAATAAGCCGTCTCTCTGACCGATCGAATCATGGATTCCCAATAACAAATCCCTTTTATTATTGTTTTTAATTGATGTTTCTTGTTTTAAATCATATTAGAAAGTAGCCCTGAAAGGCATAACCCTCCTCCAAAAAAGTCCCGGGCCGCACATGTGAAGCATTCCTTAATGGGAGCGTATTGACCAGGCCTGTTGGAGCGGCTTGGAGAAGGAGCTGTGGAAAAGTGATTTATGGCATCTGTAAGCAAAACACTGGAGATACATGGCCTCTGTGGGACGGCTGCGAAGGCTGTTAGGGAACTAACGCTACATTAAAAGCGTGTCCCATATCACCGCAGAGAAAAGAGCACATTATTTACTTTGATTTAGTTCTTAAATCAGATTTTATTTTACACATACAGCCCTTCATTAAAATATCCATACAGGCGTATGTGGATCTATAGAAAGTGATATAAGCAGATCTCTAACCTCACGCCTTATAAATACACCCAATAGGGTGTGATAGGCACCCAATCGTCTGTAGACTCCAGCGTTTCTTCTGAAATGAAGGGTATTAATAGTGAATTTGTTGCACTTTGCTGCGGTAACAGCCTTTACTCTTCTGGGAAAGCCTTACACTACATGTTGAACATTGCTGTGAGGATTTGATTGAACATTAGTGAGGTCAGGTTCTGGATCACTCCAAACTCACCCCAAAGGTACTGGATTTAGCTCCATCACTACAGAGAACACAGCTATACTGCTCCACAGCCCAACGCTGTGGGGGTTTATACCCCTCTAGCCCATGCTTGGCATTGGGTATGTGCAGTTGCTTCAGAGCATCCCATTCTAGTGGTCAGAGCTTTTCCATGGTGTCTGTACCTTAAAGTAGGTGAATCATTAGGGTTGCTGTCTGTTTTTTTTTTGGATGTACAGTGTAGGTCTGTGAAGCTGTGTGTGTGTGTGTGTGTGTGTGTATCGAGGAAGCAGGAAGGTATTAAATGGAGCTCCATTACTCCAGAGAACACAGTTCCACTGCTCCACCCCTCAATTATTTAATTTCCAGTCCAAACAGTCCCCAAATAGACGTTATTCATTTTTCAACACCAGGAAAAAGGCAGAAAATCTACACAGAGGTTTCAACGGCTGAATATAAGGTCAGATGTTTGGTGTTCAGTGAGTCACTCTTTCCCTTTATTCCAGCTTCTATTCTTTTCCAGAGACCCTCTTCCAGTTCCTCAAAGAATCTGCAGGCACAGTTCAGTCTTAGAAGCTGGTTGATCATTGTCTGAAGTAATCAAACCCATTCAGTGGTGTTGAGGTCAGGACTCTGGGGTCGACAGTCCATTGTTTAGCTTCTTTGTTTGATGTGTCCGTCTCCTTTTCTCAACAAGGAGCTTCTTGACAGCTACACATCCTTTCAAACCCATAGCGCTGAGTCGTCTTCTCACAATGGAAGGATGGACAGAAAGACCTTTGGATGTTTTCAGATCTGGAGCAGCTTGATCTTCTTCTCTCTCTCAAAGATGGAAGCTTTCAGTGCTGTTTATCAGGGCAGTTCTGGTGTCTACCAGGTCTTCCAGGTGGTTGTTAGGAGCCACACCTTCTCTGTAGCTTTAAATCTTTTTTTTTTAACCATTCCAGTTTTGGAAACTCGTGGTTTTTCACTGACTTTATCCATCCTTGCACTCTCTCTCACAAACATCTCCAGAAAGATGAGCAACCTAATTAATGTCTGTTGAAATGAAATAAATGAGGGGTGGTCTCTGACTTTGCACAGCACTGCATGTGTATCTGGCTTGATAGATATTATGTACAACGACTACAAATGATATTTTGCTCATGATTTATTGCATTATCCTCTTTATCTGTGTTTTAAAAAGAAGAGAGTTTTGATTCATGAATCTGGATTTTATTGGATTTTGCTGTCTCACTGTTAAAACTCTGGTGTGCATTACATTCAACCAGCTTAAGGAACAAATAAATCAAAGAAAATGCCAAAATATGTACCCTTAACATGTAACATCATCTGTTCAGTGGTTGACTCTGATTTCTTAAATGGCCTTGTACTTTAAACACGCAGATCAAAGCAAATGCTCAGAACAGATTATGATTAAAATAATGGAAGGTAAGGAAAGCCGAGCAGAGACGCCCGGTGCAATCAATACTACAACTGCATTGAACATTCAGCCAAGCCTTGCGCACCATCCAGTGCTGAGTACTGGCATTTTGGCAACGTCCGACAAAAAAGACAGACCCCACTTTATGAAATTATGGAGCTTATACAGATATACATTCTGCATACAATGAGCTAGAGCTGGGCAATACGGTTAAAATTCAATATCACAATATTTTCCAAATGCATTATAGTATGCATCAAATGACCTTTAATGTTAGCCTTAAAGGGGAATTCCATTGATTTTTCTGCACTGAGATGTAAGCAGAGTGATTCAGAGGGGTTTGGTGTGAGATGGCTCAGGTTTCTTTACAGTGGTGGTGATGGGAACCAGGGGTCGCCATGACTACAACACAAATATAAACATTTTATTTACTATCCAGAACCACCAGTGACTTCAGAGGTTTATATGGAACGTTGATGATGGGATCTATTTCATGTAGTAACTTTCTGTGAGGGGGCTTTTAGAGCTTGGCCGTCTGGTTCCTATCACCACCACTGTGAACAGTTCTGGCTCAGTAATTTTCTCTTGTTTCACACCAAACCACCCTGGTTGACTCTGTTTACACCGAAGCCATTTAATTATGCTGACATTTTGAGAAATGAGGTGAAAAATCCATTCTTCTCGAGTGCTGCTACTCTGAACTTAGAGAACGTTATACAAACTTCACACATAGTCACATGCAAAAGTTTTGGCACCCCGGTGTTGTCGATTTTCTAAGTGTAAATAACGCACTTTAATACAGAATTCCGGCTTACCTGCTGAGTTTAACATACTGTGAAAAAGAAATATAAAATGTGGCCCGTGCAAAAGTTATGGCGCACTTTATAGTTCATGCCTTATTTGCTTTCAATGTGTTAAACGGCACAAATAAGTAGACACTGTGCACTAAAAATGGCATATTTAGGTTCTCTGTTGAGGATGTGTGTGTAATACACACAAAAAAAGAAAAACAACAAGACAGGGGCACCAAAACATTTGCATATGAGGGCTAATGCGCACTATGTATATTATTTAATGCACAGCCCTTTAATTCTGTTTTGTGTGCTTAAGTCATAATATAACAAATGTGCTTTCTGTCTCGTTAATATTTCCAAACAAATTTAGTAACATTTACTTTATTAATGCTAACTTAAATATTTGACACTAATATATTTGGAGAATATTGTCACACTGAATTTTAGCCATATTGTCCAGCACTAGACGTGGAAACATCTAGCAAAACATGCGTACAAAAAGCAAACATACAGGCAGGATCTTTAGATGAAGGATCTGACCGTACAGCTGACCATCCTGGTGTCATTTGACAGACTTTTGTGAGTCTTTGGTAAATCACTCATATAGTGTGAATATACTGTATGAATACTGTGAGCGGTAAAATCTTTTGAAAAATATTTCATTCAGTCAAATGAACAGCATGTCGATGGTAAGTGTAAATTACAGACATATGCAAAAGGTCAAATTACATTATATTTCCTAAAGGAAACAAACTTAAATGTGGATTTTTTCTACACATTTTAATGGCCAATTTCTACTTACTCGCTGAAGTTAACATATTGAAGAAAAAAAAAAAACCCTAAAATAAAATCTATAATGTGCCATAACTTTTCAATAGGCCACATTTTATGCTCCCCCAATATGTTAAATTCAGCAAATTAACAGTAAACGTGTATTAAAATGTACAGACGTTCATCTCTGTAGAGCACGTGTTCACTTATTTACACGTAGAACGTCAACAAAATGTGTCATTTGACCAGGGATGCCCAGACTTTTGCATATGACTGTACATAAATGTCTCAAAGGGTGAAACCTTCAACCTAAATAACAATCCACGACACATAGACTCTTGCTGATGAGTCAGCAAACTAATGATAAAAATACTGATACTGAACACACACTTTACACTGAGCGACGAAAACAACGCGCCTAAAGGCATCACAGTCACCTCCCACAGTAATGTCCATTTATCTACAGCAAGATGAGGAGAAACGAGATATGGAAACATTCACAGAAACATTCTCAGCAAAAGTATTTATGGTGCTACGTTATTCCGAGGGGAGAAAATAGCCCGTTTGACAGCGTATAAAAATAGCACATGTCCTTCACTGTCGCTTCAGAGATCTTCATGAGTCTACAGTAGATTTAGTTTGTAAGTATTTCTGCTCCTATGTTGAGTAGTGCTTTATCTGTGCTGTAGCTATTCAAGCGTGCTTATTCCTCGAGGGCTCGTGTTAATGCGCTGATAAATGCACAGACCACTGAAGCTTCAGTACAGGGACTATTTCACTCATCGACTGAAATATGACGCTTTATGTGTGTGTGTGCGTGTGTGTGTGTGTGTGTGTGTGTGTGTATTATATATATTTGTGTTCGTCCCGTCATTAACAATGAGTTTTAGGATCTATGACACTTCTGGGAGGAGCAGAGTCTGATTATGGAGTCTGAGTTTAGACTTCTCGCACGTCTTGTGATCCTATAAAAGTGACTAATATGGTTACAGTTCATTAGAATATTCCAAAATATGATCAGAATATATTGTAATATATTACTTTTTCAGATGTGGAGTCACACATAGGTTCTAGAACTGGAGTTTAGGCATCTGAAGTGACCAACATTTGCAGTAGGTCATGGGAAACCCTATAAAAAGCAATATACAGTTATATTTTCACAGTATATTCCAAAATATCTCAGTGTATTCCAACATATAAGGAAGATTTCTTATCATATATTTTCCGTATGTTGTATTTTTGTATGGGAAAATGAACACAGGCTCTAGAATTCAAATTCTGTAGCATCTGCAAATTGCAATGTTACATGACCCTCATGAAAATGAAATGCATTGTTATACACTGTCAGCATATTCCAGACTAACAGTAGAATATGTTGTCATATATGTTTTTAAAATAATGCTTTTTGTACAGGCCCATTTTCTTATAGGGAGTCACATGACCTACAACAAGAGTTGGTCACTTCAGATATGAATATGCATAAAGTCTAACTCTAGAACCCTGCGTGCATTTTCCAATGCGAAAATGTCATATTGAAAATATATTACAATATATTGTGCTCACATTTTGGAGGGTGTAGACGACATAAAACAATACATTATATTTTCATAAGGACCTACAACAAATCCTGAAGATGTATAAACTTAGACTCATGTCTTGTTAAAAATGTTATATATATAAAAATAATTTTATAATATATTTGATCATTACTGTGAAATCTACTGATAATATACTGCCAAAAAACAATATATGCCACAAAGGTCATGTGATCACCTGCAAAGTTTGGTCACTTCAGAGATGCTGAAACATGGACTTCAGAGCCTTTGTGTGTCTGACCAAAATACTGAAAATAAATCACATTTTTTCTTTTTATATTTTGGAATATACTGACAACATATATATTTCATTTTCATAAGGGTCACGTGAACTCAGATTTAAGAACCTTTGTGTGTGACCCCACACAAAAAGTTATGTATATTCCAATATGTCCTATTTATCACTGCTGTCAGAACAAAACCTCGTATCTCCATTTTTTATGCTTTTCAGTTTTTTTTGCATAATTTGAAAATGCCTGTTGTTTTTAATATTGTGTGTAAATTTCATGATGAACGGATTAAAAGAAATGATGCAAAATGGCTTGGAAAACCGTCTGGTTCCATTGACTTACATTAAGAGTAAAGTAGGTTTTTACCTCTCCCTGTAAAGTTACCATTTCAGAGATACGAGGTTTTCTTCTGACAACAGCGTTACATTTTGCAATGTACTTACAATATGTAAAACATACTGTCATTTTGGTAACACTCTACTGTTGCGTGCTGTTCATAAGGCTACATGACACCTACATAAGTTTGTCATAACAACTGACTTAACCCAACATAATTGTTTACAAATACTTTTTACAATATGTGCCATCAAAGTAACCTTTATAGTGAATAAGGCTATTGGATTATGTCAGTTGTCATGACAGGCATATGTAGGTACCATGTAGCCTTTTGAACATGGCACAGGCTGCAGGTTTTAGAGCTGTACATTAGAGTCCAGTGACTGTATCTTCAGAACGTTTATAACCCGTACCTGTACTGAGCCCTGCCTGGTACTGTGATTACAGAGAGCTTAATGTAACATAGTAAACTCGTATATCATTTCATAAACAGACATTTGTGCATATTTAACACACAGATAAATCAATAACATTCATTTGCTCGCACCTTCATAAGTGATTACAGGACAAGGCCTAAAGCCGCAGTCACACTAGATATTTGCAGATACTACTTGTGTCATAGGCAGGACTGGACCAGAAGATTGTTTAAATAATATCTCCGTTTTGGTGCAGCTAGCTAACTTGCCAAAAATAAAGAGTAAATTACAAGAGCAGACACAATAATTATATAGTTGCATCCTGCTGCATGCTGGGTTGCAGTAAATTAGTGTAGATAACTGGCATGGATGGCAGCAGTGGGACGAACGGTGTGTGCAGCAGCACATAGCTAACCAGCTAACCGGGATCACCCCTATGTTCCCAGGGACCTTTATCTGCCCAGTGGAATATTAAGGTAATTGACCCATGTTCCCCAGGTCCCGTCTATGTAGGTTATGCCCTGACTTCTCAGAAAACAGCTTGCACTAGAACGTTTTGCTTAGCTAGCTAATTAGCTCAATGAGCATAGGCTAGCTAAGTGCAAGTGCACCCCTGTTAAAAATATAGGGCTGAACGATTTGATGATTTTTTTATCAATATGCAATTGAAATCTAAACTGCTACTATTTTCTATAAACTGAGTTCCAGGCCTTTATTCTGGTCAAGAAGACCAGCATAGAAACTTTTTTCTAGTTTAAGGCTTGAATGCTAAACGTAGTGTACACTCAGAAACATAGATCAGCAGGGCTGTTGGACTGCAAGTATGCTGACGTCAAATAAATGATGCTGTCTTTAAATAACTGGTTTACCTAAAACAGACAAAAATTAAGAAAAGTACATTTCAATGAATAAAATCTGTTTTTTTGATCCAAAGAGAATTCCATTCCACTGAAACTCCAATAAATTGCGCTAAATGATTAAATTTTGTTTCTGTGTTTTATACTGACTCTGCTTTGATTTGATTTGATTGAATGGAAATGAGTGGCATAATTGAATTAAGCTCACACAACAACTTATATTTTCGGGTGTAGTGTGGTTGTCACACACAGCACATAGATGTTTGGTTGTTTCTCACTGGTTTACTCCTAACTCATTACTAATCACTGCATTGTTTGTTCTGAGACCTCCTCCTGACTGTGACCGGTCCACTTCATGAGGCCAGGCTTCCAGTGGAGCTGACATGTACACCGGTTTCTTTCTGAGTACATTTGCAGCTGCGTGTTTGGTGGTGGTTTGACGGTGGTTCTACCGTTGTTTGAAGTATGCTGGCCTAACTCATCGGCAAAACTCTTCATTGTCCCTTGTATGACCTCTGGTGACCCAAGGGCCCTAATCATGACCTTAGAACCTGTTCCATAGGTCACCTTAATATATCATATTGAGGTTTGGTGTTTTATATAAAGAGGTAAGGTGATGTCCAGCCCTGGGAACATAGGTGCACTCCCAACTAGCCGAGCACTTAGCAAGCTACCTAGCTCAGCCCACACCCACGCTTAAAAAAAGATGGTTCTATATATAGTAGCACCTTTTCGAAATTGTTTCTATATAGCACCAAAAAGGGTTCTACTATGGTTATGATGTCAAGCTTGTAGCAACAGAAGAACCCTTTTTGGTGCTATATAAAATCATTTTCAAAAAGGTGCTGTATAGAACCTTCTAGAGCACGCTCTCCATCAATCTGCAGAGCCATCTCACGATGCAAAGAACTCCTTTAATCATGCAAAGAGGCCTTTGAGTGTTAATAGTTCTATATAGAACACTAATTTTCATTCACCAAGGAACCCTTGAAGAACCATCCTTTTGAAGTGTGTAAAAATGCAAATACATAGATAACTACAACAATCTAATACAGCCTCCTGATTGACTGCATATCATGCTACCTTGTTTATATGTGTGTATTTATAGCCATTGGGAAGAAATGTTGAAGGATTCATGCTTAGACACTGATAAAATTAACGTTTGAGTCTGGATCTTTACTTCTGCTAAATGAAGCCTTTAGACATCAACACAGCCAAAGCAACAGGGCTTAAGGATGTGGATTTGTTTGCCAAAATCAGTTGATCTCAAGGCAAAGTTTATGTTCTCTGGAGATCTGCAACACAAAACCACACATCGCAACAAATTCCCTTGAAATGAATGCACTTGCATTCACAACACATCTCTGGCAAACCGCTAGTGTGACTGGGCCTTTACTGCTAAAATAAGTTTAAAATTAAGTGAGCCTTAAATCCCGCTGAATAGCTTTCATAGAACAAACACGCTCCCAAGACTGAATGACGTGAGTGCCGTTCATTTGCCACAGTCAGATCTTACATTAAAATGCTTATTAAACTAAATAATAAAACCTGCACAGGAAAGATTAGTCCTAATAATTCTAAACATTCATCTATCAGTGTATACGTACACGCATGGATCTACTTTATATGAGTGAACGCTTCTCTATATGAGGATATGTACACATACTAGTCATCTAAATATGCATCTTAGTGCATATTTAGAGTTGTGGCTGTAGCTGAAATGAGGCTACATGAGCAACTGCTCATGTTGAACGCGCTACTCTGCAACACGCCCCTCTAAAATGGCGTAGTCATGTGTTTACATTCTAAATGCATCATAGATAAATAAATAAACATAAGCACGGAAAGTTACCATTGTGTAGTTTGTCAGTCTGTAAACAACATTTGGTCCTGATACGTTGCTTTTTTCGCTCTTTAGATATGCAGCACATGATTATATTAGCCTTTCAAGCCAAACGCTAACATACAGAAACAACATTTTTGAACGGGATTATGTGGCATTTGTTCTCGGAGTTCATTCTGTGGTATTTGTTGGCCCAACTCAGATAAGATATAAAGCAGGCTCAGGTTAAAACCCGAAACTGAGACAGAGCCGCAGTCACTGCAGCACCCAGAACGTACTTATTGCACATGACAGTGGGGGAGATGTTTGTAGAAGTTGCATCACTATGAAGCGGCCTGGCGATTTCTGACTGGACCTTTTGATGTAATCAATATTAACATCATTGTTTAGATAATTATTTGCCAATACTACTACTGACCTTAATGTCAACACGCCCCCTCCCACCCCCCCGAAAAAACGCCCAACAGCCCTGCAGGAGACGAACCACCCAAACGTCCATCTGCAAACTCGGGTGGCCCTAAAATCCCAGCCTGTGACCTTCTGACATTGACCTTTGCTCTCTAGGTGCAATGTGAGAGGCTGAGCTTTAGCACGCCCTCGGTGTGCATCTTGAAGAGGAGTTTGAATTCAGTGGGGAGCTGGTGGGATTCCTGCCACTTGGTGGTGAACTTGGTGCCCTTCTTGTCATAGTAGTGGTAGGGCAGCTCCTTGCCCGTGTTGGGGTCCCAGCCGAAAGGCCAGAAGCCGTACAGGTGGATCTGTTCACACAGAGAGGAGGCCAGCGTGAACATCAGGATCCCCGTGCTCAGACGCTTTGGAGAAAGCTGCTTCGTCTTCCAGTACCTGAGAGGAGAAACGCATCGCAGTTATTAACACAACCTATAGAGATAAATAATGCCATTTTGTGTGGTTTTGCTGCAGAAATAAAAAATCTTGGACAGTTGCTGCTATGGTTTTGTTATTTGTACACAATCACAAGTGCAGACATGAACCTGTCACACAATTTAAATCTAAATGTGACTCTTTATGTAAATAACTGTATAATTAATAACGTAATTGTGTGATTACATTACAGTAATACAGAAAAATGCATGAAATCTAGGGGTTAAAGAAGGTGTCTCTCCCAGATAAATCATACGAGAAGGAAAAAAATTAATCGGTCAATTTGTGTTAGAAACACTAAAGATTCATTTTTCATATTTTTGGTCTATATGTTATGGAATATTTGACGCTTTAAAGGTCATGCGGTGTAAAAATGTATATATAAAATAATCCCCAAGCATAAAAGTGACCATGACAAAAAGTTAGTGGTAATTCCTGAACGAAAACTGGGGAAGATCTGAATGATTCGTTATGAACAGCGTCTTTTTACTGAGGTTTTCCTTTAACAGTAATATTTCTATAGTTATAAGTGTTTCCTTGCGACATGCGAGACCAAGTTTTTGGTATTTGTCACATGACTTGTCAACACTGGAGTACAAAGTCATCTGCACTGTTGTCCTGACAGCTGCTGGAAACAGAAGCTAATTTTCCAGGTCACGGACCACCGAGAGCCCCCTCTGCCATATGCACTACCACAGCCATATAAGTACACTGTTAAAAACATTCATTAGGCTTGTTTAAATGGTGTAAGAAGCTTTATTTGAGAAGGTTTTTATTACACTATGATAAATACACTTAACTAAATTACTCAGTTGTATCTAATAGTTATGGTGATTGGTTGCACTGAAAAAGTAAGAATTAAAAAACTTTAAAAAGTTAAATCAAGAATATGACAAAAGTAACAAATGTCTAATTAAATATCCTCGATCTGCCAAATCAGATGCTACTCTACTGAAAATGTTTAAAAAAAGTGAACATTGTTGATTGTATTTAAAGAAAAAAATGGTGACATTATTTCCTCCATCCTCCATAAAACTTTCTAATACACTGATCAGGCATAACACCATGACCACCTCCTTGTTTCTACGCTCACTGTCCAGTTTATCAGCTCCACTTACTGTATAGCTGCACTTTGTAGTTCTACAGTTACAGACTGTAGTCCATCTGTTTCTCTGATACTCTGTTACCCTGTTCTTCAGTGGTCAGGACCCCCATGGACCCTCACAGGTACTATTTGGGTGGTGGATCATTCTCAGCACTGCAGTAACACTGACGTGGTGGTGGTGTGTTAGTGTGTGTTGTGCTGGTACAAGTGGATCAGACACAGCAGTGCTGTGTTCTTTTAATGATATAAGGAACCCTTTAATCATGGAAAGGGTTATTTGAGTGTTTAGGGTTCTATATAGAATCAGAATCTTTACCAAAGAACCCTAGAAGAACCATCTTTTTTATGAGTGCACATAAAACCCTTTTCTACAAGGTTCTATATAGAACCATCTACAGCACACTCTTCATCAAGCCGAAGAACCCTTTAATTTTGGAAATGGCTCTTGGAATGTTCATGGCTCTACACAAAACCATAAAGAACACTTGAAGAATCATCAATTTTTGAGTGTGTAAGTGACCGTTGCTAACGTCCCAAGGTACGTACGAACAGTCGGAAACATCTGTCCATTTAAAGGAAGCCGTGCATGTTGGGCTTCAGGGTTAATGTGCTTGAATCCAAGCTCGTCATACACTGTGTCAATAGGCAGAACGTAACATGGAGAGAAACGGTGACCATCCGTGAAGGTCAGCAGGCATTTTTCACACGGCCTGTTTCTGCTGTCCGCTGCTGGCCTGGGCGCAGTGGCAATGCGCTCAGAGCAAGGTTATCTCCCTGTACATGGGCCTAATGGGACACTGCTGATCAGCCTGAACTGCACACCACAGGGGACGAGACAGAGAGGAACACAGACAGAAAAACAGAGGGAGAGAGAGCACAATGGAGGCGGAATGAAAGAGGACGCTGCTGGGGGTCAGCAGCTTTAAAGGGCCAATATCATGGACAACTGTCCTCCCTTTTCCTGTTTGTTTTGTTTACTATTCACTCCACAGTCCATGCGGTCTATGTTCTGTATATCGCTATTACAAAACCTCGTACCTCAAAAAAGGGTATCTTTACAGCCGAAGTAA
Organism: Pygocentrus nattereri; assembly: GCF_015220715.1. Lineage (NCBI taxonomy): Eukaryota > Metazoa > Chordata > Actinopteri > Characiformes > Serrasalmidae > Pygocentrus > Pygocentrus nattereri. The sequence continues at coordinate 6,984,853 of NC_051226.1, forward strand.
AAAACCTGCTTTACTTTTAATGTAAGTCAATGGAACCAGACATTTTTCCAAATAATTTTGGGTCATTTGTTTTGGTCCTTTCATCATGAAATTTACACACAATGTAAAGAGCAACAGATATTTTCAAATTATGTCAAAAACTGAAAAACGACAAAAATGGAGATGGAGAGGTTTTGTTCCAACAGCAGTGATATATTGCTTTTGTGATGTCCAACTCATTTGCATACGTCAGCGATTCAGCCTACAGCAGCTTAAGCCCTGCCAGTTCACCATTCATGCTGAAGTTATAAGGAGTGTTTCAGTCCAAACTGCTTTCTGAATGAGACATAATAAAGAACAGCCAATCAGAAGAGACAGCAGTTACAGATTTCAGTCTTAAAGGCACAGTAACAATCTGTTTTGAAAGTTTTGAATGCGTTGTTTGTGATGTCACAAAAGCTAAACCACTTACATATATCCACCAATAGCAGTTTAGCCCACCCATTCATGCCGAGGTTGTAAGCAGCATTTTTGCACAAACTGCTTTTTAAATGCACGTGGCATGACAGCCAATCAGAACGAAGCTCATTTAAATATTTCAGTTTGTTTTGAATGTGTTTGTGTGACCTCATAAAAGCCTAAAGCAAAACCCAAACATTTCTTCCCGGACTGCTTTTTGAACACACATGGAAGTAAATCAGAGTAGAACTCAATTACATAATTCAGTCTTAAAGGGACAGTAACAGTCTGTTTTGTATGTATTGTTTTTGTGATGTCAGAATGAAAAAGGAAGCTTCCTTTTTTTTGCTATTCACTCAACAGTCCATAGGATTCATATATGGAAATTAAGCTACAAAAATAGCCTTTTTTGAATATGTTGTTTTTGTGAAGTCACAAAAGTTTTACATATATCCACCAGTAGCATTTTAGCCCACCCATTCATGCTGAATGTATAATGAGCATATCTGCACTGACTGCTTTTTGAATGCACACGGCAGCCAATCAGAACAGAGCACATTTAAATATTTTAGTCTTAAATGGACAGTAACAAAAATAGCTTGTTTTGAATGTTTTTATGATGTCACAAAATCCAACATTTACATACAGCTGTCTATTTAGCTTACAGAAGTTTAGCCCACCCATTCACTCTGACAGAGAGCTTCTACCTACCAATCAGGCTCATTTACATATTTAAATCTTAAAGGGACAGTACCAAAATAGCCTGTTTACTTCTAAGGGATAAGGAGAGATTATACAAAATTAAACCTAGACTGCTTCAGGTGCACAAACTATGCCTCAGGGAAAGAATTAAACAAGAAAACTGTATGATATGAGTGCTTTAACTGTCCCATTAAGGAAGCTTATGTGAGTATTTGGGGACCTGCACATCTGTCTGTAGCAGGGCCTATTAAATTACTATCAACATTAAACTCTTAGGGTGTCTAAGGCCTATCTGAGCTGCTTAAAGGCCGCAATTCTGTCCGAGCTGCTCTCTTTAATGGGATTGCAGGAGATTACAGTGCAACAAGGCATTTCTGGTGGCCAGAGAGGGATGCATGCTAAGCCCCTCTTCATTCACCTCTACAGGACTCCATTCAACAGCACCTCTCCAATTCTCTCCATCGATCTCTCTCCATCTCTCTCTCACTCTCAATTCAATTCAAAAGGCTCCCTCTCTCTTCTTTGTGCCTCTGTACCTCTGTCTGCCCCCCGTATACACTGTAAGTATCCTTCCATATCTCTCATTTTTGATCCTTCATCATAATATAGTATGGCCATCAATGTTGCAACACTGGTATCACTCATATCATCACTTTCTTCGCTTTATTTCTAGCAATGCTCCATTTTGTGCAAGTCTTCATGTTGATTAGTCTCTCTCTCTCTCTCTCTCTCTCTCTCTCTCTCTCTCTCTCTCTCTTTTCTCTTTTCATAGATTATCACTTTACAGTACAAGGCTGCTGCTTTTCTTGCCCGTCCTCTCTGCGCTCAATACAACCTGAAAAAAACTGCCAGACCTCCTGGCTCTAGTTAAAATGCATTTGATGCTATTTGATGTTAACCTGCAAAAACTGGGCCACAGATTCAAGACTGTGAGACGTGAGAAATAAAAAATGAAGGATCCTTTTTTTAAGGACAGAATTTGCCTAATTTCAGTCATCTGGGACATTTGAGGTGCTATAATAAGGGCGAGACGCTGCAGGCAGAAATGACTATTTTAGTCCCATCACACATATTTTTTTCCCAAATTGCATCTCTAGCACATCTCTTAAACCGTAATAATAAAAAACATTACAACTCAATAGAAATATTTTTATTTTAGCATGGGAGACTGGCTCCAGCCAATTCTTAAAGGGGAATTCCACCAAAGTTTCAAAAATTCTGTCTAATTAAACAGTAAAGACCTAAACAAAGTCATTCAGAGTGGTTTGGTGTAGAATGCTCTGATCTAGAGAAACTTGCAGAGTCAGAATTGTTCACAGTGGTGGTGATAGGAACCAGAGGTCCACCTCTACAAACTTATTACAAGAAATGGTTATGAATTCAATGCCCGAGACGTTGTTTTACACTAGTTTTGAGAAGACTTTGATGTGATTAAGGTGCTTTTTAAATCTATTCATGGTGGAAGGATACATGCAAAGTGTTGTGAGGCCAAATAGTCTCCAAACAAAACGTTTTTTCCCAACAACATTCCATATAAAAACATGTGTAGGTTCACTGGTGGTTTTGGGTGGTAAACAAAATGTCTATGCTTGTGTTGTAGTCATGGCGACCCATGGTTCCTATCAAGAACACTGTAAAGAAATTTGAACCACTTCACTCCAAACCCCTCTGAATCACTCTGTTTACGTCTTAGTTGAAATATATAGAAAAGTAAAATATATTTTCCTTTAACAGAAGCTGTTTTCTTATAACTTTATGTTCAGTTGTATTTAATATCAGGGAATGTAAGTTAAAGATAAAGTGAGTATTTACAAGGCATCCACAGTGGAGTCTCACTATAAAGCATTAAAAACAAAAACTATGCAATTAAATATATTTGGATTTATATGTTTAACTCAGCCTTCTGCCCGATGACCGCTGGGATAGGCTCCAGCACCCCCCCCGCGACCCTGAGGGAAAAGCGGCTTGGAAACTGTGTGTGTGTGTGTGTGTGTTTTGTGTGTGTGTGTGTGTGTGTGTGTGTGTTTAACTCAGGCCATTTCTAACCTGTTGACGTATTGCATGATGTTTCCAGGCCAGGCCAGCTGCACTCTCAGCTGACCCCTGTGCTCCACGAAGAAGTCCACAAGCGTGCGTGTGACTGTGGCGGAGGTATGGAAGAAAAAGGCGGGGATCCACAGGATGGCCCTGTCCAGCTTCTTCAAGCTCAGGAAGAAGTTGTTCCTGTCCTGGATGGTGAGCAGGTTGTTGTAGTACTTCTCCAGGATGCTGGGGTTAAAGGTGGTGAGGTTGGTCCGCCGCCCCACGTCTCTGCGGAAGACCTCGGTGGGCGCGAAGTTGCAGCGGAAGACGAAGTCATACTTATCAATGGTGGGGCCGCACCGGCTGCCTGTCAGGATCCCGCTGTTGCCTATGACGGCGCAGGTATTGTATCGCTTGTTAAGGATGGGGGAGGAGTCTGGAAGCAGAGAGCGGAAGTTCTCGCCGATGGAGAAGACGTATTTATGGCTGGAGTAGTCGTAGTGCATCAGCTGACCCACACGCACGCTGTTCTTGGTCAGGGTGAAGTTGTGTGGCACGTCGATGTACTGGGCAATCTCTTTACTGCAGCACAGACAACAGGCTGAATTAATCACTGTTCATATCAGGGAATGTGGTCTATTACAGCAGCACAAAGTACAGAAAAGAGCAAAACAAGAGCAAACATATTGCTGTGTGCTATTATACAGATGCATAAATAGAAGAAGTAAGGATATATAAAAATATACTAAAACAACCACAAAATATAATGTCCAGTACAAAAATAAGTAAGAAAACTTCATTGATATCATGCAGGTGACAATGCAGTCGTGCACGTCACATCCAGTGGATGACCCGAGTGACCAAACACTGTAAATAACAACATATGTTGATAGTTGTGGAATATGCATGGGTGAATAAACAACTGACAGTGCAGTATTCAATATGCATGGATGTAACAGTTTGCCCTTTCACACAAATGTAAAATACATACCAATTGAAATTAATATCTGACTTAAACTGTGGGTGTCTTAGCCAACTATTTAAACTATTTTTAACTATTTGAAATTTGCTGATATAGATTTGAAAACCTATGAAAAATACATTTGTGGGTAGAGCAAGGGTAGATTTGAATCAGTTCAATTCAATCCAGTTCAGCTCAGTATGGCTCAGTCCAGTTCAGTTCAATTCAATACATTGAATTTGTCTAATATCTTCTACAGCAGACATGGTCACAAAACAGCTTTCCAGAAATGTGGGTCCAAGAAACCAAGACTCAAAAGGAGAAACTGCCTAAGAGCATGAGGAAGAACTACTGAGAAGAACCAAGACTCAAAAGGAAAAACTCCTTAAGAACATGAAGATGAACCAATGATAAGAACCAACTCTCAATAGGACAAACTCCCTAAGAGCATGAGGAAGAACCAGTGAACCAACTCTCAAAAGGACAAACTCCCTAAGAGCATGAAGAAGAACCACCGAACCAACTCTCAGAAGGACAAACTCCTTAAGAACACATGAGGAAGAACCACTGCACCAACTCTCAAAAGGACAAACTCCTTAAGAACATATGAGGAAGACTAAATGGGAAAAACTGCCTAAAGAGCATGACAATGAATTACTGAGATGAACTGAGACAAAAAGAGAAACTGCCTGAAAGGGCACGAGGAAGAACCACTGAGAGGAACCAAGACTGAAATGGAGAAACTCCCTGAGAACACGAGGAAGAACCACTGAGAGGAACCAAGACTCAAAAAGAGAAACTGCCTGAAAGGTCACGAGGAAGAACCACTGAGAGGAACCAAGACTCAAATGGAGAAACTCCCTGAGAACATGAGGAAGAACCACTGAGAGGAACAAGACTCAAATGGAGAAACTCCCTGAGAACATGAGGAAGAACCACTGAGAGGAACAAGACTCAAATGGAGAAACTCCCTGAGAACATGAGGAAGAACCACTGAGAGGAACAAGACTCAAATGGAGAAACTCCCTGAGAACATGAGGAAGAACCACTGAGAGGAACAAGACTCAAATGGAGAAACTCCCTGAGAACATGAGGAAGAACCACTGAGAGGAACAAGACTCAAATGGAGAAACTCCCTGAGAACATGAGGAAGAACCACTGAGAGGAACAAGACTCAAATGGAGAAACTCCCTGAGAACATGAGGAAGAACCACTGAGAGGAACAAGACTCAAATGGAGAAACTCCCTGAGAACATGAGGAAGAACCACTGAGAGGAACTAAGACTCATAAGTAGAAACTTTCTAGTGAGAAACACTGCACTAAACCTCAAAAGCTAAATGGAGTGTTATGAGGAAAAAAAAGAAAAAAACGGCAAGATGGCTGTGCGAGCGACCAAAGAAACCTACAAATGTAAGTATTTTCTCCGTTAAAAAATCACAGTAACTACGATTTTATCTTAGTTTAATGTTGTTTCAGTGTATTATGGTCGTTTTCTATTTAGCAGCATGAAAAACGCTAATAGCATGCTAATGTCTCTGTAGCTAACTACCTAACGTTCCCGTTCCACCTTAAATAGTCTGGCAGTATTGCCGCCGGAAGCGCCAGAATGTAAATGCTGCACCATTTAAGGTGGAATGGGAAAATTTGAACAAGTAGCTGGCGAATATCTGACTTCAGCTCTGTATCACCAAAGAATTACGGGTGGGTGATAATAAATAACTGCCCCCCTCTTTGAAGGCCTATGATGTCCTAAATGTAACTAAAGCCCAGCAGTGAGGAGCTGAACTTTCCCCTCCTCTGCTTTCACTGAACTCTGTAGATTGAGCAGCAGCTGTGCAGCCAGTTTGGATCTGTAATTGTTCAGTTTGGATGTGACGTTCCTTCAGATCTGCTCTGAAGCAACCAGATTCTCAGATTTTTCATGTTATTATCTATAATGGAGTCTGTATTGTTTCCCTTCACAGTTTCCTCTTGTTCTCCACGACCCCAGATGGATTAACAGAAGATTAGACTGAGTATTTTTTCATCTGCTCAGTTAAATGTCGCTGGGTCGGAATAATCTCCTTTCACTGTGTGCTAGGAAAACAGCAATGAACCAGAGAGAGGGGGAAGACCCATGGCGTATACTTTAATAAAACATATATGATTTTTAAAAATGGGGGAAAGGTTAGTGTGGCATAGCAGGCTGTTTCAAAACTATGATGTTACTGCTTCGTAACTCGCAACATAATAATAAGCTTTATTTAAATAGCCCTTTTTCAAACAACGTCTCACAAAGTGCTTTACAAAAGAATGGAATACATTAAAATTACAAACATAAACAATTAAAAGACAAAAAGAAATGAGGAAAGAAAGCATTAAATATGTAAGTGCAAACAATAAAAGCAGTAAAACAAAAAGGAGTAAAATGGAAACATTTTAAAAGTGCAAGCAGTAAAATAAATAAAATGTTGATTAAATCTGAGCAAGTGGGCCTTAAGCTTCCTCTTAAATCTTCCAGAGCCCTCACGTCATCCGGAAGGGACCTCCAAAGATTAAGGCCATACCGGGAGAAGGCCGCCTTACCACTTTTATGCCGAATGGCTGGTACAGCCAGCATGTTCCTGGGCTGATCTGAGGGCTCTTGAGGGGTCATACCTGATAAGCATATCACTAAGGTGACCATGAAGACATTTAAAAATGAGTAAAATGATCTTAAATGACACTAATAACCAGTGTAGGTGTTTGAGGAGAGGTGTGATATGATCCAACTGTCAGGACAGTCATGAAACAGTGACCTTTGTTATTTATATAGTTAACAGTGACCTTTGTTAAAGAGAAACTTCCACCATTTTTTTTAATTTCCACCATTTTATTTTTAATTTCCACCATTTTTTAAAATTACCACCATTTTAAAAAAAATTTACACCAATTTTTTTTTTTATTTACACAATTTTTTAACATTTTTCTGCTATATTTTAAAGAACATCTTCCTAATTCTTTATCTCAGTGACTGAAATGTAAGTAGAGACATTCATAGTGATTTAATGTGAAATGATCTGTTCCACACTCTTTAAAAAGATGGTCCTTTAAGGGTTTTTCAGTAAAGACAGTGGTTCTGTATAGAACCATGAAGTCGCAAAGAATCATTTGCATACTTAAACGGTTCTTTGCGTGGTGAAATCATTCTTCAGACTGATGGAGAATGTGTTGGATACAGTTCTATACAGTTCTATACAGCACCTAAAAGTGTTCTTCTATTGTTCCAAGCTTGCTATTGTGACAATAGCAGAACCCTTTTTGGCGGCACATAGAACCACTTTCAAAAATAGAACTGTACACAACATAATCTCCATCGATCCGAAGAACCATTTCATCATGCAAAGAAATATTTAAGCATGTAAACGGTTATTTGAGTGTTCATGGCTCTATATAGAACCACTGTGTTTACTAAAGAACCCTTAAATAACCATCTTTTTTAATGTAGACGAGTGTAGATGAGTGTAGACGAACACTCAGGTGTCTTTACAGTGGTGGTGATGGGAACCAGGGGTTGCCATGACGACAACACAACTACAGACATTTTATTTATATCCAAAACCACAAGCGAACCTACACGAGTCTTCTGGGTTTTTAAATGGAGTGTTGATGACGCTAAAATAGTGGAAATACATATTATCTATATCATTATGGGACTGATCTAATATATATTATGGGACTATATTCAAGCCTCCACACCCTGCATGTACCTGTATCCATAATAAAACAATGTCTCAGACAACAGGCAGTGAATTCCTAACTATGTCATGTAGTAACTTTCTGTGAGGGAGCTTGTAGAGGTGGACGTCTGGTTCCTATCACCACTACTGTGACTCTAGAATGGAGCATTTCCCATCAGACCACTCTGAATGACTCTGTTTACATCTTAATGACTGAATGATGCAGAACGTTGTGACAAATCTGTCATTGTCAGTGTCTTTAGTGCTTTACCTTTGCTCCAAATAGGCCGTCTTATTAAACCTCCACTTGGAGGAGTTCTCCTGCAGGTTCTCGTTCAGGGCATTGTTCAGAGGCGTAAATGCTGGGTCCAGAAACTTCATCGCCAGTTGGGACCTAAAGAGAAGAAATGAAGGGATGAATAAAAAAAGGGGGTTGGGATGGGGCGGTGGGCAGCGGGGGCAACAGGAAAATGGAGTTTCCGTTCCATTTCACAGGAGGACCTGGTCCTGATGTCACGGCAGTGGCAGCTGCTGAAAGTAGCTCGGATCAATGCCGCCCCATCCGCCCCAGCGCCACTCACCCCCTGCCCCGGGCAGTCGATGGCCACTCTAATTAAACAGCCTCTTTTTAGACTTCAGGCCTGGTCAGTTTCTCATCCTCACTCATTAGTGCTTGTACTATTTTATTAGTAAAGGTTATTGAGGGTTGGGCTGCTGGCTCAGAGGCAGAGCTTCAACACGGTACTAGTGAAATGTGTGGGGTGCTTAATGTGCAACTCTTTTTGAAGATATACTTTCTGACCAATCAAAGGGCATCTGCTTTTTCAGTGTTTTTTTTTTTTTAAGTGGCCAGTGCACAGAAATTCTCCACTTTACTAACTTCGCAAGATTTGGATCAAAAGTTTAGGCAGCCTAAAAGCCAATTACACTGATTTTCTGCATAACTCAGTGTTTAAGACATAAACAGAGTAATTCAGAGGGGTTTGGTGTAAAGTGGTTCAGATGTCTTTACAGTGGTTGTGATAGGAACCAGGGGTCGCAATGACTACAACACAGATATAGACGTTTTATTTACTATCCAGAACCACCAGTGAACCTACACGAGTCTTTTGAGCTTATAAGGAACATTGATGATGGTAAAATGATGGGAAATTGTGAAAAAATTATAAATATACAAATATAAATAAATCTTTTGGGACTATATTGGCCTCTCTGCTATGAATGTTAATTTAAAAATATGTTTTAGGATCTAAAATCTATAAGTAAAAGCTTTCCAAAACTATCATAAAACAATGCCTCTGGTATCAGGTAGTGTATTTATAACCACTTATGACTTTGTTTACATCTTATTGATTGAATTATGCAGAATGTCTTGAAAAATCTGTCATTTTCGTTTTGCGTTTGCTCTGAATAGGCGGTCAGGTTCCCACCACGGTAAACAGTCCTGACTTGGTAGGTTTCTCTAGAACAGAGCATTTCACACCAAACCACTCTGAATGGCTTTGTTTACATCTTACTAATTTAATTGTTCAGAAAACTTTAAATACCAGTGGACCTCCCCTTTACAGTGTCTTTCTACTTAATAGAAAAGCGAATGGTCCAAATTCACAATGTACTTCCAACAAATCACTGCACCGCACTGCAGTAAGCATAAACTATTAAGAGCGATGGTGCATAAGAGGGTTCTTTGGAGCACTGCCTAGTGATGCCGCGCTTTCTTAAAACATCTTTTCAGCTGAGTGCTTTTCAGCCTTTCAAACTGAGTTTTTAAAAGAACCATCCAATGAAAGGCTCTCTACGGAACCAAGTGATTATTTCATGGTACCACACAAAGAGGCCTTTTGGCACCTTTGTTTTTAAGAGTGTAGAGCTCATACTGAACGTGTGTGAGGTGGTTTAAAAGGTATTTAATACAAAATATAGATTTTAATCAGAAGGTCAGTGTTAACACAACCAGCAACTTACAGAAAAGTCCAGAGTCAGTTTTAGTGCTGGGTGATGATTCCATCCATTCCATCTGGTTCAAAGTTGAAAACACGTTTGAACTGTTTCGGATTTTATCCTTTTGCTTTGAGTGACTCTAAACCTTCAGTATGTTTATTTTATTACAACTAATGATGGAACATTCCATTTTGCCACCGCCATAACAATCATAACACTACCAAACCTTGCCAGATGTTTCAGTTGTGACTGTTTCGGTAGTGACAATTTTAGCTCAGCCAGTACATGAACACAGCTTTGAACAGCTGTTCACAAATAAAATCATCATATGTTTCCTTAAAGCACAACAAAGGGTTTAAATGCAGAAAACACGACAATTCTTAATGTTCCACGCTGATTTTTCAGACACATTTACTTCAAAACAACGGGATCTAACTGCTCATCACATGGCCATGAGGGGCAGGGATGCAGCCTCACTTCCTACTCTGCACGCCTTTATTTTGAAATTAAACTCATTGTAAACCTAAACCTTTCCGCTTCACTTTAAAACAAATGAAAAAAGATCAACTAAAAACCAACAATGAAAAAAAAAATAGAAACTAAAAGCAAGAATTATTTTGACAAGTGTAAATTTATGGGTGAGGGTTTGAGACAGACACCCCCTGTTAGAATGTGCTCTATAAATGATGATATTATATATATTTAGATTATTATTATCTCTATGAATGTCTTGGGTTTAAATGTATCAAAACATAACCCTTGTAAATATTTAAGCTCTGAATATTTCATTGTTTGTTGTTTTTTTTTTGGGGCGGCAGTTTGAACTAATTCAGTAGGATGAGCCACACTGTCTGTACTGTATTCTATTATAATGACAAATTCTGATATTGCTTTTCAGTTTTCCAGTGATACTGACAGATCAGGATATAGTGGCTATAAATAAGTCCTGTCCCCTTGGCCGGGCAGCTTGTTTTTAGTTTTACACTTTATTAAAGTATGTGCAAAGTATGGCATTTTGCTGGGAGCTTTACAGGTGTAGGGTTTTGAAAGAAGAGTTTAAAATACACCAAAACTAAATAGGTTTTCTTTCTCCGACTAATGTATAAAGTACTGTGCAAGTTGCCTGTTTGGAGGAAAATGGATCACAGCAGGTCCAATCAGAACTACAGGCAGTGGACAAAACAACAGAAACCCAGGAAAAACATCACATGCTAATTGTCCATTTTATCAGAAACACCTACCATAAGTGCACTTTGTAGGTTTACAGTTACTGTTACTGCCCAAATGATCACCTCCCCTTCAAGCTTCAAGCCCTGAACAGAAAGAAACCACAAAAGGACCACCGCTGACCTGATATTATTTGAATTATGATTCATTCTCAGCACAGCAGTGACACTGACAGCATGTGTTTCAGCAGATTTACAGTGTGCACACTGGCCACTTTATCAGAAACCCCCCCTTGCAGATCCACTTTGCTAACGTACAGTTAGAGTCCATCTGCTGCACAGTTTGTCATGGTTAGTCATCCTCTAGAACTTCAGTAACGGTCAGTTTCTGACCACAGAGCCACTCCTGTCTGGATATTTCTGGGTGGTGGTCTTCCCTCAACCTAGCACTGACACTGATGTGTGTGAAAACCCCAACAACACTGCTGTCGCTCATACACTCGTAACAGCACCGCACACACTACCATGTCACTAAAAATATTGTAAAAATATTTGGTGCTACACAGAACCATTTTCAAAAAAGGTTTCATGTAGAACATGTTCTCTATAGAACCATTTAACCATTCAAATAACCTTTTATGCCTTCAAGTGAATCTCAGAGTGTTCACAGTTCTATATGTAGTACGGATGCACAAGCGGAGTCAGCCAAGATTGGAATTGTTAGTTTTGCTCCAAAGCAATCAGAGCCAGTCAGCCCTATGCACTGCACACTGCATAGGGCCCCACTTCCCCTTCGTGTCAAAGCTGTTTACAACTTCGATGAAAGGATGCAGTGGAACAATCCATCAGGTCACAAGAAAAGAAAACACCTTGAGAGTGAACGGCAGGCACAGAAATCAGGTAAAGTTGCGTTCTATCCACTCATTGCTGTCAACAAATAACAGCAACTTCTGTGTTGAGGTCAATGTGTCCCAAAGTCAGAATATTTTATTTACTAACAAAAGTTGTTGTGTCACATCTGATGAGCACCAACAGCAGCGCTGCTTGCGGACTGCAGCTTGAAGAAGATAACCACATCATATCACGCATTAATATATCTTCATTTGTATGTGCATAAAATGAAACTCGCGCTTTGCAGCTGCAGCAGCCTCTGTGGAGTCCATTCCGGACACTATACGGGCACATTCCTCATAGGAGCTCATCATTTTAATACCCAATCCAAGGCGCAAGGGGAGCAGTTGGGGTTTAGGTGTCTTGCTCAAGGACACCTCAGTCATGTGCTGTCGGCTCTGGGGAGCGAACCGGCGACCTTCCGGTCATGAGGCTGGTTCCCTAACCTCCAGCCCACAACTGCCCCAGAAACCCTCCTTATAGCTTCAACATAAATAGGAGGGGCTAAACTACTGGGCACGACATCTGGATGTATGTAAACATATTTTGTGACATCACAAGTAAAAATGAGCTCAGTTTTCACATATCGACCATATGGCTCTACATGATGTGGGCTGTTTAACGCTAACTTAGTATCACCTGATACTGTGATATATTTTGAAAATACTGTGATACTGACTTCTGTCAGAGTATGTCAACAAACTACCTCACTGCAGCAAGCACATGGCCCCCCCCCTCCCCTCTCCTCTGTGCTTCAGCAAAATGGCTCCCTATGGAACCTGGCTATGAAGCAGAAGCTCAGAAATCAACTGGAATGAAGCATCAGGACCACAGAAGTAAATCAGGACCACGGACAGCTCCATCACCCACGACTCTAACGTCACAGACACGCATTCCACATCCCAGCACTTCCACGGTCTCTGTTACAGAGAGAGCGAGGGGGACGGGGTAGAGAGACACTGGTGCTCCACCAGGGTCATATTTACTCGAGTTTCTTCAAAAGCTTCGAGTTTTGGCGCTGAAAGCAGCAGCATGACGTTGTAAAGCAGGTGGGGTGACTGTGCAGAATCCCAGCATCACTACGCTGCGAAATATGAGTGCGTGAGCTCAGATCATCACAGCCTGTCCTCATTCCTCTGCCCAGGCTTGGATTAGTGCGCCTGCGCCGTTTGCCAGGACCTTACTGTACCATAACACCAAGGCCTCCAGTGCCTCTCACGGTTTCGGGGGTATCAGTGCGGACAGTAGACCCCCATCCACAAACCCACCAATCTATAGACCAATAGGATGAACATAGCGTGTAGCATCTTAAACCAGGCGGCCAGCATCGCTGAGACGCTCCATAAACGTTCAGTAAGGACGTTACTGGGGTCATTCCCACTTACCTAAACCCTGCATGGAACATGTACATCCTTGGACCCCCGGGGTTGGCGTATTTGGGGGCAGTGAAGATGAAGTCTTTCTTTATGGAAACGTAGCTGATGAGGGAGAGGATGAGCAGAGCCACGCTGAACATGACCAAGCCGAGCACGCTGACCACACGAACCATCGTGCAAAGCGAAAGAGGCGAGAGGAAAACGGAGAAGATCAAATCAAAGGAGAGGAGGCGATCAGGAGGAGAGCTCCGGCATGGCTGAGAGACACGGGCTGCTGTTAGGAGATGTGGTCGGATGGCTTCTCCTCTCCGTCCTCCCCTCTCTCCGCGAGACATCGAGCTGCCATCACCGTGTCCGCGCGCGCTCCGGGCTCAGTGCTGGCGGGATAAACCAGAGGCGCGAAAGGCTTTTCCAGTCTAACGAGTCGGCGGGTATTTAAAGGAGACTCGACCCAGGAAGACGAGAAAACTGAAAAAAAAATCAGAGACACGAGCAGCTCCGGGGGAAGAGACAGAGACCCGGAAAGAGTTGCGCGTGGCGTGCAGAGCAGCGCGGATTATGCAGCAGTCCGGACACGTTTGAAATAGAACGCGTCTGTATCAGTCTGAGTCTGTCTGTATCAGTCTGAGTCTGTCTGTATCAGTCTGTTTCCGTTTCTTTGTTTCAGTCTGTTTCTGTCAGTTTGAGCCTATTTCAGTCCGTTTCAGTCGGTTTCTGTCTGTTTCAGTCTGATTCTGTCAGCTTCTGTCTGTTTCAGTCTGTTTCAGTCTGATTCTGTCGGCTTCTGTCTGTTTCTGTTTCTTTGTTTCAGTCTGTTTCTGTCAGTTTGAGCCAGTTTCAGTCTGTTTCAGTCTGTTTCTGTCTGTTTCTGTTTCTTTGTTTCAGTCTGTTTCTGTCAGTTTGAGCCAGTTTCAGTCTGTTTCAGTCTGTTTCTGTCTGTTTCTGTTTCTTTGTTTCAGTCTGTTTCTGCCAGTTTGAGCCAGTTTCAGTCTGTTTCAGCCTGTTTCAGTTGGTTTCAGCCTGTTTCAATCTGTTTCAGTCGGTTTCTGTCAGTTTCTGTCAGTTTCTGTCTGTTTCAGTCTGTTTCTGTTTCAGTCTGTTTCTGTCTGTTTCCGTTTCTTTGTTTCTGTCTGTTTCAGTCTGCTTCTGTCTGTTTCAGTCTGCTTCTGTCTGTTTCTGGGCTCATCTGCAATTTTTTGTACAATTGCAAAAGCCTGGATATATTTATAATAAACATATATTTATCTGCAATAATCTGGGGGCGGTCCGAATAGTCTTTACATTGACAATAGTTCAAAAACATTTGTAATAGTCTACAAATATTTGCAATAGTTCAGAACATTTGCAATAGTCTAGACACATTTGGAGTGGTGTATAAACACTTGCTTTAGTCTGGATACATTTGGAGTAGTCTAGACACATTCGGAGTAGAAACACTAGCTTTAGTCTTGATACATTTGCAGTAGTCTAGAAACATTTCCAAAAGTCTAGAAACATTTGGAGTAGTGTTGACACACTTGCATTAGCCTGGATACATTTGAATCATCTGGATACATTTGCGATAGTCTAGAAAGATTTGCAATAGTGTAAAAACAATGACAATAGTTTGGATACATTTGCAATAGTCTCTTTGCTGTAGTTGGACATAGTTCTGTTAATTTGTATGCATTTACAGGAGTCTGAATTGAAGTAGTCTGTACATTTACAGTCATCTAGATAGTTTATAGTTGTTTGTATATGTCCGTCTACTTAACTATACATCTGAAACAAAAACAATCTGTGCATCTTAAACAGTCTTTATACATTTGAAAAAGTCTAGAAGCAATTAGAATAATCTACACTGCAACAACCCAAATACATTTCCAGTAGTCTGTATATGTTGTACAACAGTGTGGCAATATTTGCACAAATGCAGGGGAAAATGAACAAATGCCAAAGATGTTACTAAGTGTCCTAGATTTTAATAAATTAGTTGTTGATTGCAAAAGCAACCCATTCAGGAGTTATAAATGAGTGTGTTAAAGCAGACAGTAACCTAAATGTCCTAATCTGACTCCTGATCGTTTCAGTGGGATTAAAATAATCTAAACAACTCTGTGAATGCTGTTCAGATTCAGATTCAGATTCAGATTCCTTTATTGATCCCAGGGGGAAATTGCAGTTGTTACAGTTGCAGCCACTTATGTAAAAATAAACACTACTAATCATTTAAGACAATATAGAGAATTTACAGTATGTACACCAGATTTAAGTACTTAAGAATATAGTAAGGTGGCAGTGATTGTGATAGTAATATGAAACATCAGGTATAAAGCAGTTACAATTATTTAAATTATTTAAATTAAGTTAGTGACCCTCTGAGTTATTGCATACACAATTGTTATTATTGCACATAAGAACAGTAAAATTAGATTGGTTATTAAAGCCTGCCTCAGTTCGCTCTGTCACATACATTTAACGCAACACTGATGATGAAAAAGGTGAACATTATAATGAAGAAAGCATCTCTTCATTATATAATCAACGCAGCATCACATCACATAAACCATCTGCATCAGCAGTTCTTAATTCTGGACACCTTTTAAAATAATAAAGCAGTGGAAATATAGAGATTGTGTAAACTGATGCTGATGAACGAGCCTGTATCTCATGTAAACTACAAGATGTGGTTATCTTCTTTAACAATTACCATCATTTTCCAACAATCCTTACTGTCCAACAAACATTGTCAGTGTCACCACCATTTTCCATCAAACACCATTATTCTACAACAAACACCAACATTCCCAACAAAAAAAACATTAATATTCTTCTGCAAATGCTATCATTCTGCAAGAACTGTTATCATTCTCCAAAACACACCATTTGTCTCCAACAAACACCATCATTCTACTGTTCTACAAAAAACACTAACTTTTTCCTTCAACTCAAGCATTCCTGTGCAACACCATCATTGTCCAACACACAGCAGTTGTCACCAACAAACACTAATATTCTTCTACAAACACCATAATTGTCCAACATCACTACACTCGAGAAATCACAAACATTCTCCAGATACCAACATTTACCTGCAAACACCATCATTCTCCAACAATCATCTCCACCAAACACTAACATTGTAAATGTGCCATTTGGCTTCATTACTCTCCAGCAAAGTCCATCATTCTCAAAGAAACACCATCTTTCTCCAACAACCGTTTTCATTCTCCATCAAACCCCAACATTGCAATGATGCAAACACCGTCATTCTCCACCAAATGCAATTATTCTACAACACATACCATTGCTCTCCACCAAACACCATCATTCTCCAAAAGCATTACACTACAAAGAGCACAGTCATACTCCAGACAACAACATTTAGCTGCAAACACCATCATTCTCCAACAATCATCTCAACATTGTAATCATGACATTTGGTCTCATAATTTTCCAACAAAGTCCATCATTCTCCAAAAGAACACCTCTCACTCTCCACCAAACACCAACAATGCAGTGCTGCCATTTGGCTTTATCATTGTCCAACAAAATCCATCATTTTCTGAAAGAAACCCTCTCACTGTCCACCAAACCCCAACACTGTAATGCTGCCATTCGGCTTTATCATTTTCCACCACAGTCATTCTTCAAGAACTACTGTCATTCTCCAAAAGAGCCCCTCACATTTTCCACCAAACACCACTACTCTCCACGAAACACCACCACTCTTTACTAAACTCAGCATTCTCCTGCAAACCCTATCTGTTTCTAACATTGTGTGTCTTCTTCCTTCCTCCTTCAGTCTGCTCTTCTTTCCTCCTTCTTTCTCTCCTTGTCTTTCTTCCTCCTCCATTCTATCTATTCTCTATGAAGATAGCTTCATTGAAATGACTGTATAAGCTGTAGGAAGCACTGTTCAGGTTTGGAAACTATCTGAATCTAAACCTGTTCTGGAAAGAAAAGTAACAGCATTAACTGTAAAGGTTGAGCATAATGTCTAAAACATCTCTTCACCTCCCCCAGTACAGCTGTTTTGTTTAGTACTGTGCTGTGTAGCTGCATTAGTGGTCCACCATGCTTGGAGGGAACTGTCAGAATCCCTATCCCTCTGCTTAATGGACTGGAAGAACACAAGCCAATCAAAAGCTCATGAATCTCCCATTAGCCCATTTAGGTTAATGACCTGGCCAAGAAACACTTCAGCCAAAACCAGGCTAATCACACGAAACATCAGTTTGTTTTGTGCTGCGTGTGGTAATGGGTTTGCTTGTTTTGCTCTCTGAGCTTCTCACGCATGAGGTCAAGCTGCTGTATGAACAGAGTCCATGTGAAAAATGTGAAACCTTTTCAGTTTTTCACATGAATGATAAGTAGTAGATTTAAATACATGTTATATGAGAAGTTGATATGGTTTCTTTTTAATCGATATGGAGGTTTAATTAAGGAAGACACTAAACTTAGCAGTGCTGCGGCCCACCCATTGAGCATGAGCTGGTCTTCAACAGTTTATGGTGGGCATGTTCAAGGTAACTTAATTAACTTATGTTCATTCTTTCCATTATTTAATCATGTTCCATTATTTCTATTGTTTCATCATGTTCTATTTTTTCCTTTATTTTTTATGTTCTATATCCATACCCCCTACCCCAAACATTGCCCAAACAAAAAAAAGACATTGGGTTGGTGAACCTGATTGTTTGGAATCTCTAAAATGTTCCTCATTCACACTGTTTCATTTAGCATGATAATTACTGAGGCCAAATAATAACATTACCATGTTGGTGTTTGGTGGAAAGTGATGGCATTTGGTAGAGAGTGATGGTGTCTAGTGGAGAATCATAGTGTTGGGTGAAGAATGATGCCATTTACTGGAGAATGATGATGTGCGGTGGAGAATGATTGTGTTTGGTGGTGAATGATAGTGTTTGGTGGTGAATGATAGTGTTTGGTGGAGAATGATAGTGTTTGTTGGAGGATGATAGTGTTTGGTGGTGAATGATAGTGCTTGGTGGAGAATGATTGTGTTTGGTGGTGAATGATAGTGTTTGGTGGAGAATTACACTGTTTGTTGGAGAATTATGCCATTTACTGGAGAATGATGATGTATGGTGGAGAATGATAGTGTTTGGTGGAGAATGATGGTGTTGGGTGGAGAATGATGATGTGTGGTGGAGAATGATGATGCATGTCAGAAAATGATGTTTGGTGTAGAACGATGGTGTTTGGTGGAGAATAATGGTGATTGGTGGAGTGTAATGGTGTTTGGTGGAGAATGATGGTGCATGCTGGAGAATGATGATGTTTGTTGGAGGATGATGATGCATGTTGGAAAATGATGTTGGGTGAAGAACGATGGTGTGTGGTGGAGAATATTGATGTTTGGTGGAGAGTGATGGTGTTTGGTGGAAAATGATGGTACATGTTGGAGAATGATGATGTTTGTTGGAGGATGATGATGTTGGGTGAAGAACGATGGTGTGTGGTGGAGAATATTGGTGTTTGGTGGAGAGTGATGGTGTGTGGTGGAGAATGATGGTGCATGTTAGAGGATAATGATGTTGGGTGAAGAATATTGGTGTTCGTTAGGGAAGATGATGACATCTTATTCTTCACTTATGAGATACAGGCTCGTTCATCAGCATTTGTTTATTATGGGAAGCTTAGACAATGTCTAACTTTCAACTGCATTATTATTAACAAAATATTGATTTATTATTGAGAATGATGCTTGAGAATGGTGCTTTTGGAGATAGATGTCGTTTCCTGGACAGTTATGGTGCTTGGAGGGGAATGATGGTGCTTGTTGGGGAATAAAGAAGTTTGGTTGAGAATCATAATTGATGGAGAATGACGGTGTTTGCTGGAGATTGAAAGTGTTTTGTGAAGAATGGTGGTGTTGGCTGGAGATCAATGTTGTTTGTTGTAAAATGGACAATACAGCTATTAATTGTGGAATGTGATGTTGGTGAATTAAGGTGTTTGGTGGAGTGTATTGGTCATTGTTGGTCAATGTTAGGTCGTGCGCTGCTGTGATAAGCATGAGGAGCTCAATCCTGCTCCTAAAGATCTACCACCATGCAGAGCTCTATTTCAACCCTAATCTACACAGGTGGCACCAGCCTTCCCATAGATTGTAGTAAATCTGATTTAAATGGGAGTGCAATTAATTATATTAATAATCAATAAATCATCAGTATTCATTGTAGGCCTGTGCATGAGTGGTTGAAGTTTAGCTTCAAAGGAGCATGAAATTAAGTCAGTCACTGTTGGCCATGGTTGCGGACACACAGGTGAAGAATTAGACGTATGTCTTAAAACCAAAAAGGTCTGAATGTGTTCATAAAGCGACATCTTGTTTTCTCTTCAGCTCAGGCCTTTCCAGCCTCTACAACCCCTCTGAGCTTTGGAAGTACAGTAGTGCTGGAAGAAGCCTCATGCCTGTACATGCAACTCATCAGTGACAGCATGTAGCAGGAAAACAAGTGGGTGCCAGCCATCTGCTGACCACAGAGAGAGAGAAAGAGAGAGGGAAACGGAGGAGGACAGACAGAAGGGAAAGGTAAAGATGGGATGAGTTATAGGGCCGTCCTCCAGAGGACAAAGCCTTGAGTCGGAGTCACGTCAGGCTAAACGCTAGCCATTTTTGACGGATAGCGGGCAAGATGAATAGCAGCATTAAGAGAGGAGATGGTCCCTGTGTTTTGATGTATGGCTCAGAGGTCAGTGACTGCGAATGCTGCATGTGTGTACAGGACAATAGGATGTATAGGTTGCGCTTGCTGGCAAAAGAGAGTGCTGGTTGCTAGGCAATAGGTTGACCAGGGAGCCTTGGCCTGATTGGAGCTCCATTGGATCAATTTCCGTATGGTGGTGCTGACCAGTATCAATCACACACACAAACTCACTCATTAGAAGAGTTCTGCAGAGAGAGAGAGAGAGAGAGAGAGAGAGAGAGAGAGAGAGAGAGAGAGAGAGAGAGAGAGAGAGAGAGAGAGAAAGAATGAGAGCGAGATGAAGCTATAGTACCATAAATCTCTGCCTCCAGACAGCTTTGCATTGTGCTCTTGTCAGTGTCAGACATTTGGCCAAATAGATTGATGACTGGACAATGGTGTGTAGTGGCACGGTTCAGTCTGCACCTTTAGTTGTAGGGGGACGAGAGTCAGCGATGGTTGTTTTTCATAGATTCTGTACACCATTGGACAGTATTGTTGAGGGCTGTTGATGGAATGTCTACAATAAGCCTCACTCACATACCTATGTACTCATATACTCAAATATCTGCCTATATACTCATATATCCTTTTTTGGATCTCAAGTATTTCTTTTTATGCTTGTATTTCCACTCACTGGCCTCTTTATTAGAAACACCTACCTCGTACTTCTATTTACTGGTCATTTTATTAGAAACACCTACCTTGTTTGCACTCCCTGGCCACTTTATTCGAAACACCTACCCTATGCTTTCACTCACTGGCCATTAGATTAGAAACAATTACCTTGTTTTCACACACTGGTCATTTCATTAGAAACATCTACCTTCAAGTAGCCACTGTCTTAGAAACACCTAGCTATGTTTTCACTCACAGGTCACTTTATTCGAAAGCCCAACCTAGTAGCTCCATCTTGCTAGTGTACAGTTAGAGAATGTTGTCCATCTGTTGGTGCACAGATTGTATTTGCCATCCTCTAACCCTTCATCATTGGTCAGTTTCTGATCACATGACCACTGTTGACCAGATAATGACTATCCACCAGTCCATCAACAGATGGGCTACAATCTCAGCAAGATAAAGGGAGAGGTTTCTAATAAAGTGGCCTGTGAATGTTCATAGGAGCCAATGACCTTAGTTCCTTTTTAAAGATAGACGCAGTTATCCATCCATCCATATTTACTCTTACACAGATCACATTTACACCTGGATATGTCTCTAGTATCTGGATTGTATCCTGATAAAATTAGAACCACATGCATTTACACTTGGTAGTCAAATGTGTCTCCGGTTAGTCGCACTGACATCCGATTGCTTTGTGGGATGGAATATGCAAATATGCTTGTTACACAGCAATTAATTACCAACAGTTTCTAAAGCCGTATGCAGTTTGTTTTGCACACTAATGAAGGTCTATATAGCTATTAAGCATTTTGTTTCATCTGGTCACACAGACCACATGCCCAGTAGCGCACTGCATGGGGAGGAGTTTAGGTTATACTGGGAGGAGTTTCAGTTGTGCAGGAAGGTATTTTGGCCAGACTGGGTAGAGTTTCAGTTGTACTGGGTGGGATTGTGGTGTACTGTGAGGAGTTTCAGTTGTATTGGGAGGGTTTTGGTTGTACTGGGAGGAGTTTGGTCATGCTGGGAGGAGTTTCAGTTGTACTGAGAGGAGTTTTGGTTGTTGGCTGTGTCTTGGATCGGATTTGAATCGGATTTAAATGCATCTTGGCTGCATTTATACTTGCATTTTTATGTGGCCTCATCCAGATATAATCCTGATACTCGCTATGCCTTAAGTGACCAGGTGTACAAGGGGTCAAATTGTATGATGTCGACGATACCTATTTGCAGTTTGTTAAATTATTCCTTCTCTCTCTCTCTCTCTCTCTCTCTCTCTCTCTCTCTCACACACACACACAAACACTATCCAAGCCCATCTGGTCTCTCCTCTTTGCCCTCACTCGGGACACAGAGCCCAGCTCATCAAATCAAATTAATAAGCGCCACACTCCCAGCAGCTGGCTCAACTCAAAATGAGAAGAAATTACTGCACATTGACTAGATATTTTACTTCAGCTTAGAAAAAATTTAATCAGCATCTTTATGGGCTGCCAGTCTTGGGCAGAGAGAACAGAGAAGGTTCCCTGAAGAACAGTAGTTGTGGATTTGACGGTCGGCTCAGACTCCCTGATGGTTCTATGCAATTAAACTTAGGAATGAGCAAAGGCCAGTCTTGAATACGCAATTTGGGTGTTGCTTTAGTTATCACTGTAAATCTGACTGGTTTCACTGTAAAATATTAAATCCAGCCTCTTTAGACATTCTGCCAGTGAATCTACTTAAGATTATTAGTGCATTTCCCCTTGACTCTCCTGTTGTGATACAAGCCACCTACAACCTACAGCTTTGAGCAGCAATTTTGGGGGTCCAAGCATTCTCTTCAGCATACAGTTTGAGGCTATACATCAGACACTGTGGCACCTCCTACTTGTATAAGACTGAATCTCTAAGCGTAAAATTGTTTGGCTTTTTGTAGTTGAGGCTTTTGTTTAAAAAAAAAAATCATGTTAAAACGAGCCACAGGATATTAGGCTAGATATACAATATGTAAATATATATATATGGGGGGGGGGGGTCAAGAAATCATTCATTTTAATTAAACATTAAACTTTAATTTACATCATATTGCAAACACAAGACAGTGTGCTTATGTTCCAGTGGAAACCAAATGTAGTGCAAAGAGTTTTTTTTTCCAAGGCTACATTAGGCTGACTTTACATGGTGAAACTCATGCAACTAGTTGCTTGTTGTGAGTTGCATGCAACCTAAAGGGTCAGTTATGCAAAGCAATTCAAGAACACACAAAATCAATTAAAAAAATCATTCAAAAGTTGCACGCAACATATTTGATTATTTCACTAGTTAGCCAAATTAGCAGCTCATACTTTTTTGGTACACCATATCATTTTTGCAAAAATAAAGTGATGTTTGAAGTATTATTAACATATTTAAATAATAAAAAGAAAGCATTTTTATAGTCTTTGTATAAGTTTATTCTGAACTACATATTTGAGTTTTCCATATGTTCTGTTGATGTTAAGCCCTCAAAAATCTATGTTAAAATCAATTTGTCTCAGTCATCCTGTACTTGACACTATAAAAGTTTTACATCTTCTCTTATTGTACTGCTTTATGTCATGAATCTGAGCTCTGTTTAAAATGAAGGGGCATCAAGAGAGGAGAAAATGAATGATCTAACTGTCTTGATCATGATATCAGCAGGTTAAAGCACATTAGCATTAGCTGGTTAGTGAATGCAGCCGGTTGCTGAAACTTAAGCATCTAGATCTTGCATAAAGTCAGTCAAGATCTCAATCTCATACAATAAACTTCTTCTGTTTTATTTTCTTGCCCATTTACCTGTTAAAATAAATTATTCTAATGATGTTTCAAACAGTCACATGATGCATTATTGTTTGCTTGTTATTTGATTGGCTGTTTCATGAAAAATGTTCCTCAATGTGGAGACACTTGTCACTTGTGACTGTTGCAGGTGAGTTTCAACTAAGTTGCAGGGTGCTTTATACTATGCAACTTAAGTGCAATTTAGTTTCATTTGCATTGCAAGCAACTAAAGTTGCATGAAAGTTTCACAGAGTACAGCCAGCTTTAAATACTATCTTCACTGCCCGAATAGCCAAAGTCCAGTGCACAGCACACTGTGCTGTCTGTTGCTCTAATCCATGGAGTTACGACTGCCAGAATTCTTTTTTTATTAGACTTTCCAGAGATGTGATGACATCCAGGTCAGAGTTACTGAGGGGAATCTCCAAAGGCACCAGTACTGCACCAGAGGGGGCGCCCAAGAGTGATGAAGCTCGTGAAACCTGAGCCATGACCCACGGGAAGAATAGACACACAAATGCTATTTCTTCTGAAATGAAGAGTATTGATAGCGAGTTTGTCCACCTTTGCTGCATTAACAGCCTTTACTCTTCTGGGAAGGCTTTTCACTGTGCTGTGAGGATTTGATTGCATTCAGAGCATAGTGAGGTCAGGTATGCACAAAGTGTACAAAAAGTATACACACATGAGTGACTTCAGCTACTTCACTTAAAGGTGCACTCACTGATGAACTAGGTGGTCAGTTGCATGCATACAGCTTGTATAATCTCCATTCAAAAGCATATGTACATATATAGACAGAGAGAGATGTAGAGAGAGAATGAGAGAGAAGTGGGAGGTGGTCATTAGTCAGTGTGTCATCCTTTCTGTCTGACTGCTGTGATAAAGCCAGAGTGAACTCTGACCCCTTCTGTGATTACAACAAGTGAAGGAAGGAAACGTCCAGCTTGCCATGTCGTCTCTTCTGTTTGACTTTGTGGCTGTAATTAGCGAGAGTCCATTAACGTTAAACAATTCTGCACAGTGTAACTAACTGCAATTGGGGAGATATTTCAACGCCGACCACACGTCACTTCAGGAAAGGTCGAATGAGGAGCTGAATCAGTCGTAAAGGTTTAAGGGAACACTCAGCTTGTAATTGCTCACACTAAATACATATGGGGTCCAGGACCTGTGACCATTTTTAAAACTGGATGGTATAAAGAAGTCAAACCAAAGAAATCCAATGTCATTTACAATGTGATCAAAACTGGATTTATGTATCATTTTTCACATAAAGGAAAATTGTTCATTGAAAATGAATGGTAATTCATTTACTGGCAAATACATTCTTGTCATTGCGTTATTTAATGCACATGTCAGGCTCCAGTCCTCATGGGCCAAAACACTGCAGACTTCAGCTCACTGCTTCGTTAAACACACCTGATTCAGCTCATCAGCTAAGTAGCAAGGCTAATTCAGAGCATTAGGTGACAGTAAACACTAATAACCATAGCACTTTGGCCTGGAAGGGCCCCAGTTTGACCTTCCTGATTAATATATGTATACAGTACTGTACAAAATTCAGAGGCCACTCTTATTTATAATATATCTCACAAGATATATTATACTAACCCTAACCCTAACCCTATTCAGTGCCAGGAAAAGAAGCAGAAAACATTTAATACACAGAATAATTACACAGAAGTCTTAACAACTAAATATAATATAGTTTTTTTTTTTCAGTATTTAGTGTGTCCACTCATTACCCTCCATTATTTTCAGGAGACTCACTTTCAATTCCTCAAAGAATCTGCAGACACACCTCCAAAGTTCAGTCTTAGAAGTTGGTTGATCATTTTCTGAAGTAATCAAACACATTCAGCAATGTTGAGGTCTGGACTCAGTGTCTCCGTTGTTTCCGCGTCTCCTTTTCTCAGCGAGGTTCTTCTTATATCACAAATAAGTTTGTTCCTTGACAATTTTAGAAATTTAGGGTGGGGGTGGGGGGTGGGGGTGGGGGTTGGAAACCAGCACTCATTGGGTGGAAAGCAGGAAACACCTTGGACAAATCGCCAGTCCATCGCAGGGCAGGTACATACATCCACCCACACACTCACTCCTGGGACAATTTAACGTATCCAGTCAGCCTGACTGCCCACACAGACACAGGGAGAACATAGAAACTCCACACAGAGAGGATCCTGGTCGCCTGGCTGGGGATCAAACCCAGGCCCTTACAGCGGTATAATACATTTGTATACTATTAATGAAGCATTTAAAAATGGGATGTAATCATCTAATAGAGTAAATAAATAGGGTGAGCACAGTGAGACCAGATGAATTGGCATATGAGTGAGTGGATGGTGAGATAACGGACAGCCGAGTGGATGGTGAGGTGTGTCCTTCGTGTGATCAGAGTGTAAATATTAGCTGTGTGATGTGAGTTTGTTCTGAAGCTTCGAAACAAAGAGTCCGTTCTGCTGTCCCTCTCGGCACAGAGCGCGGATCATTTATTCATTCACAGAGTCTATGTGTGTCTTTCTTTTCAGGTGTTATCACATTCCTGGAGTGGCCCTCCACCCAGACGGGTCTCACCGAGGTCCTGTAGCTCACTGATAACATTAGCTGCTCCTGAAAATGCAGTTAAAGAAATGAACACGAACCACAGACCCAAACAGTCCACAACACGCAGCAAACAAACAGAGGAGGGGATGATGGAGACACGGAAAGAAGTGATAGATTCTTCCTGTCTCTCTCTCTCTCTCTCTCTCTCTCTCCCACTTTCTCTCTCTCTCCTCTCTCTCTTCTCTCTCTCTCTCTCCCTCTCTCTCTCTCTCCCTCTCCCCCTCTCTGTCTCTCTCTCTCTCTCTCTCTCTCTCTCTCTCTCTCTCTCTTCTCTCTCTTTCTCTCTTCTCTCTTCTCTATCTCTCTTCTCTCTCTCCCACTTTCTCTCTCTTCTCTCTCTCTCTCTTCTCTCTCTCTCTCTCCCTCTCTCTCTCTCTCCCTCTCCCCCTCTCTGTCTCTCTCTCTCTCTCTCTCTTCTCTCTCTCTCCCTCTCATTCTCCCTCTCTCTCTCTCTCTCTCTCTCTTCTCTCTCTCTTCTCTCTCTCTCCCTCTCCCTTTCTCTCTGTCTCTCTCTTCTCTCTCTCTCTCTCTCTCTCTCTCAGACCTCTATGATTATTTGTCTCTCTTTCTCTTTGTCGTTTCTTTCTCTCCTTTCATTTTTAGTCTCTCATCTCTTTCTTTCTTTCTTTCTTTCTTTCTTTCTTTCTTTCTTTCTTTCTTTCCTTCTTTCTTTCTTTCTTTCTTTCTTTCTTTCTTTCTCAAATGCTTCTCAGCCCCTCTTCGTAGTCTAATAACTCCGGATGTAAGTCACGTTCATTCTCGTGATAAGGTGGAGTGGAAAGGGCAACTCTACAGATTCAGGAAATGTTTGAACCGTATTTCTGAGCTGGATTATCACAAAGATACACAAACATATGAAGAGTTCACCGGCAAAAAATGATAAATACCATGCTTTAAAAAACGAACTGACTGAGTTATTCTAACACACATATGTTTTATCTCAAAACCCACTATCGTTCGTTGTCAAAGTGTTGCAAGTTCTTGTTTTATGGCAGAAATGGTCAAACACCAGCGCTGTTCTCCAGCAGAACCAGATACATGTGTTCAGCCAATCAGCACACGGTATTCAGGTCAGGCAAACTGCTTAAGGCAGAATCTCAAATGGGTCTCTTATTTATACAAAAAGCAGCAAGCAGGTTTTAAAATAACAATAAAATATCTAAACAGAGCTCAGTGACTCTAAAGAGAATCACTATGGATTCATGTGAGCACAATTCAAACTGGACATAAAGACCAAAATTTGTGTGTAAAAGACTAAATTTCATAACTCAATTAGTGCACTATATAGGGAGCTGTGAGCTGTATGAGATTCAGCCTTAGGATTTTCTTATAGATGTTTAATATTGAGCATTAATGCCTGTTTTGTTTTTGCAGTTTTCAGCTCTTTACCTGCTTGTTTTGTGTTTAAGAAGTTTATACTGACCATAAAAGAATTACCTATCCATTACACAGTCTTGACCACTGGAGTATGCTTTTGCTAAAAGAAAACAAAATATAAATACAAAAATTAATTTAATAAAGTTTAATTTTGTACATTAGCTGTATTTTGCTGGTTTATTTTTACTTAATCAAACCAACCCAACTGCAGTTTGATTTATATTACCTGGTATGCACAATAAAAAACATGATTTTTTAAATTAAAAAATTTTAATAAATGTTCTTTTTGGCAAATGAACTCTATAGATATAGAAACATCAAATTTGACCCTAAAGTGTTAAGCTACAAACATTGACACTCAAATATTCGAGCATCCCAAAAATAAAGATTACTAATATTTTTATTTATTCACACATTTCTGTTGTTTTACAATGTTATAAGCATATCACTGGTAACTTTACAGGAGAAGAAAAAACATACTCTACTTTTAATGCAAGTCAATGGAACCAGACCTTTTTCCAAGGAATTTTGAGCCGTTTCTTTTGGTCCATTCTTTATGAAATTCACATGCAAAGTAAAGAACAACAGGCACTTTCAAATTACGTCAAAAACTAAAAAACAACAAAAAATGGAGATACAAGGTTATCTTTCGACCGCAGTGATATTATGTTTAGAGGTTCATGTGTCAGTTAGTGAGATTATACTCAAGTCAGGAAGGAGATGGACAGAGTGTTGAAACATTCCCCTAAAAGATAATAATTCCACAGTAAAATAAAAAGCTGATAACATTAAGATAACGCTCAGATAACGCTGAGATAACTTTACCATAAAGAGCTGAGAGAGAAGCTTACAGTAGCAGATCTTGCACAATCCTCTGAGTCAAAAACAACTTGCAGGCTTCTTATCCGCTGTTATGATTGATCACAGCTCAGCTGATTGACTCAGAGCATTGATCTTGTTAGGGATGACCTAAAGCTTCAGTCAGGTGTTTCAGCAGTGGTCACACGTGGTCAGGGCAAGGAGCAGAAGGCCCGGAGAGGAAAAATGAACACAATATTAAATGCTGCAGTGGAACTGCGGTGAGAGATTTTGCCATCAGTAGCAATAAGCCGAGTGACAAATCAACAAATGGACACACTTAAAAAGATGGTTAAAAAGATGGCAAAGGTTCTGTTTGGAACCACAAGTTCTATATGGAGCCACGTGCATGCTTATGTGGTTCTTTGCGTGGTGAAATGGTTCTTCAGATTGACAGAGAATGTTTTTTCTTTTTAAAAAATGGTTCTATACAGAACGAAAAGGGGTTCTGCTGTGATGTCAAGCTTGTAAAAATAAAAGAACCCTCCACCAAATTGAAGAATCACTTCACCATGCAAAGAAGCATGAAAGGGTTCTACATGGCACTCATGGTTTTAAATAGACCCATTTCTTTTACTAAAGAACCATTGTAGAACCATCATTATGAAACATGTAGCTGACCACCCAAAGATATTTGGTGTCTAAAGTTTGCTTACTTCAAAACTGAGTGTTCCTACTGGTTCTAGTTCTGTGATGTACATTAGTTCATGTTTGTACATAAAACTGAGTCATACAGTGTTAAAATCACATAATCAAGTCAATAAGAGATACTGAACAGCTTGAAACTGTTTGAGGAGAGTTGGTGTTAAAGTGGGCATGCAGTTAGCAATACAATAATTGTGGCTAACTTTCGATGCTTGTGGTTGGTTAGTGTTGTGGGTAACACCTCTGCCTTTTACACTGTAGACTGGGGTTCAATCCCCCACCAGGGCAAGTACCCTACACTATACCAATAAGAGTCCTTGGGCAAGACTCCTAACACCACCTTGGCCTACCTGTGTAAAATAATCAAATTGGAAGTCACTCTGGATTTTGAAAAGTTAGTGGTTATATTTAAAAGAACAAAGTTTGGTTCTAGATTTCTCCTGCATCCCTCTAGCACTCGCATAGATTTGATACATTTCATCAGTAGCACACTTGATTTAATTGAACCAGGTACTGGACTATGTATAGACTACTCTGAACTCTTTGTAATCTGCGGGACTGACTAAAGGGACTGAGATGTACCCTTGAGGGTTCCACCCTCAATGACAAGAGGGGAACTGCCCCAGTGACCGTTTAGGACCTTTAATTTTGAGAGTGTACTGCAACAAAGAAAGTTTCTACAGATGAAGATGAGGGCCAAAGACTATGTGATGGCCTTGATGGCTCTCTGAATTCCAGAAATCATTGTCACCCACCCCAACGAATCACCCCCCCTCCATATTTTCCCGTCCTCCTCTCGTTGGCGTTGACCTGGCACGGGAGTAATGTGAAAAGATGATAAAATATTGATTTCTCTTTGAGGAATATTTGACAAGTAGACAGTAGCTGTCAGAGGTAGAAATTGTAATCCTGCTCAGGGTAATTAGCGATTGAATTATATGTAAGGGCGCGCGCTCGCCCGTCCTGGGTGATGAGAGGAGCCGTACCTATTAACCTTTCAGCACAGGACAGGATGAAACCTCATTCATATATGATCAGCTATTCCACCCAGGAGAGGCCTACCTGCCTCTCAGTGTCCCTCAGTGTCTCTCTCTCTCTCTCTCTCTCTCTCTCTCTCTCTCTCTCTCACGCTGGTCTGCTTTCTTCTCCTAATTTTTTCCATACCCTCTAAAATCGATGTACATTTCTAATGCAAAGAACGCTCTCCATTTTTTCTTCTTCTGCCTAGATCTTTCAGAATTGGAATCCATAAATAAGTAATACGGAGCCATAAAGCAGACGAGAGAAGGTGGTTTTGATGTTTTGGTTATGTTGCTGATGTGGACGTGGAGAAAGAGAGCCGTCCAGCTGCTGCGTTATGTGTATTTCAAAGCCTGGCTTTCAGACAGAATCTCCTTGAACCGTTTAAATCAAAGGAAAGTTTAATGCAGCTCAGATCCTGAGTGGATCTTTGATGCACATAAACTTGCAGAAACTTTTCAGCAAAAGCTTCACCTGACGAGGGGCGACGGGGAGAGCGTGATGCGTCTGACCTGTTTCGGTAAACAAAGCAAAGAAGGTTGATGGGGACAGATGTTTGTTCATGTGGAGAGCAGACATGTGAGCTCACAGATAAGCTTGTGCTTGAGACAGCATCGTTTTTTAAAAGTGTGCTGATGAACTTTGACTCCTGCAGCTCCCTAATCTTAATCTCAGGGTTGATGATTAAACACTTAGAGTGACCACAGCTCTGCTCCATCACTGCACAGCAAACCTGCATGACTGCTGCCTATTTACTCTACACTAATTACAGAGAGAGAGAGAGAGAGAGAGAAACAGAGAGATGGATAGACAGAGAGAGACAGGGAGAAAGAGAGAAAAGAGTGAGAAAGAAAGAGAGAGTGGAAAGAGAGAGAGTGTGCATGAGAGAGAGAGTGAGTGAGGGAGAAGAGAGGGAGAGAGAGAACGAGTGAAAAGAGAGCAAGCGAGAGAGTGAAGAGAGTGAGGGATAAGAGAGAGAGAGTGAAAAGAGATTGAGAGAGAGAAGAGAAAGAGAGAGAGTGAAGAGAGTGAGAGAGACAACAGAGAGAATGAGAGAGAAGAGAAAGAGAAGGAATGGGAGAGAGGGAGAGAGAGTGAAGAGAGTGAGAGAGAAGACAGAGAGTGAAGAGAAAGAGAGAGAGAGTGAGAGAGAAGAGAGAGAGAGAGAAGAGAGAGTGTGAGAGAAAAGACAGAGAGAGAGTGAAGACAGTGAGAAAAAAGAGAGAGAGTGAAAAAAAGTGAAAGAGAAGAGAAAGCGAGAGAGAGAGAGAGAGAGAGAGAGAGAGAGGGAGAGAGAGAGAGAGAGAGAGAGATTTGGCAAAGAAGTTCAATCTTTTCCTGGATGGATGGATGGATGGATGGATGGATGGATGGACAGGCAGAGAGTTGGATGAATGGGAGGAGAGAGAAAGAAAGACAGAGAGTATATCAGTAGAGTTGTGACATGGTGCATATACCCTGATACTGGATTATAATGTCAGTGTCAGTATGGCCCACAGCCGTTATGTATTTGTGAGTACATGTAATCATATCTGCCAAATGAAATGTATATGTATATAATTGCCTATATGATATCACGTCATGTTTACAGACACACATGATTGCATGTGTGTGACAGTTTTGTTAGTTTGTTTATTTACAGGTGTTAGAAAAGAAAAAGAAATAAAAAATATTTTAACCTCTTAAAATCTCAGGCTTATTACTTCTCTTTTCTCTTTTGCTGTAAGGAGAAAACCTTGTATCTCCATTTTTTCGTTTTGTTTGTCAGTTTTTGACTTGGAAAAAGTTTCTCTGTTTCCATTGACATGTAAAGAAGCATTTACCATTTTGGAGATGTGAGTTTTTCTTCTGCCAACAGTGATATATATATATATATATATATATATATATATATATATATATATATATATATATATATATGTATGTATTCATGCCTCTATGTGTATGTGTAATATGCCCCTTCTATATTAATATCATGTTAGAATGTATTTGTAATAAGAATCTAAGCCCAACCTTAATCTTAACCTCAGGGACTAGAGAGATGTGATTTTGTCGCCTGTTTTTCTCGGCTGTTCGTTCACAGCTGCCATCAATCTCCCACTGAATCTGAGAGATAAAGGTTCGCTGGCTCAAATCTCTCTGCTGAGCTGATTTTGCCATTTAGAGCAGCTGCAGGCTGTTTCTCCACACTACTCCTCTTCTGGAGATTCACTGGCCTAAACTCAACAAACAGGCGTCAGTGATGGGAAACATCAGTGAGGAGTTTAGTTTGATGTTAAACTGAGCCTGAGAGCCGCAGTGTAGTGGTCAGCACAGGCAGCTCACTCTGCTGTGATCTCTGCCCGTTGACTCTAATGTGAGCTTCTGTCTGCCAGTGAAGCTGAAACACAGTGAAGCAGTCTTTGGGCAGAAGGCAGGAAACACCCTGGACAGGTCGCCAGTCCATCATATGGCATACACAGAACGTGGGGAATCAAAATAAGGCAACACACTGTAATATTATTACTGAAATAAAGAATTGTGAAAAGGTACTTTTGACAATTTCAACTATTTTTGGAAATGTATAATAGTAGTGAACTGGAAATAGAAGTCAATATTTCTAGCCATAATATTACTACTACTACTACTAATAATAATAGAGCTGTTTTGTTGACTCTGTCCAAATCTCTGTGGGGCTCTGTGGTGTGAAAGCAGGAAACAGGACTTTACATTCAGATGACATTAGTGTGACACATTATAAAGCAACAGCGCAGCTGAAGTGCTTCTCTCCCCAGTGTCCAGCTGGAAAGGCTTTCACACCCTCATGCTCCTCCTCATCAGTGGCATCTTCCTCACCTCTGCAGCGCTTTGGGATCTCGCATTAATAAATGATCTCGCCATAGTGGAATAATACACAGGAGGAGATAAATAAATGGATGGTGCTAATAAACCGGGAG
Organism: Pygocentrus nattereri; assembly: GCF_015220715.1. NCBI lineage: Eukaryota > Metazoa > Chordata > Actinopteri > Characiformes > Serrasalmidae > Pygocentrus > Pygocentrus nattereri. Next base: position 7,017,595 of record NC_051226.1, read on the forward strand.
GAAGCGTCGAGGCCCAGTAGTGGATTTATGTAGGGGCAAACGGAAATGAAGGCCAGGCCTATCTCAGAGAGAGAAAGAGAGAGAGAGCATAATTACTAATGCCTTAAGCACGAAGCTTTTTAGCATTAATAAGTAATGCCTGTAGATGGAGTGGGTGGTGGACGAATGAATCACGTTTTTGTCTCTCACCATCAAAACCAACTTTTTAAATGAGTAAAATAAAAGCATGTGGATCTGTTCATGATCCTCAAAGTGAACCCGTAAAACAAACGAGGAGCACTAGGGAGGTGATATCACTGAAATGACTTCACGACCATGTTAGTGTTTCTCCCCTTCAAGTCAATTAGGCTTAGAGTAGCTACATTTGGCTTTTCCTCTGGATACGTCTTCTTCCACACAGACGATTAACACAGTCCTCAGCAGTAAATCCCCAAACACTGTTTATCCAAATGTTGTGCCAGTCAATAGTGGGGAAAAAGCCGAGGCCTTTTAGCACATTATTAGAGCCATGGTTGCCAAAATGATAAACCAAGTGATAGCCTGGCATAAGTGCTTTTGCTCAGCAAATGACTGACCCAGCAAATTGGTCCAGACAACCAAGCTATTCAGTCTGGATGATTTATCTAAGGCCTTAGCTTCTGATGAATCGTGGAAGGTCACAGCACAGCACTGTTTAATGTTCATCCTGCCCAAAAGTCACCTGTTTCAAAATGATGATTGACAGAGGAGTCAAACCTCACGCACTGGAGCAGGGAAACACCGTTGAGACCCCTTCTAAAGTCCTACACACTTAAAAAGAAGATGGTTCTTCATGGGCTTTTAGTAAAGACAAAGGTTCTATTAAGAAACATGAGTCCTATATAGCAGCATTTCATGCTTAAATGGTTCTTTGCATGGTGAAATGGTTATTCATATGAATGGAGACTGACAGAGAGTTTTCTATATAGAAGCTTTTTGAAAATTGCTTCTATGTCGCACCAAAAAAAGGTTCTTCTATTGTTACAAGCTTGACATCATAACAATAGTAGAATCCCTTTTGGTGCGACATAGAACCACTTTCAAAAAAGATGTATATGCGACACATTCTCTATCAATCCAAAGAATCATTTCACCATGCAAAGAACCATTTAAGCATGAAGCGGCTCTACATATTAGAACTCATGGTTCTAAATAGAACCACTGCCTTTAATAAAGAACCCTTGAAGAATCATCTTTCTAAAGTGTAAAAAAAAGGCCTACACTCTTAAAAGAGATGGTCCGTCAAGGGTTCTTTAGTAAAGAAAATGGTTCTACATAGATCTATGAACACTCTAAGAACCCTTTGCACGATTAAAGGGTTCTTTGCATCTTGAAAGGGTTCTTCTGATTAATGGCAAATGATAGTAGAATACAACAATAGTAGAATCCGTTTGGGTCCTATGTGGAACACTTCTCAAATAGGTTCTGTGTAGAACTATTTATAGCACATTCTGAAGACCTCTTTCACAATGCAAAGAACCCTTAATCATGCAAAGGGTTCTTTGAATGTTCATGGTTCTATATAGAGCCATTTTCTTTACTAAAGAATCCTTGAAGAGCCATCTTTTTTAAGAGTGTAGGTTGGTTCCCAGAGCATCACCATCCACGATGAGTCAGGTGTGTTAGAGAATGACTAAAGTACTAGTACCCTGGACTAAAGTATGTATGCTGGAGCTGTGCAGTTCTCTGAGTTTAGCTCCAAGCTGCTTCCAACATGCTGCCTATACAACTGCATCAAATCCAGCCAATCAAGGAGCCAATCAAGGGCTTCTGAAGAAGTTCACTGGCTTGAGAAGGTGTGCCAGATTGTTGTTGGAACTAGACTCCACAGGAAGGTCAATCAAAAGGACCAGCATTGGTGACCATGTAAACAAACTGAATGTGCCACTGATTAATTGATACTGTACTTAATTGGCACTGTATTGGTTGAGTTTCTTTGTAGTTATAGTGATAGGAGTCTGAGCAGATATGTACATTCATGAGAGCATGGTAAACAAACTTAACCCCAACTTAACTTAGCCAATTCTTTCTGAACCCCACTCAATTCTGTCTGAACCCAATTGTAGACCCACAAAATTCTGTCTGAGCCCGACTGTAGCCCCGCAAAATTCTGTCTGGACCCATCTGTAGTTGACAAAATGCTGTCTAAATCTGACAATAGCTTATCTGTGAATCTGTCTGTAAACTGACAAAATTCAATCTGAACTTGATTGTAGCCCAGCAAACCGCTCCTTGATCCCAACTGTAGGCCAAGGAAATTCTGTCCAAACTCAGCTGCTCAGAAGTAAACTATGCATTTTTTTAACTGCAACAGGTATAAAAAGCTGTATTCCAAAGGGCTGCCGCTACAGAAACAGTGGTGACCTACATTCCTTTTTCATCACATCAGGGGTACATGTAGTGTGCATAATATGTCCAACAAATACTCGATGTCTGAAACCATCCAAAGCCAAAATAAGGTGAAGTACATAGTTGTCTCTTCAAGTTTCGACGAATAGTTGAAGCTCTAAGAAGGCTGAAATCAAGATCCTATCCAAGACCATGTTCATGGGGTCTAAACATGCCTTTATAATACAAAGACCAGGGCATCGAGTCTTCAGCTTTGGTGTCCATCCGTGTCCTATCCTGTCCTGCCCTGTCCTCCCCCTCTGGCGAGATGGATGGGCCCTCGTTCTGCTTAGCTTTTCCCTGGGGCCAGGGCAGAAGGAGCAAGGAAACAGTTAACCCTCATGTCCAGAATGAGCATGCCACACGCGGATCTTCATTAACCTCCTCTCGGGTGAACCGTTCATCTCCAGGATCCCTCTTATTACAGGCAATAACAGGGAGCGGAGACACAAGCGCAGGCTGCCTCTCTCTTCTTTCCAATTAAAAAAGAGCTGCGCTCTATTAACCTCCGGTCCCCTCCGCACATCGGCCCTGTTTGGACAAACGTTGGATCACACAGTTATAGTGGCCGTATATAACCGTAAACCATCACCAAGTTTCGCCAGCTGACAGCCAGCTGCCCCATCCTGCCTGAAATATCGCAGGAGTGTTCACAAGAGCAAAATCATATTTTCTGTCCTGGGGCTGGTGACTAATAAGGTGTCTTCAATTACAAGCAAAATGGGGTCTCATTGAGGAGTCATACATAAAGTTCCTGTTAGAATGTGAGAATCAGCCTCAGGTCAGATTATCTTCAAAGGCCTCAAGAACAGTGGTTCGGTCCTGAAGTACCCCTTTGCTGTGCTGCATATTTTGGTGTTTGAGTTTTAACCTAGTGGAGTCTTCACGTCAAGTTCAATGCATTTTTTTGACCAACAGTTTGCAGTTCTGAACAGACTAGGACACAAACGACAAAGATCATAATGATAAACAGTCATCATGTTGTTCTAAAGCACTCACCAACATTCCCAGCCTTTTAGCAATGGTCAGCCATATATTGTCTTTAATGTCTGCATTTTTATAGCCAAAGTGCTGCACGGCATACAAGCTTTCATGCTTAGTCACAAGCAATATGAACTGCTCTGCATCCATCTTGATGCACATTTCCTTGGACGGCAGCCAGGGTCATTGCTGGGCCTGTGTTAGGGGGCAAAATGTTCATTAGCCCCTCAAATAACCTGCAACCTGGACATGGCATTGCTTAACTTCAGTACATTGATCTCTGCCTGTTGTATGTAGATAGATAGAATTTAAGTCATGTTAGAGCCATGCTCAATAAAACTATGAAAAGACCTGACCAAATGGGCATTTTTTGCCTATTTTTCCCTATTTCTACTGTGAAAATTACTGACAAACAGACATCTTCAGGCCTTTTAAAAATGTTCCTGGGGCAGCATGCCCACAGACTCAGTAGAAAAGGTTTAGCGCCCTTATCCGAAAATCAATAGCAAAACCACTGACTGCAGCCAAGATAACTGAGCTTGGACTGGTCAGTCTGAATTTTTGGTACACTCTCAGAAATAAAGGTCTTAAACTGTCACTGGGGCAGTGCCCCTCTTGTCACTGGGGTGGGACCCTCAAGGGTACATCTCAGCATCTTTAGTCAGGGAACATAACTGAACCATAATCCAGGGTAATGATCTGTTCTAAGCTGTACTGACTCCACACACTCCGCCTCGCCTCCAGGCTTTTATTCTACTGTTCTGTTTTAAAACATTCAGTTATGAAAAGGTACAAAAACTTTTCACCTGTGAAAACTGATTTAAGGTTCACAATCAGACCTTAAAACAACTGCTGTACATTTGAGGGAACATTTACACTGTTTGTACCTTGACGAACGAAAAATGTACCACCACAGAACCTTTATTACCAACAGTGTCTGAATAGGCCTTTAAGTGCAAGGTGAACAGTAAAATGTGGGCAGGATGCAGTCAGTCAGGGTGACCAAAGGTTCTCTTTTTTCAGGACATGTCCTCTTTTTGGGTTCTAAAAAAGATGCATGAATTTCTAAAACCCATAAATTGTCCAAGATTTGTCTTTGGCTTTACCCCCCCCCCCCCCCCACTGTCCTCTTTTCTGAAAAATTATGGTCAACTGCTTTGGGAGATGGTAAATTAAACACATTGTTAATTACAGCATCCAGAATATGAGACTCAGACTTGAATCAGTTCAAAGCAGGTTTACAGCATCTCTCCTGGTCAGGAATTGAAGTCATCTGCCAGTCCTTAAAGGTTCTATGACCTTTAAGAATGTGTGCAAACAGGATTCCAGCACCAAAATGATTCCTGCTGCTGTATGTGAGCTGTAATATCTTGTATTCGCCTCCTTCTGAACTCTCCCTGTGGTTTCACCTTGTGTGTGTGGTCTGCTGGAAGTGTGTGACTCATATCGACTCTTTACTAAAGCGCTGTTTGTGTGTACACAGGTAGGAGAGTCGGAGCGTCCGTGCGTCTCACTGTTTTTCGTTTGAGAGATGCATTTTTGAGCTTTGAGCTTTCTGCCTCGTACACCACACAGCGGAGCTTTTGCTTCACCACGGGAAACAGCAGTGACCTTTACCTCAGGGTCAGAGACCGTGGCACCCATGCATGCCGACGTTATATCTATTATATAGATAGTGTAGTTATGTTGGTGTCTATTTGGATAGTCTGCTGTACTGTTAGAAAGAAAGATTCTGTGGAGGTACATTTTTCACTCATCAGGGTACAAAGCATATAAATCGCTGCTGCTGTAATTTGAGGACGCATGTTGTCCTTTACATTGTGTGGAAATTTCCTGATGAATGGACAAAAAAAAAGGCCCAAAATGACTTGGAAAAATGTCTGGTTCCATTCACTTACATTAAAAGTATGTTTTTTGCTTTCTTTCTGTAAAGTTACTATTTTGGAGATATGAGCTTTTGATCCGACAGCAGCGAAATGTTCCCTGAAAGGTGCAACAGCGGTTTTATGGTCCAGCTGTGCACCTTAAATAAGCTTTTCCAGGAGAAAAGTTGGTATTTGTACCTTTTCATGACAGAATGTTTTAAAACAGAACAGTAAAATAAAAGCCTGGAGACATATTGACTTTGAAATGATATTTTCCAAGTCAATACAACTTATATAAAAATATAATTTCATTGGATTATGGTTCAGTTATGTTCTCTGACCAAAGGTACTGAGATGTACCCTGGAGGGTCCCACCCCAGTGTCAAGAGGGGGCACTGCCCCAGTCACAGTTTAGTATCTTTATTCCTAAGAGTGTATTGTCCTCTATAGGTCATCTACAGATGTTAAAATAGTTAACAATCTATCTGTTGTATAATCATCAAGTTGATTGTAAACAGTGGTGGGGTTAGGGTTTTGGACCAGGGTGTGGGTTGGGTTTAGGTTTTTGGTTGAGGTTAAGGTTAGTGTTAGGATTAGAGCAGGTTTCGAGTTAAAGCAAATTATGGTCAGTTTAGCTGATATTTAGTCGAATTTAACTTGAAAGTAAATTAAGCATCTACAAAGCATCTTAAGTGGGAGAATCAAATAAAAGTCTTCCTGTTGTATTTACATCATGAACTTAAGTACAGTTTTGACTTTTACTTTAAAGCTTTTTAAAGTGACAAAAATTTTTTTACTGAATTTAAATGCACCAGCTGAATTGTATTATGAGTTAAAATTGTAAAAACAGAAGTGCTCCAAAATTGCTTAAAATATTGTTATATTAAATGTTATATTAAATTATCCTTTCAAACTTAAGACTGTTCGCCTGCACCCCCAGCTCATTCTCTTTGGATTAGGGATACACTTCATGGAGAATGTGCCATAGATGGTTGTACATGGAAGCTTTTTGAAAAGGTTTCTATATAGCACCAAAAAGGATTCTTCTATTGGTACAACGTGAAGCTTGTAACAATAGAAGAACCATTTTTAGTGCTGTATAGAACCATTTCCAAATGGCGAAGAACCCTTTCACGATGCGAAGAACACTTTAAACATGCAAAGGGTTCTTTGAATCTTCTTGGTTCAATATTGAGCCACTTTCTTTATTAAAGAACCATTGAAGAACCGTCTGTTTTAAGAGCGCAGTGTTTATTAGCAACATTGGCCCCTTAGCTTCAGTTCTAAACTCCACTCTCTGCTCTGACTCCAGCCATGTCCTGGCTGATCGAGTATGTCTGGAGAAAGTAGAAAATTAAATTAGATTTTTTCTGAACTGTCCCTTTAAGTAGATGGAACTTGCTGCTGCATCTCTGCTATTATCAGACAAACTGTGGAGTAACATCTGAGCACAGCTCAGGATTCCTCCTTATCACCTCCTGCCCCAGCCTCCTCTCAGCTCAGCCTCACTGCGGAGGTCTGCAGGTAAACGACACACTGAGGGAGAAGACCACCGTGTGTGTTTCCTCCTGCTAGACGGTTGACTTTGCTGAACGCCACTCGACCTTCTGCTGGCCGCTGATTGGTGCCTCGGTATTGATTGCAGAATCAGTTTTAAGAGTAATTTGGCCTTTACTTTACTGTGAGGATGCGCAGACGGCAACTCACACCAGCACATATGTGTGTGTATGTGTGTGTGTGTGTGTGTGTTGTGAGTGCCATAAAAATGTCATCAGTGATTTAACTGGACACACAGCCAATAGAGAAGACTCCAAAACAAACTGTCCAGACGAAGGCCAAAGCATGCAACAAACTGTCTAACAGAGTGAGAGAGAGAGAGGGAGAGAGAGAGAGAGAAAGAGTGATGAGAGTGATGGGAGAGAGAAGAGGGAGAAAGAAAAGAGAGCAAGAGTGACAGAAGTAGAGAGAGAGGGAGAGAGAGAGAGAAAGAGTGATGAGAGTGATGGGAGAGAGAAGAGGGAGAAAGAGAAAAGAGAGCAAGAGTGAGAAAAGAAGAGAGAGAGAGAGAGAGAGAGAGAGAGAGAGAGAGGGAAAAGGATGAGAAAGATTGATGGGAGTAATGGCAGAGAGAAGAGGGAGAAAGAGAAACGAACAAGAGTGAGAGGAGACAGCGAGAGAGTTAGAGAGAAGGAGAGAGAGAAGAAGAGATACAGAGAGAGAGACAGAGAGACACAGAAAGAGAGACAGAGAGAGACAGAAAGAGAGAGATACAGAGAGAGAGACTCAGAGAAATGGAGGGATGAGCAGTAAATCCTCTTCGCTGATCAGATCAGATACCCGTGTGTGATGTTTCAGGCTGTGTGTGATGGAGTGTGTCTGTGCAGAAAGATCATCAGCATGTTGTCACGGTAACAGCTCAGCCATCAGTATACATTACTCACACTCTACCCACAAGGCTGAGTGGCGGGTGGTTCAGGAATATGTGAGCCTTTCGGAGCATATAGAATGGGATGCTCTGGAGCAGCTACCCTGTTTTCCCTTGAGTCCGATTTCAATGGCAAATATGGGCTAGAGGGTCTAAAGCCCCCCAGCATTGGGCGGTGGAGCAGTGGAATTGGGTTCTCTGGAGTGATGGAGCTCCATCCAATACCCTTGGAATGAGTAGGAGTGATTCTTATGATTATAATGTCCTGCAAAACCTCCAATATAAAGAGCATTGATAAGAATCTCAGTAAGGAGCTCGAGTAGATGCAGTGAGGATTCTTTAGTTTTAAAATGACCCTTTACTGAACTGTTCTGAACTGTTCTGAACTGTTCTGAACTGTACTGAACTGTTCTGAACTGTACGGAACTGTTCTGAACTGTTCTGAACTGTTCTGAACTGTACTGAACTGTTCTGAACTGTTCTGAACTGTACTGAACTGTACTGAACTGTTCTGAACTGTTCTGAACTGTACTGAACTGTTCTGAACTGTACGGAACTGTTCTGAACTGTTCTGAACTGTTCTGAACTGTACTGAACTGTTCTGAACTGTACTGAACTGTCTCACAGTGAAATGTAACATTCAGCGTTAACATGAAGCGAGACGGTGATGAGAAGCTGCTGAATATTAAAGATTTCTCTGTGAGCTCACTCCATATTTCTCAGAACTGTTTTTATGATCCTGTCATGGAGAGTTTTACTGATAACTGATAGAAACACTTCAGTCAATCATTTAAATTAAATTCAGATAGATAGATAGATAGATAGATAGATAGATAGATAGATAGATAGATAGATAGATAGATAGGGATAGATAGGGTCTTGTGTGAACCATTATCTCCAAGTCTTGTCCGAATTCTTTTTTAAAAAAACATTGTGCCAAGCACATGCTGGTACTTTTCCATCTCGGCTTTTTGGCCTTGAAAGGTTCACAAGTTCACTCGCTCCTTATATAGTATCTGTTTCCTCTCTTGGACCCTACTGAGGTTATTTTAGGGCACTTATTCCAATGTGCTTAGGCCTTATTTATGATCTAGCCTGTGTAATACATGGCATTTTAATTTTGAGAATCTTTAATTTACATCAATAGATAGATAGATAGATAGATAGATAGATAGATAGATAGATAGATAGATAGATAGATAGATAGATAGATAGATAGATAGATTTCAGAAGCTAGGCAAAAATCTATCTTGTCTCAAGTTTGAACATTTGTTGTAGATAAACTGACAAAATTAAGACACACTTTCCTCTACCCCACGCCTTCCTCCTGCTCTCTCTCTCTCTCTCTCTCTCTCTCTCCCTCTCTCTCTCTCTCTCCCTCTCTCTCTCTCGTTAATGTGTTAACTGTGAGGATCAATATCAGTGTGAACAGACATATGTGACTGTAATTAAAGGCTTCATTCAGATGTGCTGCAACACTTTTTCTCACTGTACAGCTGTAATATATGACTCGAACACACTGACCTGTAAGTGAGATTGGCCCATGTGTGTGTGTGTTTGTGTGTGTATGAGAGAGAGAGAGAGAAAGAGAGAGAGAGAGAGAGAGAGAGAGAGAGAGAGAGAGAGAGAGAGAGAGAGAGAGTAAGCTAAAGTGAGTGAAACAGTCTGTGAGATAATCAATACAGTTCACATACTGTATCTCTTCACACATTCATGTGTGTGTGTGTGTGTTTGACCCTGATAATCACTGAACTGTGGTGTATGTGTGTGATAAGTGAAAAACACAACTAAAACATGATTTTATTGTTTTATATGCTTTCTCCACCTGCTGGTGCACAGTGACATCATCCAAACTGTTTTAGACTTGTCACATTTTGATGTAAGATAATGGATAACCAGGATTTTTTCTTTTAAATCGCATGAATTCTGCTTAACATGAGCAGTTCAGTTTTGATTTCAAGTTGACAGTAAATCCACCACATCCAGTTCTGACAGTTTGAAGGCAGTCAGATGTCAGTGTGTCTGACCCTTAAAACATCAACCTGAGTCTTCACCATCAAAAGTCTGGTCTTCACCACACACATTTGTTAGTGTCATGAGATTTCCAAGAACCTCAGAAGAACATTTGCCAAAGCTCATTAGGCTGGAAGAAGTTTTAAAACTATTTCTGAAGAGTTTGGATTTCCATAGTCCACTGTTAGAAGGATAGTGTACAAATTCAGCACTACTGTTGCCCTTCCAACAAAAATGACTCCAAGACTATGGCGTAGAATATTCTGGGTGATCAAAAGGAACCCTGGAGTGTTTGAGGATCTGCAGGCCTCTTATACAGAATATACAGAATGATAAACTGTCACTGACAGTATTAAACTGTCACTGGAGAAGTGCCTCTCTTGTCACTGGGGTAGGACCCTCAAGGATTCATCTCAGTACCTTTAGTCAGGGAACATAATTGTGTCATAATCCACTGAAATGGTATTTTCTAACCTGTACTGACTCCACACACGCCGTCTTGTCCCCAGGCTTTTATTTTATTGTTCTGTTTTAAACCATTCAGTTATGAAAAGGTACAAATACGAACTTTTCACCTGGAAAAGCCTGTTTAAGGTTGTACCTTACTGGCTGTACCTTTGAAGGAACATTTACATTGCTTGTACCTTCATGAACGAAAAGTGTACCAGCACAGAACCTTTATTTTAGTGTAGTATGGACAAATCCACTACTCTCCAGGAGGAACATTACATCATTATTCTTAAGTGCCATCAAGTCATTTCCAATTTCTGGATAGACCCTGTGGACAGTGTTTTCTCAAAGGCTGGCTCTGAATTCCTTAGATGGTGTCCATCCATCTTGTAGGTGGTCATCCTCTTCTTATTTTGCTTTCAACTCTTCCAAGCATAATTGTCTTTTCCACCGAATTGTTTTTTTTTTTCCAATATGTCCAAAAGAGGAAAATTGCATCTGTTTAAAGTTTCCTAAAGACCACCTGGATGAGCAAGACTACTAAAATAATGTTATGTGGACAGAAAAGGCAAAAAAAAAGTTTACATCTTAAATTAGAAATATTATATTTGGCAAAAACTAAACGCTGCATTCCAGCATAAGCATTCCAACTGTGATACATGGTGGTGGCAGTATCATGGTTTGGGCTGTTTTGCTGCTATTGGACCAGAGCTATGAATTCTGAATAGTATGAAGAAATTAATGTTAGGGCGTCCATCCATGAATTGAAGCTCTACAGAAGGTGGGTCCTGCAGAAAGACAATGACCCTAAAACCACCAGGTGGTCTATAAAGAATAGTTAAAGCAGAAGAAATGTTACACTGTGGAATGACTGAGTCAAAGTCCAGATTTTGATCTAAAAGATGTGGTGTTAATCAAATAAAGTCCACCAGTATAACATACAAAATTCTGTAAGGAGGAATAGGTTTGAAGATTCTGTCGATGCTCAGTAACGATAGAAAAACAGTTCAGTGTCCAGTGAAACAGAAGCATTGCACTCCACCTTAGACAGAGTCCAAATGATGTTCAGACAGAGACAAGACAGAGGCAAGATGTAAACAACACCATTTAGAGTGTGTTAATGTGAAACTGTTCATTTTGGAGAACACTGCCAGTGAACGACCCTGGACAGGCCGCCAGTCCATCACAGGGCAGACATACACATTCATACCTAGGGGAATTTTTTACCGTTGAAGATTAATTTTAGAATTTTAATCTCCAATCAGCCTGACTACATGTCTTTGGACTGTGGGAGGAAACTGGAGGACCCAGAGGAAACCCACAGAGGCACAGGGAGAACATGCAAACTCCACACAGAGACGACACTGGGTACCTGGTCAGGGAATTGAACCCAGGCCCTACCTTGCAGTTCCTGCCGCCAAATTATAGTTTCTTAACAAGCAGCTTGTTGCTATGTCAGAGTAACAAACTCCCCTCAATCGATGCACAGCCGGCAGTTTGTTCTCCAGCTCCTTACACTAAATTCCCAAACTGTCATCACCACTGAGCAGCTTTTCAGTCAGGAGCTGTGACAGAAGAACTAAACAACCTGGAATCAGCCAGAAATGAACTAAACACCATTCACCAAACGTGTAGTCTGATCTTCAGAGCCTGACCAAATCAGACTGAGCCATAAAACTGCCACAACATCAGTTTTAGCTCAGTGTTGTCATTTTTTGTGAGATCAGTATTAATGTTGTTTTGTTCCAGCCAGTCTGTAAAGCTTCTTACAGCCCGTTTAGTTTGGTGAATGGTGTTGGGTTCCTTTCTGGCTGATTCCAGGTTGTTCAGCTGTTCTTCCGTCACAGCTGCTGACTGAAAAGCTGCTCAGTGGTGACGACAGTTTGGGAATTTAGTGTCGTCTCATCTTCAGAGTCTGACCAAATCAGCTTTCAGTCAAATGTGATCTTAAAAGTTTCCATCTTCTGTTTGTGGCAAAGTAAGAAGTAAAAACATTCAAATGGCTTGAGCGTCTCTTACAGCTGTCAGAGTCGTTACTTAGCAATTGCCTCTCGGTGGAGTGATAGTGTTTGTGAAAAGAATGTGATGTTATGGCAAAATAACAGCACAGTTAGAACACTTTTCAACCAATCAGCACGTGTGGCCAGAACTAACTGTTGGATGAATGTAGATATAAGACCTTTACATTTTAGGCATTTGGCTGACACTCTTATCCAGAGCAACTTACAATTTGCTCATTTTACAAAGGTAGGCCAAGGCAGTGTTAGGAGTCTTGCCCAAGGACTCTTATTGGTATAGTGCAGGGTGTTTGCCCAGGTGGGGATTGAACCCCAGTCTACAGTGAAGAAGGCAGAGGTGTTAACCACTACACTATCCCAACCACGTCATGCTACTGATCTATAGATATAGATATGGATATAGAACCTTTACATAATGTTATGGTTCTTTAAACTTCCACACATGCAAGTCAAGTCAAGAGGCTTTTATTGTCATTCTGTCCATATACAAGTATACAGCGGAGTGAAATTACGTTCCTCCAGGAACAACGCGGTGCAACAAGGAACAAAAAGTACAAAGTGCAAACGGGCAGACATCGTGTGCAAACAAAAAATTAAACTAGAAACAATAAATAGGATAAATTAAACAGACATTAGACACAGTAAACAGACAGGGCAGTGCAGCACCGACACAGCACTCATTCTGGACCTGAGGTAGTGAGAATAAGGTGTAGAGGTATTTAACATGCTGTGATCTGTGAGTCATGCAGTCAGATGACAAACATAAACACAGCAGTTACTGAGGTAGAAAAACCTGAGTAAATAGTGAAAACAGTGTGTGTGTGTGTGTGTGTGTGTGTGTGTGTGTGTGTGTGTGTGGGTGTGTGTGTGTGTGTGTGAGTGAAGAGTATGCCTGTGAGGGGGACTTTCAGATCAATCCTTGTGAGTTTAAAAACCTGATCGCTTGAGGAACAAAGCTGTTTCAGAGTCTGGCAGTGATGGCACGGATGCTCCAGGACCTTCTGCCAAACGGCAGCAGTGCAAAAAGTTAGTGTGAGGGATAGATGGGGTCATCCACAATAGTGGTGGCTTTCTGGATGCAACGTGTGGAGTAGATGTCCATGATGGAGGGGAGAGAGACCCCAGTGATCATCTCAGCTGTCCTCACTATACACTGTATATGCACATCTCATTTACAAAAATTATTCTATAAATAACCATCCATTAAAATGTTGAATGTTGAATCAAAAGTGGTTCTCCTATGACGTTTTCAGAAAATCCTTCTTAACGTTTTTATTTTTGCCAAAAAAGGTTCCTTGGAAGGTTTTTGATGACTGAATTGAAGGTGCCTCAGAGAAAAGCCTGGCCTGATTAATTTGATTCTCCTTGTAGTTGTAGGGCTGCTCAGTACCATCTGATTACCATGAGAGAGGGGTGGTCTATAGTTTCCTTACCAGTTGAAGGTCTCC